>NC_132998.1:14910078-15216983 GCF_048564905.1 Vicugna pacos
TGAATTTGATTTTATTAAAATGTAGGCCTGCTTTTTTTTTCCTGTTGTTTCATTGTACTTGTCTATAAATATGTAGCGAGTTGAATGTTTTTATGAGAGTGTGCGGCCTTATGGATCATAGAGCTACCAAGAACACCCTGTGCTTTTCCCAGCAAATATTGACTTAAAAGGACACTTTGCTTACATTCGCGCTACATCCTTGCTAGAAAGATCCACGTCGGGCATTGCGGGATGTGTTCTCCTCTGACTGTACATACAATGAAGCAGAAAATTCAAGTGGTGACTATACATCAAGTGATTATTATGGCTTCTGGGTTATTCACTGAACTAGAAGCCAGGTGAAGGTCACAATGACCCTCATTTAGCCAGTTCTTCTTGCTAGAGGAAGTGATCTGTGCCAAACTCAGCATGCACATGCCTTCCTATTTGACGAGCCAGTTCTGAGTCACCAGCATCCCCTCTGAAATGAAGGAAGAAAGTGACGTTAGCCTTGGTGGTGAGGTGTGTATCCGCCTTGAGCATTTGCCACAGGGACGGGTTCATTAGACGATGTAAGGATAAACCTTCCTCTCCTCCGTGAGCCAGTTCACCATGCTGCTCGGTAAAGGCACTGTGGACACAGATAAAGCAGCAGGGAGAATCGTCCACCTGTATCCTCATCCTCGATCCAGCTCTCCACGCCTGAAGAATTAAATCCTTGAATAGAAACCATCAACCACTAATGAAAATACTGAGCAAAAAAAAAAAAAAAAAAAAAGATGTGAGCTCCAAAGCTCTCTGTCAGAAGATAAAAGTTACATTTTAAGAGAGACAGTCATGGCTTTATAAGCAAAACAGAACTTTCCCAACATCTCACAGCCATCTCATTAACCAGCTCTCTCATCATGAGCGATCACAGTTATTCAGAGTCAGAAGCAAAATATGGGGTGCTCTGTCTGCAGGCAAGTGGAGACAAGGCAGAATGAAGGAGGAGCTAGGCGTGTGAGGAAAACGATGAAGTGGGCATATTTTAGTGCTTAATTCATAAGGACGAAAATGCAATGCAAGCGGGATTTTAACCCCTTTCTGAGTGAAATGTCAAACATACGTGTGAACAATTATTTCGATTGTTTTCAGCATCAATCCGCTCGACATGGTTTGAACTTTTCTTTTGCCTCAATACTTGGATGTATTTCACGGCTTGGTAAAGACACCTCATAAAACTCTTGCACGTATAAAAAGGTGCAGATTTCAACATCTTTAATTGTTTTTAAAAACTCATTGATTGTAAGTGCAGAAAGTTATAATTTGTGATGATTCAGTTCTGAGTTAACGTCAAAGTATACCACTGCATTCACAGCTGGGCCCCTCAAAGGAGAGATGGAGAGAAATTCTGGGACCTCGTCCTTCATGGGCAGCAAGGAGGGTGGCTTTGCAACAGGCGATATTGAAAAGACTTTAAATTCAAAACATACAGGGCGCCCGGAACACACTCCAACAGCATCACGCAAGTGGCGATCCTTATCTGTTCTGCAGGAGCTGCGCACAAGCCTCGATGTTGACTTGGTGCCTTCATCTTCTGTTTCCCCATTTCAGGTTGCCCTCGTGTTCATTTCAGCGTGGTTTTATCTCTGTGAACTTGTTGGCGCAAAGGAAAGAACTGTGGGATTTTGGACTTTATATTCCTTTGTGGAGAACTTTGTATTACCTTTGAGGAAAGGGCTTGCTAAAATGACTATTTTAAGAAGGAAAATGGGAGGGAGGAGAGCAGGAGTGCCTGTTGCTTCCCTGTTTTTCCTAAGTTAAAATGTTTTGGAAGGTTTGGACACTTCATGCTTATACATAAATAAAAATGATAATGATAAAGTGACTTTTGTTTATCCCTGGAAATAGGGTTAGGTGGAGCAGAACAAGGGAGAATAAAAATAGGATGTGGTCAGGCAGCCTAGGTTCACAGAGCGTAAGGTAGCAGGTGGGACTAGAAGGAATTCTCAAAACCCGCGAATTCAACCCAATCATTTCAGAGCTTCAGTGAGGGGAGGATCTGTGCCCAAAGACAAAGAATTGAGGAGCTGGGGTTATTTTATGAAAACATCACATGTGTTTAATAAAAAAAAAAGCAAAAAATCCAAATTTTACTTACCAGCCATCTACTAACTGTGTTGCCTAGAGCAGGTTACTTCACCTCTCTGTGGCTCGGCTTCTTCATCTGAAAAATTGTAATAGGATGGTGCCTCGTTTGTAGGCCTGCTGGGAAAATCAAATCAGTTAATACTTGTAAAGCATCAGGAAACAATAAGTATTGGATAAACGTCACCTGTTTTTATTATTATTATTATTATTATTATTATTATTATTATTATTATTACCAGTACTATTGTGAATTCAGTCAGGCCTTTCTTAAGGAAGTGAGGATCTGTTGGTTGATGAACTGGAAAACTCCATCCACTGGCCTGTCACCCTGAGTGGCAGAGTCCAGCTTCAGCTTGGAGTCAGACGAAGTTGGGGGCAGTTCTGGAAAAGTCTCATCTCCATTACTGATGCTCACTCATATTTAAAAGCACTTAGGTAGCAACTTTCATGTAGCATAAGAAAAAAAAAAACCTCCAAGAATGGAACCGAAAGCCCCAGTCTTTCTTGAGTTTCTGTTTTGATTTTTGGAAACCTGGACCAAGCCACGTCCATATTCGGTGTTAATAACAATCTTCACTTGAATCATGATTAAGATTAAATGGGTTTAAAAGTACTTTATGGCTTATAAATTTTACAGAGAATTGTACATTCTTAAAAACACAATGTGTAACAATTACAAAAGAGTTTCTCCTTTTGAAATTATGGGGGTGGGGGGAATCCTTCTTGCTTTCTTCCAAGGATTCAGCCTTGACCATGAAAATAAAATATATAGTCAGAATATTCATGGAAAATGTGTTCGAAAGAGAGAACACTGAGCTGGGAAGCTTGGAGCTTTGGGTTTCAGCCCCAGTTTTCCCACAGACAGAGCACACAGTTCCAGGCAAGTCGTTTAGACTTTCTGGCATCCAGTTTCCTTTCCTGTAAAACACGGGGTGAATTAGATGAACACCCCCTCTCTAAGTCCATAATTCTAAATGTCATACATATGTTTGCCTGACTCCATGAGTCACTAAAACCTGGTACATTTCAGAAAATTATTTAATAAACAAAATATCTCATGAGCAACTCAAGAGATCTTGGAACTGATTCCCCAAATATTGTGTAATCATGTTTAGGCAAAGACTTCCAACCCAAGAGCCTCTTCTTACCTCCACTCGCAGTCCACAGAAGGCTGGCTGTCAGTTCCCATGGTCACGCTTGCTCTGCCCTAAGGGCTCAGAGCATTTGAACATCTCTCATTAATTGGGGGAGGGTGCTTAATAAGCAGACAATGATATTATCTCTTTCAAAATGAAATGAAAGTCTAAGAGTGTGTTTTATTTCCATAACATTTATCAGCATCTCAAAATGCTTTGATGACCGTTTTAGTTTTTCCTTTTTCCCTTCATTTCTGATTTGATCAATAGAACAACTTTGGGAACTAGGAATCTGGGAACAACTTTGGGAACTAGGAATCTGGGAACATCTGCGATCTATCTGGGACTAGGCTGGGTCCAGGAACTATTGTACCCATTTTACAGATGGATATCCCAGAGACAAAGAAATAAAATAACTTGTTTCTCACTTAGTGTTGATGGTTCTCGTTCTTGGACCTCCTGACTCTCACATGAAATCCAACCCAGTCTGGGAGTAACCTCCTTGCCTCACCAGAGTTCACCTGCCTGCCCCTCAAAGTGCCAGCCTCAGCTCTCCTCCCAGCTACTGCCCAAGTCACTCTCTGGGACCCCATATAGAACTGAAGTGGTCCTCTAAATGCTTTAGCCCTTTTAAAGGACTTCCATGGAAAAATAAAACTCCCAAGACAGAAACAATGGACTTATTGGTGACCGAATTAGACCCTGCCTCCCATGCCCTGTGGTTTCTCCCCATAAATGTTTTTCCTGTAATTCCGTGGCTGCTTTGGGAGAGTGGTCCAGAACACTTTCATCGGAGTTATTTTTTCATCCTAAGATTCTGGCCATCTCTCAGTTTATTTTTAAAAAGGCGGAGTGATGGATCATCACCTAGAGAAGAAGATCCTACAAAGTCCTAAACATTTAATATCCATGGGGATAATTAGGAAGATTGAATTATAGAGCTCTCCCTTAACTGACTGAGTGGACCAACTTCAAATCACAAATACAGGATTTTGAAAACACAGCATAATTTTATGTAACTTACTTCCCAGCCCTTAGGTAGAAACAAGATTGTGATATGTTTGAAGTGCCTGCCCTGGACTTGGTTGGCAAATGGACTCCAGCAGAGCCAGCGGGCTGGGAACAAAAATATCACACAGAGATTAGCTCCACAAGAAACATGCCTGTGTTTGCATAATACTCATGTTTCCCCCTTCATAATGGCTTGATTTCCTCTATCCCTCAAGCTAAGTGGCAGAGATAGACAGCTACTCAATGTGGAACATATGGATCCATCTCTCCTTCTGCTGGTCCTGTGAGAGGGCCATTGTTGCTTTCCCTCTGGTTCCTGAAGCAGGATAAACTCAGCTCCCAATTGCTAACTCGTTTTTCCTGTGATGGAAGATACTGGGAGCCATACACATCACTTCACCGAATTCAGGTCCACAAATAATAAAAACCTACTGTGGGCAAGGCACCGTGTCAGGTGCCTCAGGGGACTTAAATCTGAGCTCAGTTGATTGCTAGTAAGCAATGGTGGGGGACTGGGAGTGCAGAAGATGACAGGTCTCCAAATTACTGTTCTAGCATCAAAGATTTTATAGCAAGTGTGCACCTAATGAGCAACCAGAACATAGATATCAGACTAGTGATGTATCTCCTTTGAAATATCCCTGCACCCCACAATTTTTTTAAAGGAAAGGAAAGAGAGCTATTTTTTTGTGGGTTCAGAAAGTGGATGGTTCTTAAAGGGATACATGACAGTTTCATGAAGAAACTGGCACTAGAAATGAGTTCTGAAAGTTGAGTAGATTTTTAATAAATGGATAAAATAAAATAATAGCAAATGTATACAATGCACAATTTTAAATGGCACTGTTACACATGTCCGCTTACTTCTTAAGACAAGAAGAGGAGGTTCCTCCACGCAGGAAGCTCACCAGGAGCGAAGGCGAGGACAGGGCAGCACCAGACGTCTGTAGGAAATAGCGAAGGCTTTTGCATGCATGCGCCAAAACTTGAGTGAGCACCTACTATGTTCTGGGTGTGAAGCGTAGGTGACACAAGAATTCTGAGACACAGATGTCTGCCCCCAAGTGTCAGGCAGCCTGGAGGAGAAGCCAGCATAGCGGGTTGGGTACTTCGGTATCAGGGGAAGCAGGCGATAAAGGCAGGAGGTCCATCAGGACCACATTAAGAGGGTCTTTAAAACTAGGCTAATGGGCGGTGCTGATTTCAGTGGCATCAGAGGATTAGTAAAAATCTGGAGCTGAGCAGATATGACATGGGTTGAATACGTGATTTATTCAGAGCAAATGCATAGAATTCATTCAGAACAAGAAGAAATGAGGAACAAAAACTGATTAGGAGACAAAAACAAAGGTCCCAGGCAAAAGAGAATCAGGCTCTGAATATGGTAGCACTAATGAGGAGTAAAGAGAATGAAAAAAAAAAAAAAGAGGGACTCAACTAAAATAAACAGTGCAATATATTGAATTTTTCAAAGAGGAGGTGTTTGATATGGGTCACGCTGAGTTTGGGATGTTAGCAGGATGCAGAGGGGAGGTGTTGAGCCCACCGTTGGATGGCCGGGTCTGGGGTACTGGGGTGCTGGCTGGAAAGATAGGTTTTAGTGCTTTCCCACAAGGGAGGGGCTGTTAAGGCCACAGGGTTGAACCAGTTAGCTAAGTTGGCAAGCATAGAAGGAGGAGGAAGAAAACACTCCTGGGGACTGTGTACATTTATGGGGTAGAAGCGGAAGGAGAAGCACATGAAGAAGACAGGAGAAATTAGAAAAGACTTGAGAGTCAAGATGATGCAAGAGAAGGCAGGGCGGGAGACTGTTTAAAGCGGGAGGCATCAACGGTCAGATGCCAAGGAGAAGCGAAAGGTGCAGACTGAGTTGGGTTGAAACATTGGATCTAGGATTGAGGGGGTCACTGGCTGCCCTTGAAAAAGAGCCATCAGTGAGGCTGAGAACTCAAGAGCCCGCCCTCAACAGTAAACCTGAGAAAGTAGACAGTAAGGAAGGAGACTTCAGAGGTTTGAAGGAGGGATGGAGAATGAAGACGTGCCTGAGGAGGAAGGGGACAAAGGAGTCAGGTCGGCAGAATGAGGGGTGAAGCAGCCACACTCCTCAGAGGCAAGTTGGGAAGAAGAAAGCGGGGAGGGGGCGGTGAAAACACAGAGGCTCTCTCCCTAGGCTGTCGCATCCACGCCCACGGGCACAATGACACCTCTTCCTGGGATGACTGACACACTTCTGTCTTCTGCCCTAACTTCTCCCTGGGCTCCTGACCTTTATATAATATGATCAACTTGGCATCTCCTCCCGGGTTCAGAAAGGCGTCTCAGACTCAACCAGCCCACATCAAACACACGACCTTTCCCTCCCAACCATGTCATTCCCACGGTCCCTTCTCAACACATGGGCTCTTTCTCCACCGACTTGCCAAAGTCGGAAAGTTAGAACTTGTCTCAGCGCCTCAATTGCTCTCAATAAACCCCTCACCACCACCAAAGGGTTTCAGTTTGTCTCCCCAAATCTGCCTTTGCCCTTTTCTAGCTCTAGTCGACAGCTAGGGTCACCTTTTTAAAATTCAATTCTGACCGTGTCTACCCCTGCTTAGAGTCCTCCAGTGGCTTCCTCTTTGGCAGGGCCAGAATCTGACACAACTCCCCAGACCCCGCACCGCCTGGCGCTGCCCACCTCCTGGCCTCACCTCGCGCTCCCCTAGCCTGCATCCCCCCGCCACCCTGCCTTCCCTTCACTTCCCCACACGTGCTCAGTTCTCTTCCACCTCTGTGCCCCATACCTGCTCTTCCACCTGCCTGGTATCCCTTCCCACCATTCTCTCCACTTGCTTAATTTTATTTCAAGCAACACATGCAACACATGGAGAATATAGCCAAAATTTTGTAATAACTGTGAAAATAACCTTTAAAAATTGTATTAAAAATTTAAGATTCAAAAATAGAGAATAACCTTTAAAATTGTATTAAAAATTTAAGATTCAAAAAAATCAAATTTTTTTTTAAACACTTAGACCAATGTAACAGAATAAAGAGCCCAAAAATAAACACTCACTAGTATTTGATAAAGGAGCCAGAAATACTCCATGGTGGAAGGATAGTCTCTTCAACAAATGGTGTGAAAACTGGGTAATCACATGCAGAAGAATGAAATTGAACCCCTATCTTACACCACACACAAGAAGGAACTCAAAATGGATTAAAGACTTAAACACAAGACCTAAAACTCTAAAACTCCTAGAAGAAAACATAGGAAAGAAGCTCCTTGACATTGGTCTTGGCAATGAGTTTTTGGATGTGACCCCAAAAGCACAGTCAACAAAAGCAAAGGAAAGCAGTAAGACCACATCAAACTAAGAAGGTTTTGCACAGCCAAGGAAGCCATCAACAAAATGAAAAGGCAGTCTATTGAATGAGAGGACGTATCTGCAAATGATAAGGGGTTAATATCGAAAATTATAAAGAATTCATACATCTTAATATATTTAAAAAAAAAAAAAGACCGAAGGCAGTATGCAGAGTGGGTAAGACTCCAGGCTTTGTAGTTAAATTGAGTCCCAGTCTCCACTCTCCTACTCACAGCTGAATGATCCTTAACAAGTTACTTACTGTCTCCAAGCCTAAGTTTTCTCCCCTATATATTGCCAAGAGTCCATAAGTCTCAAAAAAATCCATATGAAGCATTAAAATCTGAGCCTGACTCCTAGTAACAACTTGGTAAATGTCAGCCAGTTTTATTAATCTTCTTTCCAACCTTGGGTCAGTCATCCTCCCCGGACTAGGTCTCCGCCTCCATCTTCACTCTCAGCCCCCTTGCACCCTCCTCCTTGTATCCATGACAGATTTAATGTTGCATTTTTTACAAGATTTTTAGAATATGTCTGTGTTCTCCACCAGGCTGAAGTCTCTTTGAGACTCTGCCTCCTGTGCTCGTGCATATAGCTCAGACCCTAGCAGGATGCCTGGCACAAAGTAGACACTCAACCAATCCTTGGCCAATGAATGAATGAACAAACCAGGAAACAGACATGGCCCAGCCACGGTTAGAGTGTGGAAGGGCTAGCACATCCAGCTCGTCCTACAGGCAACAACCCAGTATTTTGTCGTTTAGCATTTCATCCTTGCTTTCGAGAGGGCCAGATTATCAGTGTGTCGTCTCATCTCCTGAATACCGGTAAATCGTTATCAGCAATATTTATTTTTTAGAAGCCAGGAGAGAATTCGTATTTGTTCAGGCCTCACTGACCAAGGACATTTGGTAATCCATGGCTGAGGCAGATGAAGGTGATGACGACAATGATGATCATCTCGTAATAAGCAAGGCTTATGAATATTAGCTCATTAAGTCCCAGAACATAGCGAGCTGGTGAGTGGAAAGTACAGAACAGGCGCTCCTGAAGGTCATCTCGTGCGCCAAGTGAGGAGCACGGAGGGAGAGCCATGTCCCTGGCTGCCTTTAGCCCATGTTCATTTTCTGTGTGGTGGACACACACAGATGTCGAACTGGACTGGTCACCGACACGTGACCTTGTGCAGCCTTCCCACTGTGAGCTGTGACTTACGGGCTGGTGAGGCAGGTCACACGTTTCCACATCCTCCCTCCCTACCATGTCACCTTCCCTCCAGGTCTCTTCTGAGGAAAACCACTGAGTCAGCTCACATTTTATTCCAGGGTATGTTTTCTGAATAATTCTCTTGATGTGTCTGCTAAAGGACACGCACGAAACCCATGGGAAATCCTACAAGATGCTGGACAAACACGAGGAAAAGGAGACGAAAGATCCCTCTAGCTCCCCATCGATCACCTTTGCTACATCACGGAAACCCTCTGATGAGTGTCTCCCTTTGCTTCTAATACCGCCATGCTCTCCCCCTTGGTGGAACAGCCGGGGAGACTTGGAATGACTGAGTGAACAATAGGTTTGGTCATAGCCAGAATCTATGCTCTCATCAATGGCCTTTCTTTTAGTGAGTCCCTGGTAAAGGTAGCAAGCCACAAGGTCCTACGTGCATTCTCTGTGCTTGTTATTAAATTGAGCAGTAGTTTCAATGCCTTGAGCGTAACGTCTAAGAGCTTTGTACTCTTTATAGAACAGGAAAGGAAAACTGAAGTCTTCTGAGCACTCACAGATTGTGACCTGTCCCTCGGTCTGCCAGGACTGTTTATCTTAGCAGCTCTGTTTGGCCCCTGGCAGAATTTGTCTTCGTGAAAACAGTAAAAGTACGATTAACCACAATACACTAATGCTGAGAACAGCAATGAAAATCTTTCACTTCCAGAACTAAGTGAACCTGTTTGAAGAAATCCATTACTGTCCAGGAATTCTATTATAAAAGCACATTAGGGTTTCAAAATGCAAAGTGGCTGGGAAAAAAGGCTTATGTAACAGTAGAAGCAAAAAACTGATTGTAAAGTCATATCTACACTATGATTGTAACTGTATGACAATTAGTAACAAATTGACAGTAACTGGGAGGAAACACTAAAGCAGCTGGGTTTTAGAATGGCAAGACTAGAGATATGTTTTCTTTCCTTTCTTCTCTTGCTTGATTTCTGTTGTTTCAGCACTGTTCCTACGAGACACGGTTGTCAGCTAAACATCTATATTATGCTTCAAATATTGTGGAAAATCATAATTCACTTGTAGTATAGACATAAAACATTATCCTCCACCTTAAAATTGAATATGGAAAATATGGAGCAATTCTATCTTATCTTTTCAAGCTATCACTTATTCTGCAAAACAAAACAGAGAACAACTTCCAGCATAGTTCTTAAAATTGGCAGAAATGAATTTCATTTATCTCCTTTGGCATCACAGGCAACAGCCTCAAAAAATTGTATTTTCTTCAATGAGAAAAGATAGAAGAAAACCATTTTTTATTAAATGTTCTTTCTGATTATCTAGGAGACCAGAGAACCTCTCTAGAAAAACTACCGTACATTTGAGGAGTCCTTAGCAGGGCGAGGTCAAAAAGTGCTTCAGCATATATATATTTGCCTCGTGTTGATAAATGCTTCAAGACAGAAAGCTGGCTGGGTGCTGACAGCCAGGGTTGAATCCCTGGATTACAGGTCTGCAAATTCAACTTAGGAAATAACCACACAGTCCCCTGTTTCTTAACCTTCTGTTTATTCAGTGCCTCATTCACAGGGACCTACTGCCTATAAACAGCCAGTGTAGGGTTAGGATAACTCTCACACTAAATGAGTGTTTCCTTCTGTCCAGAAATTTCCTTTCTTTATTGACATACGATCAGTTTACAATGTTATGTCAATTTCTGGCGTACAGCATAATGTTTCAGTCATACATATACGTACATATATTCTGTTTCCTATTCTGTTTCATTATAGGTTACTGCAAGATATTGAATATGGTTCCCTGTGCTGTACAGAAGAAACTTGCTGTTTACCTGTTTTATATATGGCACTTAGTATCTGCAAATCTTGAACTCCCAGTTTATCCCTTCCCACCCCCGCTTCCCCACTGGTAGCCATACATTCGTTTGTTATTTTTTAAACTAAATAATTCCTATTCATAAGAATTGGCCGCCTTTGCCCTCTGGAATGCCATGAAGAGGTTAAGAAGCCTGTGGCTAGTTTAGACTTGATCTGTCTTAGAGCTCAGGCCTCTCCTTGTGCCTGAAGGGTCCACGCAAGTCAATCCAACAAAAATGTATCCAGCTGAGCGGCTTCCCAGAGCTGCTGCGTCAACAGACTGTACCAGGAGGCTGTGGAAACACCTCCTGGCCCGTGAACGCTTAGTCTCACCCACCAGTTAGTTATCACGGTTCATGCTGGACATCTAAACAGTGCCGCCAGGAATCGGCTGGACTGCGTGTTCCTAACCTTCCTCTTCACGTGACTGGTTATATGTGGTAAGAGTTATCAGCTGCAAAAACAAATACGTCCAATGCTACAATAACAAGCAGTCTGCTGACCAAAAACCAACTACTCGCTGCTGGTAAGTCGATTGCCAGACTCAAGATAACAAACTTGGTTCTGGGGGCAGAGGGGGTCCATGGGATGATTTTTGAGGTCAGGGATAATGGAACCCGGGTTTAAGATGAGAACTCAACCTGGAGGCTGGATGGAAACACACTGGAGAGGACGGAGGCGGGCTGGAATCAGGAGACGAAGAGGAAGTTACTGGAATAGCTGACTCGGCACAAGCCAAGGCAATGACGACGGGCAAGGAAATCAAACAGATGACGGAGTGAAAATGGACCAAATGACGCAACAGATCTGAAGCAGATTAATGAGGAAAACGACCACGTAAAGACAGTTAAGAAGACATTAAAGTTTCTAGCCTGGATTGAGTTGGAGGTGATGCCATTAATATAACCAAGGAACCTAATGGAAAGGTTTGGGGGATGGACAAGATAGTGAGTTCAGTTTTAGGTATGGCAGTTTTAAAGAGCCTGGGGGACCTCTGTGGGGAATATTCTAGCAGGCCATGAAGGTCTGCCAGGGCTAGAAAAGTACTCAACAGTATAGACTTTGGTTAAACCCTGCTTCTGCCACTTAGGTTGAGTGGTCTTGGATAAGATGCTTATAAACTCCTGAGCCTCTCATTTCTTTATCTGAAAAATGAAGATATTAATTCCCTGATAGGACGGTCGTGGATATTAAAGATGAATCATGTAGGGACAGTGCTTAATAGTGTCTGAAACATAGTAGGAACTCAAAAAAAAAGTGTCTACCCTGGAACCCCTGCAGTAATCTCTTCCTATTCTCTCTGTTTCATCCTTTCCCTCCCTCAGTTCACCTCTGCATCAATCAGAGAGATCTTATTGTCACAAAGATGAGAATCCCATCCCCCTTCTGCCTAAAAACCTCTAAGGACTCAGCATCCCTCTCCTTGAACATGACACTCTTGTTCTAGCCTCAGGGCCTTTGCACTTGCTGTTCCCTCTGCCCGGAATGCTCTTCCCCAGATTTCTCAAAGTTGGCTCTTTTGCATCCTTCCACTATTAGCCCACACAATACCATCTCAGGGAAGCCTTCTCATGACCCCTTCTTCATCCACCCCAAGCACTCTCCATATTGTTACTTTGTTGTTGTTGTTTTGGTCTTTGGACAATTGGCATTTGAAATGAAAACTTCATGTATATGTTTACATTTTCTGTCTGTTCTCTCTTCAATTGGAATGTCAGTTTCTTGACAACATGGCTGTCTTCCTTCCCACTGGATCCCCAGTGCCTGGCACATAGTAGGATCTCCACAAATAATTATTGAATGAATGAATGAATGAATGAACGAAAATACACCAAAGTACATGGATCTTTAAATATAAAGCATGCGTTTCTTCCCTGGTAAGATTGAACAATCTAACTTAGAAACATAATCTTATGACATGGAGTTAGTCTAACCTGGAGGTTTCACTGAGGGAAGCCAGTTAACCCCGCTGGCCCCACTGTCCTTCTCCTTGTAAAAGAGCCAACAATTGCCACGCTCCTGCCAGAGACAAATGTAGTGAAGAATAAGCAAGGTGAAATCTAGCCAGTGCCTGGGGCTTTCTAAGAGGAAAACAGTCTACTTCACTGCTCAACCCACCAGAAAGATGGAAGGCACAGGTCCAAAGGGCAGAATCAAAATTCCCAAAGTCACATCAAATGGCCCTGACAGAACCGTCTGTCAGCATTTCCACCAAGCTACAGTAATACCGTCAACCCAAAGATCACAATTCAGTGTGGCAGTTCCTAGAATATTATAAAAAGCAAGGCCACTCCCCAGATGGATTAGGGATCACCAAGAAAATGCAAAAATGCCTTCTGCCACAGCGTGGTCCACACTCTAGTTCCCAGGCTCCTAGCTTCCCTCTCTCAGTGGACACCACGCATCACAGCCACGCCGGTGCACAGGAGCCCACTGCCAGAGCTCACCCGCTGGGGAGCATACTCTCAGAAAACCTTTCAAATTGGGAGCTCGACATTTGCAGATACAAACTACTGTCTATAAAATAGATAAACAGTAAGGTCCTACTGTACAGCACAGGGAACTATATTCAATACCCTGTAATAGCCTATAATGAAAAAGAATATGAAAAGGCATATACATACGTATAACTGAGTCACTATCTGTACCCCAGAAGTCAGCATTGTAAACCAACTACGCTTCAATTTAAAAAAAAGAAAAGAACAGAAAACCTTTTCAAGATGATTCCCGCCAAACTGAAGCAAACAGACTAGTCTTGAGCTTCAGTTCAAGCCCAGCAAATGGGCGCTGGCTTTGTAAGTATAGAATAATGACTCAGCTCAGGACGGCTCTGACTCAAGCAGTGTCCTTCTCCAGTTACAAACCCACTGCAGTCTGTGACGTCTCACTTACAACAAGGGGATCCGGAAAGCTCATCACACCTGGTGGAAGGATTAAGAAAATTGATTTTTTTTTTTTTAGCTTGGGTGGCCCCAGGTTTTTCTTTGTCACTTACCAGTTGTGTAACTTCAGGCAAATGATTCTAAATCCTTGGGGGGCTTCAGTTTTCAATTGGTAAAATGAGGAAAAGCATGCCTATCTTAGTGGGTTGTGGTAGAGGAGCTAAAGGAGAGTGAAATGCTAAGCATGCTCAGTGAATGCTAGCTGTTATTATTAGTCAATAGGTAATCATTAATTGTCAATGAAAATCTCTGAGTTCAAGTTCTTCCTTTTTGATTCATCCATTAAATATTTACTGAGCATCTACTTGATGCCCAGCACTGTGCTAGATGCTAGGGACGCATCAACAAATGTGGGAGACTGACCTCTGTCCTCGGGCAGCCCACAGGTTTGTAAATAGGCAATTACAGTGTGGCGAAGTGAGTGCCACAGTGGGGAAGGTTCAGAGCACACTGAGAGCACCTGGAAGGGACACCGAACATAGGCCAGGGAGTCAATGGAAGGCTTCTTGGAGGAAGTGATGCTTAAGCCAGATCCGGAGGGCATCATTCAAAGGTTGGGGAGGATAGCAAAGGAAACGGTAGGTGGAAGAAACACTATTCATAGATGCTCATAGAATAGAGAGCAAGGCACTTCCAAGTTACTGAAAACAGGTTGAACAAGGCACATTAGGCCAGTAAGAAGAGTCCTAGTAAGTCCTCGTTTAAGAGCTCCTGCTTTAATCTGAGCGCCTTGGGGTACGAGGTAAGATGCTAAGCCAAAGGGTGGCATGGTTGCATTTGTATTTCGGAATGACCACTCTGGCTGCCGAGCAAAGAATAGATTTAGGCAAAGAAATTATCACAAGCCTACGAATCAAGAAACTGTCCCACAAGGATGTGGAGAAGTGGACCTACTCCAGAGATATTTAGGAGGACAATGACGGGACCTGGCAATTGATGGAGTGAGGGAGAGGAAGGGAAGGAAGGTGAATCCCAGGTTAAATGGTGATACCACTCACTGAGACAGGAATCACAGAGGAGGAACAATTTTTGGATGTTTCGTACAGAATAAGTGAATTTGAAATGCCTGCAGGATTCCTAGAGGGGAAATATCCATCGATAAATTGAGTAATGAGGTCTCAATCTTTTCTTGTCATCACCGTTATCATCACAGCTAACTTCCTTTAGTACCTACTGCCACTATGATCCAGCCTCATAGGATTTCTCTTCCTCAGATACACCAAGGTCATTTTCACTTCCAGGTCTATGCACCTGCTCTTCTCTCCAGCGGGGATCCTCCTCCCTCCGAGGGCCAAATGTCTAGCTCCTTGTCATTCAGATGTTAACTCAGCTGTTACCTCCACAGAAGGGTCTTATCTGACCACCCAACCTAAATTCTTCCCAAAGTCACTCTCAGTCACTCCACCCTAAATAGCACCGTCGCTGCTCTGATGAGTGATAACCATCAGAAATTACCTTGTCCTTGTATTCATTTATTTTTTTCCTGGCTTGTCGCTCATGCTCTGGAACTGCTGTCCACTGCCATAGCCACAATTTTTGTTGAATCGATCAGTGGATGAAACATTTTATAGAGTTTGTCTGATTAGGTTGACTCCCAGCTACATGTGACTTTGTAAACTTAAATAAATTAAAATGAAAGAAGATTTGAAAATTCATTCCCTCACTGACACCCACCACAATTCAAAGGCTAAAGGGTCACATGTGGCTGGCTAGTGGCTACCATACTGGGCAGCACAAATATAGAACTTTTCCATTGCTGAAAAAAATTCTAATGAACAGCTGAGCTCTGGAAAGAAAGGTCCTTGGGGCCAATGAGACTGTGTCCCCAGAGCCTAGAAGAATGTTTTCTAAACTGTAGGCCATGTTTCATTTGGGAATTGGGAAATTTAGTAGATTGTGACAAGTATAAGTTTCAGCGAAATAGAATAGAAAATAGAAAAGCAGATCGCATTAAATATAGAGTAAGTTTTTCTGAAGGAAAATCTGTTTCTATATATGTGTGTCCTAAATTTTTCTTCTTACTGTTTGTCACAGTCAAAAAAGGCATGTACCTAGTAACTGTGATATAGTATGGGCTCAAAATTTTTGTTGAATCAATCAATAAATAATAAATTAAGGACTGAGGGCTAACAGACACATTACTATATATAAAATAGATAAACAACAAGGGCCTACTGTGTAGCATGGGAACTGTATTTATACAATGGAATGCTACTCAGCCATAAAGAGGAATAAAATAACGCCATTTGTAGCAACCTGGATGAATCTGGAGGTTGTCATACTAAGTGAAGTAAGCCAGAAAGAGAAAGAAAAATACCATGTGATATTGCTTCTATGTGGGACCTTAAAAAAATGACACAAATGAACTTATTTACAAAACAGAAACAGACTCACAGACATAGAAGACAAATTTATGGTTATCAAGGGGAAACGGGGGAGTGGAGGGATAAATTGGGAGTTCAGGATTTGCAGATACACACTACTATATATAAAATAGATAGAACAAAGACCTACTGTATAGCACAGAGAACTATATTCAATTTCTTGTAATAACATACAATGAAAAAGAATCCGAAAAGAAAAAATATATATGTATGTATGTATATAATTGAATCAATTTGCTATACACCTGAAACTAACACTGTAAATCAACTACACTTCAATTTTTAAAAATTGTTAAAAATAATAAATAAAATGTTTTAAAGAGTTTATCTGATTGACTCTCAACTACACCTCTGTGATGTGGGAATAATTATGCTGATCTTAAAACTCAGAAAACTGAAGTCATGAGAGTTAAGTGACTTATCCAGAAGACAAAACCTAAAAGGGTTGCAATTAAGTGTCAAATCTGGACCTGGCTAACTCTCAGCCGTGGACGTGGCTGGCTCACCTAATGTGACAAGGGATAAGGAGCTTGGAGAGAACTGAGGAGGAATCTGGCACTGGGAGAGGAGCAGGACGAAGAGTCTGGAAGACAGAAAGGAGCCTCAAGGAGGAGGCGGAGCCTGTCGGGGAGGAGAGAGTGGCCGAAGCTACAAAAGGGGTCAACCATCAAGGAAACTAAAGCCTGAAACTTTAAGTAAAGTTAGCATCCTGAAGGTCGTTAAAGACTTTGGCAAGAGTGATTTCAGCGAAGCCATGGGTTCAGAATCGACCCCTGAAGGCGGAAGGGGGAGAGGGAGGCGTCACACTTCCGCTGTGAGGGAGGGAATGAGCTGCAGTCCAGGCAGTTACTGCTTATTTATTTATTGTCAAAATAGGACCTTCTGAGCACGATTAAATATTGATGTGAAGGGAGAGGTTGATATAAAGAGAGAGGGCTCTTAAGGGAACAGAGTTCCTGAGCAGACAGGAGGGGATGAAGTCCAGGTAAGGGATGGGGAGGCGGCTGTAGATAAAGGGGGGACCGCCCCCTCTGGCTTAACAAGGAGGAAAGGGAGGGATGAGAAACTGGTCAGAGACAAAGTAGACGCTGGGTGTTGCCACAGCCTCTCTCCAGTGGTCTCTTTTCACTGGGAAACAGGAGAGAGCTTGTGCTACAAATGGAGAGCAGGGGGAAAAGTGTGCAAAGGATATTTAAAAAAAAAAATCAACAAGTCTCTGTCTACATTCACAAGTGCATAAACCCTCAAAAATTTGTCCACAGTTCTAAGTCAGAAAGCCAAAATTCCCCCTGCCCCATCATGGGCCCTGAAAGCGTGGAAATACAAAATGTTGAGACGAGGATACTCCCATCAGGTGAAAATGGAAGGCAAGACTGACCCAGAAAGCAGGATTGGGGGCGGCTCGGAGGGACCCCGTGGAAGCTGCAGCCTGTGAACTTCCAGTGACACCGGTCAGCAAACTTCCCAGAAATGCCTGGACAATCTCTTACTCCGACTGAGCTGTTTAACACATCAGACCCTTAGCAGTAAGAACCTGACCTTATTCCTCCTGCGAAAACTAAAAGCTGAAAGGAACAAACATCCAGCCCAGAGCAGAAGAAAAATCTAACGAATGTAGCTCTTTTTGTAGGACTTATCGGACCCTCAAGTACATAAAAGTCTAAAGTTGTACCCTTTTGCACACTCCTTTGTGCCTTATGTGTTTATTGGAAGTTTCCAATCTTGCACTTACTGGTGCATAAGACGATGTTAGTATTACAAGGTTTGTTTCAAGTTAAGTAAACGAAAACTCTCTGTATTATAAAAACGCAGCTCAGTCTGCATCCTGAGTAGGGGAAACCCAGTTCTTCCCGACTGCGGGTTTCTTTCCTGTCTGTCTCCTTTGCTTCTGCCACAGCGCACTTCACTTCCGGTCACCAAATGTCGAGGGTGGGGGGTGGGGTTTACCCACACCAAGCGGTTCTCCATGGCACCAGCTGGGTGCCCTAAAAATTAATTCAATTCTGACTCTATCTACATGGAGATAGCATCAGATCCCACAGGCTAAGAGCTCAATCTTACCAGGCTGTCCCTTACTTTAGAGGCCCAGAGTAAGTCCAGATGGCCACCTGGGCTTCTGACCAGTGGGCTATAAATCAAAGGCACCCACAACCCCCTCTTGGGGTCTGATTAATTTGCTAGAATGGCTCACAGAACTCAGAAAAATAGTTTACTGAGGTCTATGGTTTATTAAAAAGGGATATGATAAAGGATACAGATGAACGTGCAGTGGAAGAGATGCATAAGACAAGGCATGTGGGTGCATCATTCGCCCCACGCCTCCACCTGTTCACCAAGCTCTCTGAATCCCCTACTAGCAGGATTTTACGGAGGCCTCCTCATACAGGAATGATCAATTGTTAAATCTACTTCCAGCCCCTCTCCCCCCTCTGGAGGGGGAAGGGGAGGATAAAGCTGAAAATTCCAAGTTTCTAATCATGGCTTGGTCTTTCTGGTGACCAGCCCTCATTCTATCACTCGGGAATATACAAGGATTTTAGGAGCCCTGTCTCAGGGATATAGTCA
Organism: Vicugna pacos; assembly: GCF_048564905.1. Taxonomy (NCBI): domain Eukaryota; kingdom Metazoa; phylum Chordata; class Mammalia; order Artiodactyla; family Camelidae; genus Vicugna; species Vicugna pacos. The sequence goes on from NC_132998.1 coordinate 14,928,668, forward strand.
AAGCCCAAACATTAGAACAAAAGATGCTCCTAGTTGTCTTATCACTTAGAAAATTACAAGAGTTTTAGGAGCTCTGTGCCAGGAACTAGAGGCGGAGAACAATATATACATTTTCGATTATCTCACACCCTCAAAAAACTGATTTAGTCTTCTCCTAAATCAAAGTTTTAAAATTTCCTCCATCGCTGTGTAGTGATGTACTAAGAATATAAAATATTGAAATGAATTTTGTTCCCAATGATCAAAAGCAGTCCTTGCTTTTTCTCTTTATCTAAAATGTTTGTTCCCTTTATGCCATCCTTCTCATAGCCTCTCACTCAGCCCCTTCTCTTCCAGTAAGTCAATACTCTCCTCATCCCATAAGACTCAACATTTCCCTGCAGAGCCCAACACACTGGCAGAATCGATCAGCACTCTACCTTGTGCACTCCAGAGCCCTGTGTAGCTCTACAAGGAAAGGTCACATCTTCTCCCATGCTGCAGCCATGCCCTGCCTTGCCCAGGGCTGCCCAAAGCAGAGAGCTCAACACATCTACAAAAGGCCCTCACAACTATCCAGGGGGAAAGGTGGATCCCTGCCTCACACTGCATACCTACAAAAAATTCCAGAGAGAGCAAGATTTAAATGAGAAAAATGAAATCATAAAAGCACTAAGAGAGAAAAAATGGGATACTATTTTAATCACCTCAAAGTAGAGAACTTATCTAAATTTTGCCATAAAACCCAGAAGCCACAAAAGTAATGATTGATGGATTCAACTATATAAAATTTAAAAAATTCTGTATATCTCAAACTACTATGGGCAAGATCAACGGAATTTTACTTTGCATCACAGATTTAGAGCTAATTTCTCCTATGTATAAAGAGATCTTACAAATCAACTTGAAGAAAAAAATTTTAAGGACAAAGTATAGGAACAGATAGTCCATAGAAATGGAAAACAAATGATTTAGATGTATGAAAATATGCATTATATCATTCATAATAAAAGCGATGTAAATTTGAGCTACAATGAGAGACCAATCAGCAATCAGATTGGCAAAGATCTAAATATTTGACAATACTATGTTGGCAAGTATTTATAGAAACAGGCATATTCTTTCATTGTCGTTGGGTTTTTTGTTTTTTTGTGTGTTTTGTTTGTTTTGCAGCGGGGAGGTAGTTAGGTTTATTTATTTAATTGGTTTTTCAATGGAGGTATGGGGGTTTGAAACCAGGACCTCATGTATGCTAAGCACGTGCTCTACCACTTGAGCTATATCCTCCCTCCTTCCTGCATTGGTGTCGGGAAAATAAATTAGCATAATCTCTTGGAAGGCAATTTGACAATACTCACTAAAATTGGAAGTTCTTATGTTATTCGAACCAGAAATTGACTTATGGAAATTTATCTCACAACTGTATTCCCACAGGTGAAAATGGGCCTTTGTTTGTAATATCAAAAGATTGGAGACAACTTAAATGCCTTTCTGCGGAAGACTGAGACAATGTTATCATGTATGGAGATGGGTTGACCTCCAAAGTATAGTTAAGGGGGAATAGTATGCTTCAGAACAGTGTAAAGAGTATGCTATCATCTGTATGAAAAGAAAAAAAAATATATATATATATTTATTTGTCATCTGTATGAAAAAATATATATACATATATATGTATAGGTTAGTAAATATGTAGCAGACCTCTAGAATTACATACATAGAAATTAGTAACAGTGATTGGGAGAGAAATTAGATGACTAGAAGACAAGAGAAAGATTTGCTATTCACCATACTCTATGTGTATGTTTCAAATTTTTACAGATGTGAACCAAATAAAAATAGCAATGTCCAGCAAACCAAACAAGGATGCCACCAACTCCTATGAACATAAATCTCACTTAGCACCATATAAAACTATAGGAAGTCTGATCAGTGATCAGTTGGAATCACCTCTGAAAGATTAGAGCCCAAAATATGGAGTCCTGAAGTTCTTCTCTAAATATGAATTCTGGCTGAACATTACAGCTTACCATTCCTGCGGGTGCAGAAAACACACGTGCGGTGGCCAACAGTCCCACCGCTCCTGCTGATCGGAACAGAACAAGTCGTGTGGCTGATGTACGAGCTAAGGGCGCTTCCTTGCTGGCCACTATTATGTGACTCTGGCTTAGTTCCAATCTTAACTGAAAACTCACTTTTTAATAACGTGAACAAATAAAATCACAAAATTAAAACAATCAAAGGAAAAATCCCCAAGTTATTCTGAGTCCACCCCATCGGGGCAGCTCCTCCGGCCCCACTCAAGGAGATGCCAAAATGGCCTCTATGGCCTCTGAGTTGTTTTCGAGTCTGATTAAAACCTTACGCCCAAGACCGTGCGTGGGCTCCCTTGGGGACTGCTTGTCATCACAGAAATCTGGCACATTATGTTCGAGACAAGGATTAATGTGATTCCCAAGTAAACCTAACAGTGACACTTAACCACAGTTCGAGTTGATGGCTGGTTTGGAGCACTGGTACACTGTTGTCAAACACAGTTGACTGTTTATAAGACAGGGAAGTGATGGCTTTTCTTGCCTTTCCTCCCCCAGCATTTCTAAGTAGATACATTAGGAAGTGGCTGTTTCCCCTGGTGGCTGAGCTCCGTTATCTCCACCCCCAGAAAAGCAATTCCCTGTGCTACAAACATTTAGAGAGCTGGCTCCTCACAAAAGAGGAAATTCTGTTTGGTAAGAGAGTTGGGAGAACACACTTTGGACCATGCACTAAGCACTAGGATCCATCACTGCCAGAAAGGTGAGAGGAGAAGGCAGGTAGGTTGACAAACTTAAGTCCAAACTTATTTTGATTAAATTCTGTACCTTGGACTCTAGATGTTGTGTGAACAAGGAGGCTATGGGCCCGTTACCCAGCATGCACATGTCAACAAATTTCCCTTTCCATTATAATTCTAATCATTTATCTTACTGTGCTAGATATGATCTCTCTCCTCTTCATTTTCTCATCTTAAAAAATTAAGCATGGTCTACCTATATTAACGTTGTGGTGCAATTCAGTTTACTGTGCCTAACACCATAGAAACTAGTGGGAGTGGCTCTTAAAATAAATATATTTTATTTTAGCAAAATGGAAAGTAGAATATATATATACTTTCATCTATCACAAAACTTTATAGCTAAAAAAAAACTGTTCAACTATATTCACAAATACATATGCAGTCATTTTTTTTTCCTAATTTGCTTGCACATTTCCATTCTTTTCTACCATAAAACAGGACAAAAATTATCTCTGGATACTTCCCAAAGAGAATGCATTTTTTTTCTTGCCTGGGCGTACAGCCAATAAAGATTAAACTGGGGAGGGAATTGATATGACCTTGGACAGGCACATTAACCCTCCAGGATGCGAGTTTCCTTTTCTGTAAAATAGGAAAACTGGACAAACAAGTTCTTCTGATACCATGGTGTATTCTGGAGTCACCTGGGGAGCAGGTGTCTTGGCCACTGGCGTAGGGTCTACGCAACTGTTTTTTTTTTTGTTTGTTTTTTTTATGAACTCCCCAAGTGAGTCTGATGCACACCAAATTAGAGAATCTTTCAATCCAATGATCTCTAAAGTCATTTCTGGCTCAAACAAGTATGAATCTTTTTTTCAAATATACTTGCTTTGTAGAAGAAGGGTATAGCTCAGTGGTAGAGCACGTGCTTAGCATGCACGAGGCCCTGGGTTCAATTCCCAGTATCTCCATTAAAAAAACTTCTTTTTTACATCATACTTGCTCTGTGTATATAGACAATTTGATAAAAATGCAAAAATTGCAAACATATACATGCTTTGAGGACAGTGTTTCTGTTTGCCCTTTTTGTGTGGCCACCCTCCTCCCACAGGACCTCATGTGAACACTCTATCAATGAGCTTAATAAATCAGGCAGAGGCCTGCCTGGTCCCTTACTCTAGATTTAGGATGCTGCATCCCAAGCCTCAGATGTGTTTTTTAATCTAACTGAAAATACCCATTACGTGCAAATCTGTCTCCTCTCATTCTGCCTCCCTCGCCATCATCCAGGCAACCTCATGTAAAAGCAGTTTCTCCTTCTCCATCACCATCGTCCTTGCCTCTGCATCTCCTGAGCCCAGCTCAGTGCTTAGCTTGCATGTGGTATTGTTTGTTGACTGACGAACTAGCTTTTGAAAAAGAGAAATTTCAATCTTTGCCCCTGATGGTTTTTGTGGCTCTTCGTGAGTCACTGCCTTTATGGAATAGATAAAAGTTAGGACTGTCAGAGATGAATGAAAGCTGCAGAGGAGAGGCAGGGCCAGAACTCAGAGTCTCCCGTGATTCCATCTGTCTTAATTCACAAGTAAAAGAGACTCTGAAACTGGACATTGTGTAAACAAAAATAAGAAGAAAAACTAACAGCTCCCCTGAAACTAGATAGAGCCCTACAAAGCATCACACCCAAGTGGAAATAAACACTATATGGAGTCTCATTTAAGTTTTTTACCTTCAGTTTCATTTGATTATATGTTGTTAAATTTTTACATTTGGCAAGAAATTAGTCAACATTTTACTGATAGATGGAAATCTTCATGAGGCTGAAATTTGATTATTTGCTTATAGGACCAAAACATCTCCTTTGGCGAATCACTGTGAACGGGAAGTGAGATACGATTTGCCACCCCACGCCCCCCATGATGCATTAGTGTTCCCTCTCCGTGTTTTACTCTGTGTCCACCCAAATCACCCTGGTTTATAACCAGACATAACATTGCATTGCTCATCTCTGAGGTGCCAGGAAGGACTGTGCCAAAGAGCCATCAAGAAAATGGACGGTGCTGCCTGCTTGGCGACACAAACCTGTGTATAACAGCCCTCTTAATCAGGTCACCCTTCCGGTGCTGTTAATGTATATCACAAATGTAAATAAGGATTCAGCAGAAGAGCCAAAGATCAAAAGAACCTGGCTGATGGCCCGCCCGCAAATCCCTGAAACAATCAATATGGAGCCCACACATTGACCTGTCCTCGCGGCCACTTCTGATGTTGTCACGCACCCGGAAGGGCTGCACAGAGGAGACTTCGGTCTTCAGGGCCGTCAGGTGAGCCTCCTGACACGGGCATTGCAGTCAAGGTCAGTCATCATGGCGCTGTTAAGCCAAGTCTGTGAATAAGCTTGGGTTGTAATCCGGAGTCCTTCAGAATCACATTTCCATACGGTGTCCTGCCCACATCTGTGAGCCCTGGTGACCACGTCCAGGGGTGGGGTGAGAAGACTCAGTGGAAGCACCGTGGGGAGGGGACTCTTCCTCAGCCCTGTCCGAGGTCCTCTGGTGGCTCATGCCAAGTTCTCCTCCTGCTCCTGAGATTCTTCATAGAAAACAGCAAAGAGGGTTGCCTCTTTTTTTCCCAGATGCACAGTGAACCACAGTGTGCTCAGAACCTAGTGTAAATGTGTGTGTATTGACTCCCCCTCCTTTAGGAGGGCTTTGTGAGAAGTTCAAATCCTGGAATGTAAATACGTCGGAAATGTTTAATGTGGCTAATCCATATTGTTTAGACACATTTTCCAGAGCGTAGTTCAGCTGATGTAGAGGCGTGAACTTGATCCGAGACAAAGCAAGGAAGTCAAGCGGTTACTGCACAGGAGAGAGAAACAGAAACAGCTAGATTCCTTTGTCACTGGTCTCCACATCTGGAGAAATAAATCTAATGAAAACTAATGTCCACTGATTTTTTTGAAGTTCTATATAGACATCAATATCTGGAACTACAAAGAATATATTCTGATTATTTTTATTGAAAGAAATATTAGCTATCATATACTATTAACATACATTTACATACATGGTCTCTAATCCTTCCATCAAATCACCCTTCACTCTGTTGTTCAAACCCAAAACTATTATTAAGAGTCTCCTTTGTTCCTTACTTGCCCTCAGTTCTACACTCAATTCACCATCAGCTTGAAAAATATATATGTATATATATCCTATATTTTCCCATCTTTCCCCAGTTTCCTGGCCACTGTGCTTGTCTGAGCCAAAATCATCCCTCTCCTTGACCACTACCATAGCTGCCGAAATTGGCTTCTCCGCTTCCTTTCCTGCCCTCTCAAAGCCGTGCTCCAATAGCAGCCAGAGAGATCGTTATGTGAGTCAAACTTTCCATGGCTTTCCTTTGCACTCAGGATAAAACCCACGTGGCCTTTCACAATCAAGTCCATGTCTGCATCTCTCACGCCATCCCCGATCGCCCTCCCCTCCCTCAGGACTCTCCAGCCGCTTTGGGTTTCACTTTGTCCCTTCCATCCACCAAGCCCACCCCACTCTCTTTCTCCTGCTCTTGGAGGGGCTGGATCCCGCCCATCATTCATTTTTCTAGGTCTGATCTCCATATCAGCACCCCCCAAAAAGCATTTCTGAACCACTCTGTCTGAAGCAGCCTCCTAATCCTAGATTGTTGATGACATCACCCTGATAATTCCCCCAAAACAGTAATCATTCCCCTGTCCTTAGCTAGAGAGAGCTGCCTCACCCAGGGCTACACCCTCTTCCTGCAGTCAGTCTGTATCCACTGACTGGTCCACGCGACAGTACGGAGAGCCCATTCTCCACGATGAGGGCGTCTCTGACAAGTCATCCCAGCTTCAGATCTCCGTACCGAGCTGGCTAGGTTGCAGTCTGACTTCCCTCCCGCCCAATCCTTCCACCCCCTCCCATCCACAGATGGGACATCCCAAGAGCACTTCCTAATAATTTCCTACATGCTGATTGTTTCCTGAGTTGACTTCCCAGGATCCCAACCCATAACAGAATTGGTCATATTCTGGATATGTCTTGAAGGTAGAACCAACAAAATTGGCTGAAGGATGGGTGGGTGGGTGAGAAAAAAGAGAGGCGATGATAATACCAAGATTTGTATCTTAAGCAACTGGAAAAACTAAGGTGCCATTTACTGTCACGTGTAACTCTGCAGGAAGAACACGTTGAGGGTGAGGATGAGACTCACTGTTTGGTTCTGTTCCCATCAAGATGCCTCTAAGGCACCCAAGAGGAGCTTCAAGCAAGCACACGAGCATTATTACTCAGCCATAAAAAATAATGAAGTCGTGCTTTTTGCAACAACACAGATAGACCTGGAGGGTATTATGCTTGGTGAAATAATTAGACAGAGAAAGACCTACACTGCATGTTTTCACTTATATCTGGAATCTAAAAAACAAAACAAAACTACAAATAGAACAAAACCAAAACGGACTTCCAGATACAGAGAACAAACTAGTGATTAGTCAGTGGGAGGAATGAAACAGGTGAAGAGGGATTAAGAGGTATAAACTGCCAGCTGTAAATTAAATAAGTCACAGGAATGTAACGTGCCACACAGGGAATACAGGCATTATTTTATAATAACTTTGTATGGTGTGAAATCTATAAAAATATTGAATCATATGTTGTACATCTGAAACTAATACAATATTGGAAGTCAACTATACTTCAATTTTTTTAAAGTTTCTATGGAGCCCCCATCCCTAGCAAGGATGCAGTGCATCTGGACGGCTTAACTGAAATGGGGCATCAGAAGAATGGGACTGCCTTTTATTTTAAGTTGCTCTTTTCAGATTTTCTCATTAAGAATATCTTTAAAAAGATACTCTCGTAGACAGTTCAAATTGTATTTCCTAGTTTAAAAAGTAGTGGTATGGATCAAAGATGACAACACATAATAGTATCTTGTTTAGGTATGTAAGAACTCCAATTAACTTCCAGGAGAAACATGTGTTTCTCTGTTTCTTTCTAAGAAAAATGATCACTTTAAGGAAGCTTATATGTAAATTAACATCTTTACTTTTCATTTATATTCAAAACTCTTTTCTATTTTATTCAATTGTCATTTAATGTGTAAATTCATCCTTTGTTTTGCATAATTGGCCGAGTGTTTTTGCATTTTTTTAGTTCATTGAAAATTTGAGTTTCATCTATTCTAGAATTTTAATGTTTTCCATTATGCTTAATTTTATTTTGTTGACTCACTTACTTACTTTTATTTTCCCTTGGATTTATTTATTTCCCCCACATGAAATTCAATGGCTGTTTAATTTAATTCTTGTCTTATTTTCATTCCTAATAACAAAGAAACTATCGTTCTAAAAAAAAAAAAAAAAACCTAACGGAAATAGAATGTCTCATAAGGATAAATTTTAACTCTTCTAAGCGCCTTCCTCTCTGTCCTCTCATCTGATCCTCGGACTAACCACTGAAGTTGGAGTTTATAGTTATCATTTATCTCCACGTGTCAGATGAAGAAACCAAGAGGCCAACAGGTAGATGACTTGTTTAAGGTAGAGTAGCTAATTAGTGACAAAATGTATCTCATAAAATTAAAATACTATAATAATAATACAGGTAGTCTACTTTGGGAATAATGATCAAAATTATAACGAATTTTTTTTTTTGATCTAAAGGTGTTCTCATCCAGTTGGAGGCACTCAGTGTCCACATGCCAACAGCTCCTACATTTCTGTTTCTGCCCTGACCTCTCCTTTGAGCTCCAGTCTCATGTGTATCTACACACATACATATATTCTTTATGCTCCCATCTGTTGATAAACACCTAGTTTTTGCTCCCATATCTTGGCTATTGTAAATAATGCTGCCATGAGCACTGAGGTGCATGTATCTTTTCAAATTAATGTTTCTGTTTTTTCTGGATAAATACCCGGGAGTGGAATTGCTGGATCATGTGGTAGTTCAATTTTTAATTTTTTCAGGAACCTCGATATTGTTTTCCATAGTGACTATACCAGTTTGCAGTCCCACCAACAGTGTCCTAGGGTTACCTTTTCTCCACATCCTCATCAACACTTGTTATTCGTTTCCCTTTGGATGACGGCCATTCTGACAGGCTGATATCTCATTGTGGTGTTGATTTACGTTCCTCTAATAATGAGCAATGTTGAACATTTCTTCATGTGCCTGATAGCCATCTGTTTGTCTTCTTTATAAAAATGTCTGTTCAAGTCTTTTGCCCATTTTTTGATTGTTTTTTTTATATTGAGCTGTATGAGCTGTTTATATATATTGGATATTAACTCCTTGTCGGTCACATCATTTGCAAATATTTTCTCCCATTCTGTAGGTTGTCTTTTTTTTTGTCAATGGTTCCCTTTGCTGTGCAAAAGCTTTTATGTTTAATTAGGTCCCATTTGTTTATTTTTGCTTTTGTTTCCCTTTCCTGAGGTGACAAATCCAAAAAAATATTGCTAAGACCAATATCAAAGAGCATACTGTCCATGTTTTCTTCTAGGAGTTCTATGATTGCAGATCTTACATTTAAGTCTTTCAGCCATTCCGAGTTTATTCTTGTATATGGTATGAGAACATGCCCTAGTTTCACTCTTTTACATCTAACTGTCCAGTTTTCCAAGCACCACTTATTAAAGAGGCTGTCTTTTCCCCATTATATGGGCTTGCCTCCTTTGTCATAGATTAATTGGCCATGTAAGTATGGGTTTATTTCTGGACTCTTTATTCTGTTCCATTGATCTATGTGTCTGTTTTTGTGCCAGTACAATACTCTTTTGATTACTATAGTTTTTTGTATAGTTTGAAATCAGGGAACATGATAACTCAGCTTTCTTCTTTCTCAAGAGTGTTTTGGGTAATTGAGATCCTTTGGAGTTCCACAAATTTTAGGATTATTTGCTCTAGTTCTGTGAAAAATGCCATGAGTATTTTGATAGGGATTGTATTGAATCTGTAGACTGTAGGGTGGTATAGACATTTTAACAGTATGAATTCTTCCAATCCCTGAGCACAGTCTAACTTTCCATTTATTTATATCATCTTCAGATTCCTTCATCAATATCTTATAGTTTTCAGAGTATAGAGTTTTCACCTCTTGGGCTAAATTTATTCCTAGGTATTTTATTCTTCTTCATAAGATTGTAAATGAGGTTGTCTTCTTGATTTCTCTGATAGTTCATTATTAGTGTATAGAAATGCAGCCAATTTTTGTATATTAACTTTGTATCCTGCAGTGTTACTAAATTCATTTATGAGTTCTAATAGTTTTTTGGTGGAGTCTTTAGGATTTTCTACATATAGTATCACGTAATCTGCAAATAATGACAGGTTTATTTCTTGCATTCCATTTTGTACACTTTTTATTTCTTTTCCTTGTCTGATTGTGCTGGCTCAGACTTCCAGTACTGTGTTGAACTTAGATGTGACTCTTTGTTTTTCTCATGCTACTTTTAAAATTCTCCCTTTATCTTTAACTTTTGCTATTTTAATTATGATACCTTTGGTGTGAATCTCTCTGGGCTTTAACATGTGAATGTGGGGAGGACACAATTCTGTCCATAACAAACTATGAGAAAACTCTAAAGCTAGCCTCAAAAACAAATGTTTCGAGATTTTATTCAATCCAATATGAATTTGCTTTTGCTTTCTATTCTCTCTTCCATCAGCAGGGTCTTTTTCACTGAAAAAAGGATGGGAGTATGCAGTATTCTCTTCTCAAAATCCAGTAGTGTTTTAGAAATAGAATTACTTTTCCAAATTCAGAAAGAGATACCCAGCAAACTATGAGCAGTGATTCCCTCCCAGATGTAATTGCTGGAAGGAGTTGTGTAGGAGGGGAAGGGAGTATATCTGGTGTTCCCTAGCTTATATATTTTATGAGTATATATTATGAGAGCGGCTATGTATTCCTTTACAATTGAAAAGAAAAATAAAGGACAAATGTGGGGAAATGAACTAGAAAGCTGGTATTTGATATTTGTTGTGAATTTCAAGGCTGCCAGAGGGAAAAATTACCTGCTTTCCAGCATGGTGTTTAAGCGTGTCTGAGTCAGACTCCAAATTTTCCTGCTTATTTTCCTCTTTTACCATCTTTGTATGATTTTAAAGCTGGAAATAATTTCTTAAGGATTTTAATAAACTATTAATTATTAATAAACAAGAAGTTGAAAATGTTAGCAGTAAGCTTGCCTTCTATTTTTCATTGTATCTCCTGTTCCTTTGTGTATTCTTCTTAAGAATCCAATTGAAACTTGCAACTTTTTAGAGACTGTGTGAAACGTGACTCCTGCCGTGCTTTCTAAGAATACCTATTTAAAATAATATTTTAGATCTTGTAGCTAGTTTACGTTATTCCAGGTCATGTAAGCATGACATAAAAATGACTAATAAAGAAGGGGTAGGTTGGCAAACAATGTGTGTGGCTCATCCATGGATCTCCAGTCAAGTGACCCTCTCTGTCACCACAGGGTAACTCATTTTTCCTGACTGGTAGCAGCCAGTTCCCTTGTTTGTAATATGAAGACTGCGAAGATTCAGAAAAATGTGTCCTTAGTAGAGTATGTACTTGGAAAACTTTGCTCAAGAAAGCCCAGCACATAGTAGGCAATCAATGAATATCCAATAAGTAAATTAAATTGGTAAAATTACTGACCAAACTCATAGATAAATGACATCTTTCAGAGTTAAACTTCTCAAAACCTTAACAGTTCAAAAATACTATTTCAAAGTCACACTTATTCTGAATGGCACTTTTTTCACTGGATTCAAGAAGGATTCAGAGGATGGAAACTAACTCTTAGATTATCAGAGTGGATGAAAAAGAACCAGGAACATCTTAAGAGGCATCACCTCCAATACTTTTTAAATTGAATCGTACAGTCTGGGGTTGTTTCAATGGCTTGATTCCTTTTAATATTCCGCAGTTAGATACTGAATGAACAAAGTCTGGCTGGTCCTCGGAATGAAACAGATTGCTCCCACCCTGTGAACTCAGCATACTTTCGCCCAGTGTATTTTCAGACGGCACAGGAAACACGCAAGACTAAGGAAGCTGGAATGCGGCTGACCTTTTACCTGTAATGATACCGGCAACACTGGCATTTGCCACCGGTGGCGTGGAATTGGGTTGACAGGCACTCTCTGCTCAACGACTGAACGGCTCCTTTTCATTAGACCTGATATCTTTCCCTGTGGTTTTGCAATGTTCTATAATAACTGCAAATATTGATTTTAAAACAGGGCACACCACATTTATAACTATTATCTACTCCTTTTAAAAGAAACCATGAGGATGATCATAGTTGAGTTATCCTTGACTGAAGATCCAGATTAATGAAATGGCAGTCCAGCGAGATTATCCTCAGCATACGCAGCTGGACCACTCTCTGTGCATTGATTCGAGGCTTCCCTGTTTGAGGTGCCTTATTCAGAGAGTCTGAGTAAAATGTCTAAATCATGCCAATGTCTAGTCACGTGACATAAAGCAATTTACCAACATTCTGGTCACTAATACGTAACAGTGCAGCATAATTACACTTTGAAAATCTTCCACACTCAGCCATTAAATAACTATTGGATAACTTTGGACCCAGTTCATAGAAAGTCTTATATAATACCTGCTTCCTTCATAGTTATAAACCAGCAGAAGATGATTTCATCTTTCTTTCCTCTCATTTAATTGCATGAATCAGAATCAGGCTTTTAATTCAGACCTTATAATAAGCATCCAAAGGCACCTACAGACATTTTCTGTATAGACTAATTGAAGGCATAAATGTATTCCATTACCTGAAAATTCCCCTGACAGGATAAGGGGTTAGTGATCAGTAAGCCCTACCAAGCACACCCTTCTCAATCCCACCACTCTAGTGGTCCAAGCTACCATCACCACCCTAGTTACTGCTCTGCCCACTAACTCTTCCTCCCCTAATGTAGTCTTCATCCCAACAGAGAGAGCGACCTACAAGGCAAGTCTGATAACCAATGCCTCTCCACAACTTAAAATCCTCTAATAGATTCCCACTGCTCTAAAATACAATGTTGGCTCCCAAAGAGGGTCTAAAAATGACTGGACACTTCCTGCTTTCTCTAGCCTTATGCCTCATCCAAACCAAGGAGTGACTATTCTCACTTTCTGGGTCATTCACTAAAGAAAAGTTATGTTTTCATAATTTTCTGGTAGCAGCCAGCTTTTTTAATAATAGGAGATGGCTACTTTTATGTTATTATAGAGAAAAAGCCATCTTTACCAAACTTATCAATTCCTAACCACTCAATCATTTTGGTGAAAGGGACGTGACTATGGCAAACTGGCACGTATTTTAAGTTACTAGATGATTTTATAATATAACGGCTACAAGTTTTGAGTTTTTAATATGTGCCAAGCATATATATATGCTTGGCACATATTAAACCTCATCTAATTCTTCCATTAGCCCTTTGAAGTTGGTAATGTATCATTTCCATTCTAGAGTTGAGATGACTGGGTGCTGGGACCACATTTGGTCCCTTCATTTCCATTCATTCTCACTGAACAGGTTGCAAAGACAAAAACTACATTTCCCAGATTCCCTTGCAGCCAGGGTTCTGGAAGCAAATTGGGTCCCAAAAGGTGGATACACACAACTGACTCTATCTTCTGGCAAGCAAGTTAAGGCTCCTTGGCACCGTGTTCTAGGATCCATCCACAGATACCTTGGTGTCCAGAGCAGCAGCAACAAGTTCTTGATCCTGGCAGAGCTTTGTTGCTGACCTCAGATGTAGTAACCAACGTGGGTCAGTTTTGCAAAGTTTTGTGGTTGCTCCATTTGGAACAACCCAGAAACTCCTTCTTCTTCAACCCCTCTAATGCTTTTGTAATTAAGTGTCTGATCACCTATATTAAATCATTTTCTGTTTAAAATACTTAAAGTGCTTTCTCTTCTGGTATTGAGCCTGAGAGTGTGCAAAAGCCTATGTGTTCATTCAACTACAGGTTAAGTTGAAATAAAGTCACTCCAAAAATAGTGTGGTTTAAATAAGACCAAGGTTTGTTTTGTTTCCATGTAACCGCCCAGAAGTGGGTGATATCACACAGGTTCTATTGCCATCAACATACAGCTTTTCTCTTTGGCCCCGGGAAGCTCCAGTTTGGGGCTATCTCTCAGCCAAAAAGAGGGGGAGGATGTGGAGAGACAGTAAATACTCAATGATTTTCAAACACCTTCAAACCTCCCTCTCACTTGCCACTGGCTAGAAATGAGTCACATAGCAAGACCTAATCCCAAAGAAAGCTGAGGGGATATAGTCACCAGTTAGGCAACCATGTGATACTTGGGGCGGGGGTGGGGAGGATTGGACATTTTGTTAGAAAAAGAAAGAAAGAGGGATGGGGGAATATAGCTCAGTGGTAGAGTGTATGCTCGGGATGCACACGGTCTTGGGTTCAATCCAGTGCCTCGGTTAAGGGGGGGGAAAAGAAAGAAAGAAAATATGGTTATTAGGGTAACATCACTCCTGACCATGTCTCACCCTCTGCCCAGTATCCATGTCTCCCCTTCTTTCTGCAGGCAGATCACACACCCTAAGGAAGGTTCTCATCCACTGGGTTCCCCGTGTAAGTAACAGTAGCAGAGCTCTCTCTGGTCACAGCTCTTGAGCCAAGCCTCTTTTATTTACTGACCTCTGTGCTCAGCCTTTCCCTCTCTTCTTCAATTTAACATTGGCTGCCTTTAGTGGCAGCCATTTGAAAGCAGCTGGGAAGCCAATATCTTTTATCCAGTCTTTGCTTTGGGCTGATTTCCGCTGTCTGGCCAAGGAGACTACTTAACAGAAGGCTCATGAGGAAGACCTCCATTATCAAACTTACCTGCTGCTGTTTGGGGACACAAACGGCTCTGCATGGCCCCAGGTTTGAAGCTCTGAGCCATATTCGATTGCAACCATAAGTGAGAAACCTTCTTTATCAAAGCTATATTCCTTTCTCTCTCTGCTTCCTGAATAATAATTATATGACTTCCCCTTTCCTCTTACAATTCATTATTAACAACGGTGAGGACTAGCCAGTTTATACCTATATTCTGACTTGTCCTCCTTAAGCTCAAGGTCAGTGGGCCCATGACCCATCCTCCCAGTTAGAAAAGGTGACTGTCTTAGCAAATGACGTCATGGAATAACAAGTGTCACCAATGTTCCCAGATGAAATATTGTGCCCATGTCACCCTCTGCCTGTTGCTGTCCAGTGCCACAAAATTTAGGTTTTTGTCATGGTCACACCCACTTCTGGTACCAATTTCTGTACTGATTAGGATACATGCTAAAAAAAAAAAAGAAAAACAGAAAAGAAAAGAAACCCCAAAATATACCGGCTTCATGACACAGAAGCGTGTTTTTCTTTCACCTGACGGTGCAGAGGTGAGCAGGGAATCTCTGCTACCAAAATGTGACTTTCATCCCTTTAGCGTAGCTCTTCGAATGGTATCATTTCCCAGCCAGCAGAAATTGTCTTTTAAAAGTAATATCCAGAAGGTGCCACATCACTTCTGGTGACTTCCCACTGGCAAGAACTTAGTCTGGTAGCTACAAAGGATGCTGTGAAAAATCGTCTCTAGCTGAGTAGCCGTGTGCCTGGCTAATACGCAGCAATCCCATCATTAGAGGAAGAAGAGGGAAAGGGACCGTGGGAGATAATTAGCAGTCTCCGCCACCATGAGCACCAGAGGATGACAGCTGCCTGACTCCAGATCCCAGAGGCAAAACTACTTCCCAAACCGACTCCCAACATCTAGAAAGAATGTTAAGGCTCTTGCTCTTCCTCATTGCTCTGATGGTACATATTCTCCAAAATAAGAAAGTCGTGACGCTTTGTTTGCCATCTTGTTTTAACCTACTTATTATTTTTATTCTAGCAGCCATTACTTAATTGAATACCTACTATGTGCCAGGCATTTAGTTGGATAGTAGGAACACAAAGATAACTAAGACAGAATCGTCGGGAACCTTTACTCAAGGATTTCTTTTGATTCAGAATATGTACTTAGAAAATTCATCATTTTCTCTGAACACATCATAAAACCAAAAATTTATTTAAGAAGAATAAAGTCAGGACAAACACTCAAGAGGAAGAGTTTTTTATTTTTCCATTTTCCTTCCCTGATTTTGTATTACATCAATTGGCCTAATTAAAAATTATAATTTAGTGTAAAATGAATCACTTAAGGTACAAAAATCTTGGTAATAAGGATGAGTTTCAGCTCAATTACACCTACACACTCTTTCTAATCAACTGCTATATTGATACCAGCTTTCATCATGAATATGAAACTGCAAAATGCAGAAGATTTTCTTTCCTCCACTGAGGGCCCCCCAGTTTGGAATCACTTCTTTTGGATCTAAGTCAACATCAAAATATTCCCCAAAAGAAGCCAGACACAAATGAGTACATACTATTTTATTCCATTTATATCTAAAGTACAAAAAAAAAAAAACAGGGGAAAACTAATCTATGCTATTAGATATGAGGATAGGATGCCCCCCCTGGAAGGGGGGCCTGCAGGATGCTTCTGGAATGCTCATCATGCTCTTTTTCTGGATCAGGGTGATGATTCCGCAGGTGCCTTCAGTTTGTATATCCCCTCGACATTCTATTTAAAATTCTGATAGCAGTTTCCTTAATTGATTTACAAGGCATCTAGGGAGACGTATGGGGTGCTAAGCACCATGCCAGCCACTGTGAAGGTTTCCAACAACACAGTACACGTGCCACCTTTCCATTTCCCATCAAAATGAGGCAGCTGGGATGTGAGGGGAAAGACGGGGAGTCAGGAGCCCTGGCCTGTGTGTCCCTGTGTAAGTGTAAGCTAATAATCACCTCTCTGAGCCTCTGTTTTCTGAGCTACACTTCAGCTCTAAGGCTCTCTGTTCCTTAATTCCCTCCTGGGCACTTATGATAGCCATTTTCCTCTTTCGATCTAAAGCAGCTTCTTGGGCATTCAGAATCTCAAAATAGGCAGACACTGGGGGGAAAAAAGACCATACTGTAACAAGTCTACACAGCTCTTTGCCAAAGGCAGGATGGTATGACTGGAAAATTCTGGGACCAGGCTCTCCTGGTCACAGTTTATGGTCAATGCCCCATCACTGGCCTGCTGAACTGCTTTAGGCAAAGTCCTTCATTTTTCTGGACATCAGATTCGTCATTTGTAAGACGAGGGGGCTTAGATCCCAAAGGTTCTGTGTTTGAGTTAACACGTTCAAAGCTAAGAAGTAGCAGAAATTCAGACTCTGGTTTTATGGCTCAATCCCGGTGTTCTTCCTGCAAATATGTATCTAAAAAAGTAACCTAGATTCAGATTTCAGATACTAACTATGATACATAAAATAAACAACAAGTTTCTACTATATAGCACGGGAAGTGTATTCAATATCTTGTAGTAACCTATAATGAAAAAGACTATGACAAGGAATACATGCATGTATATGTATGACTGAAACACTATGCTGTACACCAGAAATTGACACAACATTGTAAACTGACTGTACTTTCATTTAAAAAAAAATTCTCGTTGCCCAGTACTTGCTGGAATAGACATCAACCACGCAAGGAAGGCAGGTCATCCTTGCTTTTCAGAGGAGGGAACCGTCCTGTCACACGGTTAAGTGACGTGCCCGCCGCGTGTGCCCTGGCCAGCCCCAGAGGCAGGATGAAAAGGCCGGTCCACAGACTTGGGTCCCTCCTCTCCCTGCAGGGGATTGTAACAGGCTTCCAAATCAACAAATGAGCCAAAAATCAATCCCATCCCAAAGCAAAAATAGACTCTCTTTCTCTCGTTTCCTCCAGTGGAGAAAGGAAAACAAGAATTGGGAGTTTCATTAGTAAGAATAAAATTTCATGTCGTTTGTTAAAATGGTAAAACTGCACACTGTTGTCTAAGGCCTCACAATGGCTGCAGAGCCCCAGCACGCCTTCATACTTGGCACACGTGCATTGTGCTGAAGCTCACGTTTTATCTGCAGGGTAAGGTCTTTGGGGTATGAAAGACTTTATGAGCCCAGAGTCAAAGACGAACAAGGATTTTCTTTCCTCTCCTTTTCTTTTTTTTTCGATTTTCCTGCCAAAGCAAAAAAGCTTACAGTTGACCACTCAGCCAGCCACCATGCCTCTGTCAGGCGTCATGTGGATACGAGGAAGTGGCCTTTATGAAAACAGCTCCAAGGGTCAGAGAATAAGAACGCTGGTGTGCCTCGCCGTGAACAAGGCTCCTAGCAAACTCAGAAATATTTTTAATGTGGTTTCAGCCCAGCTGATGATTGTTTTAGAACAAGCCTCCTGTCAAGGCCTTGGCCCTTGATCTGCAGAATTCCTTAAAAGATACCGGGCCCAGCAGGCAGTGATACATCACACGCCCGGCGAAGACACAAAACATCCCGGCCACGGCCACAGCCCTCAAGTTGTTAAAGTTCACTTCAGTCCTTCTAAAAATACGATGGGAGAGCCTTCCAGGGTTCATTTCCTTTAGACGCTAGACCATCAATTAACAGACAAGAAACAGCTTATTATAAGATAGTTTTGAGAAAAAATGTACAATGTTTAATCAATCCTTAATGGGTGGTTTTTCAGTGCTGAATCTCCACTCAGTTTTTAGCTCCAAATTCTACCCGAAACTGAACACTGAGGTTTGGGGTTAACACTACGTATAATAGGACTTTTTCTAAATCAAGCATTAGGAGCCTGCCTGTTTGTTTGCGTCTGTGGTGGTAAATGCCCCAGGGTGTTGCCAATAAAGCTGTGTTCCCGGGTATCTCCCCACCCCGACCCCCCCACCCCACGGTGCCCCCGCTGAGTGCCCGGGTAGCGTCTCTTGGATACTGCTGATGTCCTGTAGCACTTTCTAGTGTTCCACGTATCATTTATGAAACATATTTTTAGAATCTACCCTGCCAGAGGCCAGGAGTGACAGATATAGCAAGTTGGACACAGTCCTGTCCCCGTGGAACCAACTGCTAAAATGGATGTGGCCAGGAATCCCAGGCCACCCCATTGGAGGGAAATAGAGGGACCTACGGAGACTCACCAGAGGTCAGCGAGGGCTTTCTGGAAGGTGCTCCAGCCAGGCTGGGACTTGAAAGGCGAGTAGGGGTCTCCAAGTGAAGGAGGAGGGTGGGGATGGCGATCGGGACGCGGGGAGGGAGAAGATGAGGAGAAACGGGACATCTCCGGGAGAGGAGACCACAGAGGCCCAGCCTGAGCCTCAGCCCCGAATGCGCATCTGAGGCAGGCAGTGACCATCTGCTGGTGACAGCCTTGCTGTGCCACTGACGATACCGATAGGAAGTGGTCTGGGACTCATGTGCTGAGCTAGACCCTGCGTGCAGCTCCAGGCGGCTGTCCCCGCTCCCCCAGAAACAGGAACCGGAATTCTACTCAATACTCTTGATCTCTTATCAGCCTAAGCAGTTTGCACATTTACTGGGGGTCCCTGCCGAGAACGGGGCAGAGGGAGAGGAAGGCTCCACTGCCTCTGGCTGGCAAGCTTGCATCTGGGCAGCCCTGACCACAAGGCAGGCAGGCTGGTGGGTGCTGTGAACAGGAGCCGCACACCCGGAACCAGCCGCTGTCCTAAGTCTTACATACATTCGGGAATTTTTTCTTTTAATTCCTACAATTTCAGTGAGCCTGCCTATTTGTTTTTTCCCTGTAGTTTTTTTCCACACTATGGGATACACCATGACAGCTATTATACAGATGAGGAAATTGAAGCACAGAGAGGCTGAGGAATTGGCCCAAGGTCACACAGCTAATTATTGAACCCAGACGGCCCAGCTCCAGCCTGAGCTCTTACGCCCTGCCCTCCATGGCCCTCCGTGCTGGCACAATGTTGAGCACACCAAGCCTCGAGTCCCTCCGGGAGCTGGGGCAGGTGGACATAAACACTTACCCAGAGCACGAGGGCTTTACCCCAAATATGAATCACATGACTGCAACTCAAAACACAAACTTCGAAGAGGCATAGTCCACAGCATGCAGACAAAACAGAATGTATTCTGCTTAAGAGAAATGGCTACTTCATGTAAAGCATCTCACTGCCTTGTCATAACCACTACGCAAGGGTCACAGCATCTCCTCATCTGATGTAAGAGGAAACCGAGGCTAAGATAAGCTGTGTAACCAGGTCCAGCCGGTGAAGCCAAAGGCTCTTTCCCTATTCATCGTGGCCTTCTTAAGCACAGTGCTTTGTCCCCAATCCTAAAATTTGGCATCCATCTCAGGTATCTTTTCTTTGATGCAGAGAGTAAGCGGAAATGTTTTAAGTTCAGGCAGTTACCAGAGTCACTTCCTAAACTCTGCAACAGGAAGCTGGTGCAAACAAGACCGAAACGTGGTGCTCACGGCAGCCTGATTGCTTAGAGAGCCCCCTAGCTCCAGAGGCTCCATCTGAGCCGGACCGGGGCTCTCTGAGGGCGCCGTGAGGTAGAAGGGCGCCATGTTGGAGTTCTAGATCCCACTTGGCCAGGGGAGAAGGTGTTTGAAGAACATTGCAAATCAGAAAGGGGGAAAAGAGGAAGAAGTGGTGGGGGGAGTAGGGAATGGGAATGGTTATGGATCAGAAACAACAGCACAATCAAAGCTTTGAGCGTTCCATCAGATCTCTCTTCAGCAGTAAACGTTGCCTAGCCTCTGCTGGTCAATCCAACCTGGGCTTTGGCAGCAGAGTGCCTTCCTAGAAAAGAAAAAAGAACTATTTGTAGCCAAGATTTCAGGAGAGGGAAGGTACATTTTAGCCCTGAAGTGCAAGATACACTGCTTCGAAAAACAGGAGAAAAAAATGAAAAGGATAACTTGGTTTTTAAACAGAGACTCCTCCCTCCTGCAAGCCCCTAGCCCTGTGAAAGAATGCCAATTATACTCATTTAATCCACAGTCAGAGAACCCAAAGTTCAGGTTATATTAGGTTTCACGCTTTGTGGGGGCCAAAAAGAGGCAAGGCATTAGACTTTCCAATAAGTAGGGGAAAAAAGAAAGAACATAAAGACAAAAGTAACCCAGTTATTTGGGTATCAGTATTAGCAATGATTCAAACAAGAGTATATAACAAAGGAAGAGCTGTGTGGCTGAGTCAAAACCATAGTGACTTGTGAGAAAAACAAAGGGAAGTGAATCTTGTCCCTTCTGGCCAAGGCATGCAGACAGCGTGCGTGGAGCCCGGGGACAGCCTGCTTTCCCTGGGGGCTGCTTGGGGGATTAGGTAAATATAAAACTCTCCAAATGACTCAAGAAGTGAGAAATTGAAAGCATAGCCAGCTGGAGTAGCCATCAGCAGATGTATTTAGGAGTGCTTATTTTGCAAGCTAGAATTACAGGACAGCAAGATGCAGTCAATTCCAAGTATTTAAGGATGAGTGTCTATGATTGGGAGAGAGATGCAATCTGTGACAAAGAGTCAGAAGAGACCACCACTCTCTGAAGACCAGGCAAAAAATTTTCATAAACTGGCTCATTCACCATGGCCCCAACAGCCACTTTCTACGTAGAGGCTGGTTCAAGATTTCAACAAAAGGAAGTGGTTTACAAAAGAGTCAGCCAGAACCCAGAAGTGTTTAAGGGAAATAAATTACTGTGCGAGGAAAAACCTGCTCTGTATACCACTTAGGTTACACGTGTTTTTCAAGTAGGGGTCCTAGCAAAGGGTAGGACCTTTGAAAACAGACACTACTGCAGAACCCCTCTACCCACAGAATTCTTAAGGCTTTGAGGCACTGTCCCGTCCTTGCCTCAATGGAGCCTCATAATTACCTACTTAAGTAAAGCAAAAATTATGCTCATTTTATAGATGAGGAAACTGAGTCTCAAGAAGGTTAGCTATACTGATCTGGTCACATAGATAATAGTGCAGGATTGAGGTATGAACCCTGTCTGAATCATGCTTTCCCCCCCAACAAAAAAAGTCTGAGCTCAGAGATGTTAAAGAATTGAAATGATTTCAATATCGTTGACCTGCTCCATCAAACCTAGCTCCCAAATTGCCTCAGCTCTTGGTCACCGTTGCTTTATTCACCTCCTCTGATGCATGTCTCTCTTCTCTGCAGCGGAAGGCGGTTCCATCAGCTGCAGGGAGCTTTCGTGAAGACTCTGCACACATTGTCTCTCCCTTTCCGGCTAAAGCGATGATTGCATCACTTTCTGCTTCCTATCAGGTTTTGTATTTAATCTTTTTTCTCAATATGACTTGCCTTACCCATCAGACTGTACGCTTTGGGTTGGAAGAAGCACACGTGGGTCCCCCTTTGTGAGCCACCTGCCTTACCCACCAAAATGCCAGATACTGTGCTCGACGTGCAGAAGATGCTCACTGAACACAAACTGGATAGCAAAGAATCAGTCATTCTCTAACCAGTTTTATTCTTCCTTGATAAAATGTTTCTTGGCATCTATAATTTGGGCACTACAGTACTCTGTATGATATGGTGTGGGAACTTTATCGATTTCATAAACTATGATGTTTCGGTTGCATGAGGTTCAAGTTGCTGACTTTGCTTTAATCAAAGATTTTATCTTAATTAAATTTGTTAGTTTACCAGCTTTCCTTTCTCTCCTGGGGAGAAGTGGAAATACAGTGATAGTAAAACAATGATGTTAATAATAGCTAATGTTTATTAAGTGTTTCCCATGGGCCAGACACATGCCAAGGTATTTATATTAACTATTATGTTATATTAACTATTTCATTTAATCCTCTTAATCACTACTCAATTTACAGATGTGGAAACTGAGGCACAGGGAAGTGAAACAACTTGCCCAAGTTCACACAGCTTGTAGGTTGAGTCAAATCACTACTAGAGGCCAAATTTTTTTAACATAAAAAGTATTAATCTATTGAGGTGTCAATTCATGTTTTTTTCTACTTACAGTTTTTCTTCATATTCTCAGGAAGGTAGCTGGGCATTTGTGCTTTTTCTTTTTTGAATTTATTTTTTTATTGAAGTACAGTCAATTACAAAGTGTCAATTTCTGGTGTACAGCACAATGTCCCAGTCATGCATATACATACATATATTTGTTTTCAAATTCTTTTTCATTAAAGGTTATTATAAGATATTGAACATAGTTTCCTGTGCTATACAGAAGAAACCTTTTTTAATCTATTTTTATATATAGTGGCTAACATTTGCAAATCTCAAACTCCCAAATTTATCCCTTCCCACCCCCTTTCCCCAGTAAACAAGATTGTTTACTACGTCTGTGAGTCTGTTTCTGTTTTGTAGATGAGTTCATGGTGTTCTTTGTTTTCTTTTTTTTTTCAGATTCCACATATGAGTGATGTCATATGGTATTTTTCTTTCTCTTTCTGGCTTACTTCCCTTAGAATGATGATCTCTAGGTCCATCCATGTTGCTGCAATGGCATTATTTTATTCTTTTTTATGGCTGAGTAGTATTCCTTTGTGTAAATATAGCACAACTTCTTTATCCAGTCATCTGTCAGTGGACATTCAGGTTGCTTCCATGTCTTGGCTATTGTATATAGTGCTGCTATGAACACTGGGGTGCATATATCTTTTTGAATTAAAGTTTAGAAGCCACATTTTAAATTGGCATTTGGTGCAATTATGAAAACAATTACTTTGTAGTCTTTTTTAATGTTTGTTGAGATATAATCCATTTACATGATTTTTCTGCTCCAATTTTCACAAAAACACTTTGAGATGTGTAATGTTGTTCTTCTGGGGAGGCTCTGTAACTTTTAAAACATGACTGAGGCTGAGGCCCTCTGCCTTAGTTTCCTTCCGTCTAAAATGAGAACATGAACAGTTATTGTAAACATTAAACTAGTTTATTCACGGAAAACAGTTGAAATGAGCACCAGGTGCCCATGGCAGGGTTCTGTAGGTGCAAATTATTATCACTACTATTGCTCTTGCTCATGGCCTACCTTCCCCAACACGGCCAAGAAATGGAGTTCCTTTATTATCATACTGAGGCATATTTATACGTATTCAGGCTGTTCTTTGAAACAAATTGGTTTGCCAAATATAAAAGAAATACGCCTAAGCAAAAACCCATTTCTTTATAAAATATAGACGTACCTAGAATGGTGATTGGCACATATTATCAGGTCCTTGAATATCTGACGTTAAACATATAAATTAATGAATGGGTGGCCAGATAAAGGAATAAATGATCCAAAGCTCAAACAAGAAAGTGAGCGACTAAGAAACAAAATTATGAAGGTTAAATTGATCTGCAAAACCTGGAAATAAATGATTCCAAAGAGAAATACAATGGAAACCACATTTTTTTTTTTTACTTTCCCAGAAATGCATTTTACTTACTTCACTGTAAGCCATGTCTCTATTAAAATGTAATTCATATTTTCCAAAAATAAGTAGTATGCAGTCACATAAAAAGCTAATCAAGTCCACATCCAATTATAAGAGAACCTTATTGAGATCTCACGCAAAATTGAGGAAGGAAGTCTATGGTCAGGTTTTTATTTCATCTTCAATTTCCCACGCCTTTCAGACAGCCATATTCTAACTCTCTCAAACATTTGCAAGGAAGTGTTGTGATTGAGAAAATAGGTACTCCAAATACCTAAGCTAAATGTTTACATTCTGCCCTTTTAGTTAAACAATTGACTTTGTTCTTTAGCATTTAGGTCAAAATACTTCAATGTTTCAAAACACCAACAAGAGGATATGGGTTTTCACCAGATAGTCTAAACTTACTGGTTTTAGCAAAAGCTTCCCAAGAAGGAATTGGGCAATTAAATGTTAATGCGCACCCACCCTGGAAATAAGAAAAAAAGGGTGATGGAGGTGCTGGCCATTTATTCTCCTTGACACAAAAACACATTTTTTCCATTTCCTTATGTTTATGTAGTTAAGATTTGTTTAGTATTTACATCCACTTACATCATTGCAATAGTAACTCCATTTTCTTTCTTTTTTCTTCTTTCTTTTTTTTTTTTTAATTTCTATTTTTGGGGCAGAGACATGTTTATTGCAGAGCCAAGAAAGGAGAATGGGTGACCTGCGCCCCCAAAACCCCAAAATCTTAGCTTCCATTTTCTAACTTTACATAGGATTTACTTCAGAGCAGTTATTGGATTGACATGCATTGGTTTATTTATTTTCAGAACATCCCTGGGGCATAGGCATGTGACTAGCAACTTATCTTTATCCTACAAAACTAAAATTGAAGGGTCCAGGAGATGAAGGGACTTGCCCCAAAATGACCAGGTGGCATAATTATTATTATGGAACTTGGCTGAGAACTCACATCTTCCTTAATACAATAGGGTGTTTTCCTATTCAATTATTTCTCCTTTCCATATATAAGCAGTCAGGCTGGACAGCAGGGCAGGAGAGACTGGCTACCTGAGTCAATTCCCAGAAGATTTTTGGAGTTAACGTGACCCAGCAGTGGCCCTGAGACTGGGAAGAAAGAGAAGTGAGACTCGGAAAACCATGCACGTTTTGTGATGTACAGGAGCATGCAACTCCTGTTGACAGATCAGCAGACGAAGTTGTATAAGAAAAGGCGAGAAACTGGAGTGTTTTTGAACAAACTTCTTTCCTCCTTGGTTGCACCTGAAACCCCTGCTCAGTCCCTGAGTTTTGTGCCTCCTGCCAGCCCACCCTGAGCTCTCCTGTATGTTTTTGGAGCTACTATCACATGAGCTGGACGACCAGTTTCTCCAGCAGCCAACTCTGGGCGGGTGGCTTAGTGCAAAGAGGCAGCAGAGGGGAATGTCCAGTTGCACCGAACTGGTCACATTTGTGACACTGGAACAGCACGTTCTTCAAGAAGGAAGCCATTCAACGGCTCTGTGCTGCAAAAGTCACAAGGTGGCCTTGGATTCCCATGGTCACCTCTCTCAACCCTGACTTGAGCTGCCAGCACTGAGTCACTTTCTTTCCACTGTGGCTCACATTACGGGTGGCAGGTCCCACCTGTTTCAATATTTGGTGGATGACAAAAGTGACCCTTGAGGGCTGAGCGACACAGGCAGCTGAGCGGGCTTCCAAACCAATTGTGGGAGAAACCAAGATAACCTGTCCCCTATAAAAGTGATTACGGAGTCAAGGCCAAAAGAGGGTGCTCCAATCGGTTCCTTCGTCTAAGGCTCTCTCTTGGGGTTACCCAGTGTTGGGCCAGGGGTCAGTTTAAACAGTAGCAGGAGATGGGGTGAGCTTACGTTACAGCAGAAAGAACGCAGGTGAGATATAGTAAGGAACTTCCCAACACAGCAGAGCCAACACTGGAGGAGAAAGCACAGATGACATAGCTCTCTGAAGTAGACGCCTGAAAGCCGGCTCCATCGCGAGTCTTCCCAATACTAGAATTCTCTGCGAGGAAACAGGCGCCTACCAAACGAGGCAGCATTGAGAGAAGAGACACAAAATCCTTCTCTGCCATCTTGAAACCCTCTTCCCCGAAGCCCCTCATCTTTGCCCTCCACATCAACCCCACCATCGCCCGTTTTGTACATTAATTGCTTTATTCCCGAGTATAACTCCAGGAACAGATTTCCCCCAGTGCAGTGTTCCACTACACTCAGCTTCTCAAAAGCACCCCTTCCCAACCACCTGTCCTGAGGGGATGAAGTGACTGATTAATAATGATCTAAGAAATGGGGAGAAATTGGCTATCTCTATCTCCTCCATCTTAATCTTGCAAATCCAAGAAATGGTAGTCAGCTCCCGTAGAAACGGGAAACAAGGTCAGGGTGTGGCAGAGTCAACAAGCCCTTCAACAGAAGCTCAGAAGATCTGGGGTTTTCTTCTGCTTTCGCCACTGGCTTTCTGTGTGGCCTTGGGTCAGTAACTCAACTGCTCTCTGCCTGCTTTCTTCCTCATAAAACCTGTCGGTATCTTCTCCTGATGCATTCTAAATAACAAGGAATCAAGCACTCAACAGACAGTCTTTCTTCCTCCTGTATCTGGTCATTCACACTAACATTTTCTGGAATGTGTATATTCCATCATTGGAATCCCAGAAACAGACTACGAGGTGGGCAAAGCCGGTCCTTGACAAGTGATGTGAATAATATTCATCTCTCTTTGAAATCTAGTCTCTCACTAGAAGAATTTACTTTATAGAACAAGAACAGGAACTATATTCAATATCTTGCAGTGACCTATACTGAAAAAAGGATATTAAAACGAATATATGCATGTCTATGTAAGACTGAAACATTATGCTGTACAGAAGAAACTCACACAATATTGAAAACTGACTATACTTTAATTAAAAAAAGAGAGAGAAAAGAAAGTGACATAGTGTCTGGACACTTATTCAACAAGGGGTTGAATAAGTGGTAGCAGTTACGACTACTTCTGACCGAATTGGGCTGGGAGAAGGACTTCTGTCCCTTTTTCTTCATTCTCCCATCAGATGGCCTCAGCATGCTCACCTCCTGCCATCTGCACCGCGTCAGTGCGGAGAGTTCTTGGTGTGTTACCAGGAGCCTTGAGGAGAGCTACTTGTGAGTTACCAGGGGCCTTGCAAGGCCTGACTTAGTGGGTTCTGTCTGTAAGACTCCCTAACTCTCTCTCTCTCTAAGGCTTTCTCACTAAACCATGTCTTTTAAATTCCTTAGAGTCTGTGACTCATCCACCAGTCCAAACTTGTACACATTCCTGCCAAAAAAAAAAAAAATCAGAACCTTGCCTAATGAGTTTTTAGTTAGTAGTCAGATACCAGGTGAAGATGAGAATGGCTGTGCTGAAAAGCACAAAGAAGTATACTGAGACCGTCCCCCAACACAGCCTTTATTCCTTGCCTCTAGAATTCCTTTAATCCCTAACAATGCGAAGCACTTCACGGAAAGCAACCCGAGCCTCCCTCCCGGAGGAGTCAGGGTCAGTGCTGGTGACACGGAGTGCCGGGCATGGGAAGGCACAGGCGGTCAGGGCTATATAAAGTCCGGCGCGTCAGAGCTCAGGATGGAGGAGGTGGACGAGACCCAGGGCTTAGCAGGATGACGGTCAAGAGAGAAGCAAGACAGCACCTGTTTGGAAAGGTTTCAAGGAAGAGAGTTCTGAAGGGCAGTGGGTGACAGGCGACCTTCAGAGCTGACGGGAGGGAGCCAAGTGGAGATGGCAGGAGGTAGCAGGAAAAGTGACCCCCGGGGAGCAGAGAGTAAAAGTGAAGGAATCTGCGCACTTCTTCAAGAATACCTTGGTACCCACCTCGTCCGAGAGAACCAGAGAGCTGAATAAATCCGACGAGAAGCAGATGTGGTTACATTGCACACTTCCTCCTTGCATGTTCATCTGCATTAATCAAGTAATGAATCAGCTTTCTACTTACATTTATCACAAGTGGGCATGTGAATGCCCCAAACCCAAAGTCAAACGAATAACTTCAAAAGTGAACCTTAGCCTCCCAGAGATCACCAAGTAGAAACAGCTACGAGGAATGGCAGAACATTTTTTTTTCCTTTTTTACTACAGAACTATCTATACTTTTTAAAAAATTTTTTCTATAAATGATTTTGTTAATTTGTCTCGCCCCCTGTGATTGCACGTTTTTAATGGCTAGAAGGTTTGTACCTCTGCTTTTTGAATCATGATGTCTAATCCAGCAGCACCGTGTCGTCAGTGAAGACTTGTATAAATACTCATTGACTAAGCTGGTCATGATCTTTACTCAGGTCATAAGGCTCACGCACATATATCCCTTTCCGGAAACCTTGATTTGACCCTCCACGAAAGCCCCGTGGGCCACATGGCTGACAATTTATATAGTTAAATAGTATCTCCTTTAACGAGCGCATTCAATGTGACCCAAGCACTATTCTAGTGCCTTACTCTTCACTTCCAATCCTTGATGATTAAGGACTCCCATCCTGCAATAAAGCAGATGTCCTCCCAGATGAGGAAGCAAAGGCTAAGGGAAGAGAAGCAATGACCCCAAGTTACAGAATGAATAAGCCACTGAAAGGAGACTACAGTCCAGCTCTGCCTAATTCCACACAGAAGTCGGGGAGGGAAGGGGTCTTACCAAGAATCAGACAGATTGTTATAAATAGATAAACAAGGACCTGCTCTATAGTACAGGGAACTATATTCAACTTCTTGTAATGAGATGTAATGAAAAAGAATCTAAAATATATATATATGTATGTATATTTATAACTGAATCACTTTGCTGTACAAATGAACCTAACATTATAAATTGACTACACTTCAATAAAAAAAATAAGAATTAAAAAAAGAATCAGACATATTGCATGAAGAAATCTCTTAAACCTACACCTTAAAAAATGGAGGGGAAAAAAAAACCATACAAAACAAAAAATAAAACCCAAAAGTGGAGAACAACTATCTTTGTGGACCTCTAAATAATTTTTCAAATAGAAAATTAAATTGAATACCCAATAAATAAGTCCCAACTGTCATCACACATTCCTGGAACCAGATTCTTAAGGCAATGAAGAGCCTTGCTCCAACCCCCTCAGTAAAGGAGGTCAGATTTCCCCAAACACCTCCAGCCCCAGCCGCCTGCCGGGAGCTCTGCTGTCCAGGTCTGACACCAGAGGTGGAAAATAATGCAGTTGGAGGTCTCACTTCATTGCCACTGGCAGCCAAAATCAATCTCACTAGTCAAGACAATCTCCTGGGGACCAATCTACCATACCCCGCGTACACTTGCCAGTCAGAAAGATGCATCCTGGTCCAACCACCTCCCCGCCCACCCTGGCTGGGCTCCGCTGACTGGGGAATTGCCTGTGGGTGGAGAGGAGTCACCAGTCTCAATGCCGTGCTGGCCTGGCCTGGCCTCCCCAGGGCCACTGGCTCCGTATCCTTGTTCTCGGGGAGGGTGCCTGGCCCGCCCGCAGGAACAGCATCGGCCTCTGCGGAGGCAGCAGTGGGGAAAGGCCTGTGTGTTCAAGTTGTTGTTTCTGGATGGGTGAGCAAGAAACGGGGCTGCCTCTCCTGGTTCTGGAAGAGTCACACACGTGGCTCCCAGGGTGCTGCCCGCTGCTCCTGCGCCACCTCATCCTCTTACTTGAACCCAGGGAGACAACAGCCACCACCTTGGGAATCTACGGTGACCACAATGCCCTGGAGATGACATTTGCAGCCCAAATGGGCACTCCCAGCAATGCCACACTGGTTAAGTGTCCGCGAAGGGGCTGGAGGAAACTTGAAACCCTGCATGTTTCTTTATGTGGCTATTACATGCCACAGATAAGATACAGCTCAACCTAGGCAAAGCCAAAGTAATGCTGATCACAATAGAAAGGAATTAGAAATCTAGAAGAAAAGGGGGGGAAAATTTTAAAACACCTCGCCCTTCTTAAAGAAGGCATAGCTGTGAAATTCAAATCAGTTCTATTTTCCAGTGCAGAGAATGTCTGTCCCACTGCAAGGGTATCTGGAACTCCAATATCATTCTACAGTCCCTCTTTCCAGATGCCCTTCTATTACTTTATTACCAGAATTTTTTCATATAAATAACGCATCTTTCTGAATCTGTCCCTCTCTCCCAGCTTGACTCTCCAGGAAAAATAATAATAATACAAAGAAATATAAAGGAGAGGGGAAGTGTATAGCTCAGTGGTAGAGCACATGCTTAGCATGCATGAGGTCCTGGGTTCAATCCCCAGCACCTCCATTAAAAAAAAAAAAAAAGACTCTCATCTGAACATTGAAAAAAATTAGAAATAGAATTTCCTAGCCTATTTTTAAATATCCCAGATAAAGATTATCAATGAGTTTGAACTAATTGCTAAAAATACAAAAATGCAACACCTTCCAAAGAGCTTGCAAGAATGATCGACATCAGGGAAGATGGAAAGTTATTCATTAAATTTCAAGAAAAACCTGAGCATTGTGCTTAAGATTGGGAAAAAAAAACACGGCATTATGATTTGGTTAATCCTGCCAACAGACTCTTCAACTGAAACTCCATCTCTTTGTGAAGGATCTTGTTTTGATTAAAACTAGAAATCAAAGTAAACTGAATTCAAAACCAGTCCTTTAAATTACGCTATCATGAAGCATTACACCAAAGTTTTCAAAAACACCTAACATTTTCAAGTGCATTGCTCATGATGATACTTAATAATATCTTTGTGGAGCAAAACTGTTAAATATTGCCTATATAATCTTATTTGTGTGTATTTTGTAAAAGATATCACATACTAGTATGACAGTACATGTACATAAGTAATTACATCACCATATGAATTATTCAATAGCTACCTATTTGAAGAGTGCCTGTTCAAGTTATTTTTACTACTGCGTAGATGCAATTGTATAGTTTTTAGACCCCTGACCTCAAAGATAAGTCCAGATGTTTTCCCTGAGTTTGCACAGCTCCCACCTATCTTTCTAGTCCTGCACTTAGAGCCACTTGCAAACTCTCAAGACCCTCTTGAGTGAGCTTAGAAGCGGCTCCTCCCTCCTCCTCTGGCCTTGCCTCCAGCACCACCCCGACCCGGCTGCCGTGTCCACACTGAAGAATTCCTGCGCCTATTTCAATGCTCAGCTTACTTGTCACCCATTTCATGGCATTTCTTCCACTCCTGCCTCTCTCTCCTCCTTCCAAGGCTCTCACAGTACCTTTATGATTCCTCCATTATAGGATTTACCACACTGTGGAGCATCTTAAGGATGTGTTGATTTTTCATCCGCCCTTACCAAACTGAGGGCTTCCCTATGAAACGTACTCAGAAGCAGATGGTCAGTAAACATCTGCTGCAATGATGAATGGACAGATGAACTCATTTCTTCAGCTCACTTTTCTCCATGACTCGAAGAATAACCGGTTGAGAAAGAGACTCTCCCTTCGTCTCTTCCTGGTCAGATATCTGGACACCTCAACCCAAGATTTTAATTTCATAAATATTTTAAATAAATTTTTTTTCCAAAAAAAGTTGATTTAAGGACCAGATGCAGCATTTTTGAGCAGATTACTCATAACACTGTGCAAGCAGCATTGTTTGCCAGACTGTGGTTAAATCCACTTCTGCACTTGGGCATCTTAAATACCCTCAGTGCACCTCAGTTTCCTCCTCTGGTAAGAGGAGAAAATGGTAACACATAGGTGTGCGTCACAGAATAAAAGTTTAGTAAGTGTTAATTATTAGCCTGTTGCCCTTGTGCAGAGATATTAAGCAAATCAGTAATAAGTGCTAAATAAACTCCCAGAATGGCCCCCCCCCAGGACTTCCTGTGAACACACACGTGCACCCACAGAGAGAAGCATCTTAAGGGCAGAGCTGGCTCTACTTTAATTTCTATCATTGTAACCCCAGCCCCTGGCATACGTAGGTGCTCAATTAATGCTTGTTGATTTATTTCAAACCCCTCCCCCTACATTCCTGCCTTGGACAGATTTACATTCTCACTGGCATGCAGATCATCCTTTCGAAAGCCTTCTCAGGGTGGCTATTGTCAGAAGCAGGATGTGAGGAAACAGTTAATGGGGTTGATGTTGCAGGAAAGGCTGAGGAAGAGACATGGGAGGAAATTATAGTTCAATAGGGTCCAACAGACTATGGGTAATGTACTGGGAAATGATTCACACATGCAGTATGTACATGCAAGTACAAAATGTTCCAGAGACTTCAGAAAGCAAAAATGGTTTATTTAAAAACATACAACAGCCCTGACAAATTCTAACACAGAATAAAAACTTCTCAAAGTTAAACCAAATCTTCTGTCAGAATTCTTTCAGTTGCAAGTGACTAACACAAGGTTAACTGGTATAAGAAAGGAATTTTGTGGTTTCGCATAAAGGACAAGTGTAGAGGTTTGTCTCGGGGACGTAGAAACTGTCATTGCATGCGTCCATCAGTCTGTTTACTCCTTTGTCTGTACATCCATACGTCCAACTCTCTGACTCCTGATCTAGCCTTCTAGCTAGATCATCTCTTACGGCAGGCAAGTTTTCTTCATTTAGCAGAGAAAAAATGGGCAAAGCCACCAACAGTCCCAGGCATACATCACCCCAGTTCATTAGCCAGAGGTGGGAAGTTCCATTTTCCTCCTGGGTCCGTGTAGGGAGGGAAGGGATGCTGAGTAACTCGAACAACATCCAACCACCACATCCGCAAAGGAAAAGCCACTCCAAATTCTCCCGCTCCAGCACACCAGCCACTCACCATCTTCACACTCCCTGGCAGTGCTCGTGGATAACTTTGACCTAGTATCCTGGCATCTATTTTTTCATTTGATGTTTTGTCATGAGCATTTTACCTGATGCTACATAGAC
Organism: Vicugna pacos; assembly: GCF_048564905.1. Classification (NCBI taxonomy): domain Eukaryota; kingdom Metazoa; phylum Chordata; class Mammalia; order Artiodactyla; family Camelidae; genus Vicugna; species Vicugna pacos. The sequence continues at coordinate 14,961,656 of NC_132998.1, forward strand.
TTTATAATGATCAGCTTTAAGGGTCTATAGAACATTTAATGAAATCATTCGTGATGATGCAATAATTTCCTTATCATTTCCTTGATGACTAATATTTCTGAAATTTCCAGCTGTTGCTGTAATTTGAAAATACAGTCATTATTCTCTTCTTACTTATAGCATATTCACTTAAAAAAAAAAAGACTTAAGATAATTCCCAGAAATTGTGTTAATGAATGAAAATGGTAAGAACATTTACACAGATCTAGTTCTGAAGATACATAACCAGATGTATATTCAAAAAGCCGAAACAATTTTCAGTGTCTCCAGCAGCAGGGTACACACGCCACAGCATCGCCATGTGATGCTGAGTTTCATGGGCAGATAAAATTCCATTAAGTCATGGTGCCTGAACATTCTCATCAGTTCACAACGTCTTCATTAATCCTACTACATTTATAGCCTGACTCTCGCCGGTGGAAACACCTAAGAGATTACCCAGCACAGTACATAACACGGAATAGGCTCCGGAAGGTAGGTCAGTCTGCAATGGAATCTGCCGTGTTCCCATGTATGTCTCTAGGGAAGACCACCTTTTGAAATGTGGGCTTTGATCACACCAAGTACAGAACAAAGATAAGCAAAAATATATCCGTGGGGTCCTTTCTACACAAAACTATACAGGAAAAGGAGGACTTACCTTTTTTTACTTGCTGACTCCCTTAAGCTTCTCTGATCTGTTGTGGCCAAAAATCAAATAAATCTGAAGGGGTTATTCTCACAGAAGTGTAACCCCATTAGGGTTGGTCCTTTTCTAAGAGTATTTTTTTTTTTAAGAGATTAACCAAGCTGACCATTGCTCAACATTGTGAGTCAGACCCCTGGATGCTTGTCAGAATGACCTGTGGAAGGTTTTATAAATGCAGATGTCTGGGTCCCACCCCCAGTCCTCCCATTTAGAATCCCCATAGATGGAGCCCAGTATCTGTAACTTTTTAGATCTCTCTAGGTGAGTCTAACACAGAGCCAGGGTTTGGAAACCAAATTAATCAGCCAGTAAGGAAGTATTAATATTAGTGCCAAGTTACTCTTCACCCTTCCATGTAAATTGAGAACAAACTTCATTCGGGTTTTTTTCTTAAACCTTTTCCCTTCATGGTTCCATGTGAAGAAGGCTCCATGGCAGGAATACACACCCCTCTCTCTGAACCAGCTTCATGCAGCCCCTCTGCCCGTCCTCTGAGAAACAGCCTCCTGTACACCCCGCTCTCCCACAGGAGGCTGTGGTTCTTTGGGTTGCCCCGAGCCAGACTGAAGGACCAGCAGATGCCCTGGGCTAACAGATCCACGCCACATTCTCCAGGACCCACCTGGGTCACTCTCTCAGTCTGCTAGTTCCCAACACGGCCTGGAAAAGGGGTGCTATTTCTTGGGTTTCCTTAAACCCCACAAGTTGTTGTCTATGGATCTTATCTTCCTTCTTAGACCGCATGCTTGTTGAGGGCGACCTGGCACATCTCCCGTGGGGTTTGTAAGGCACAGAGCCTGGAGCCTTACAGATAAATGTGTGATGAACAGAGCATGAGGTGAGACGTGACACCCGCTCCACACCTGCTCTGTGCCCATGTGAGGTCATTACATTATCTCACGCTACCTGTCTCACCCCTCTGTCAGGTAGGATTTAAGATTCCCAATTTGCAGGCAAGAAGAGAAATCATCATTAAATGGAGTCCATTCTGTCAGAGGCTATTTATAGGCAAGAACATTAAGAAGTGAGAATTTACTCCCTTTTTTTAAAACTGCTGTCTAGTTTTCCTGAGATAATTTACTCCAAGCACGGAACTAAAAGTCCGCAGATTCCCTTACACGACAGACACATAGTTATCTGGAGATGGGTGCTCTCAGCTGGAAAAGATTGAACTGCCAAGCTCTAACGCAGAGAGGTGCCCTTTCCCTTTCAACATTGTTTATTATCGTGAGATCTTGGTATTTCAAATAGGATCATGCCATTTGGGCTGGGCACTCAAGATCTCCCTAAGGGCCAAGGCTGAGTAATTTTCAGGTAATGAGCTTTAATGTCCAAGGAAAGAGACATCCTGAATCACCTTCTGTGCCTGTGCCATGAATCTGCTGCAACACTCAGTATCGTTCTAGAACGTTGCGTAATTGATCCTGTGACTTGAAGTTAAATCACTTTCCAGGCTTCTTCCAAAGTGCTTGCCCTCCTGAACTCTACTCTCTTACAGCTACACTCATCCAGGCAGCTAAAGGAAAGGAAAATGGTCACTCCTGGTGCCCCCATCTTCACTGAGAAGCCTTTGAAGTCTCTCTGAGCCCCCTTTACCTTCAAGGGCAGAGTGAACCACAGGCAAACTTTTCCCCAGCCTGGAAAACGTATCGAGGGTAAGAATCAGAGAATAGGGAGATCCTTCCACAGACCCAGGGATTCAAGTATTTAGTTCTCCAAGGGCTCTGAGCCACCACCCCGAGGGAGTGACCGAGTAATACAAACTCTTGTGCACACCACCAGGAAGAGAATCCATATCAGTGTGCAATATCAGTGTGCAAAGTGTGGCGAAGTTCATTCAGCCAGACCCAACTCATTCAAACTTTGAGCTCATACAACATCATGCTCTCCATTGACAGATGAGGAAATAGAGGCTCAGCAAGGTTAAGAGACTTGCCAGAAATGACACAGCCATCAAGCAGCAGAACTGTGGTTTGAAGGTCATTCTCCAGAATTTAAGTTCAGTGTTCTGTTTATTTAAAAAGTACTGCCTTTAAGGGGAAGGAAAAGCTGAAACTTAACTTTATTCTAAGATAAAATAATTTATCATCTAAAAAATTACGTAACAGAAGATGTGTAGAGATAAGGGTAGACAGAAAGATACACGTTTTTTTCCACTTAAAAAGAGATCATTAGGAATGAAGAAGAAATAGGAATTGTAGAAACCTGCTGTAGAATTAAAAGTCCACTCTTCAATTTACCAGCTGGATAATCTTGGGAAAGTTAGTTGACTGCCATGAGCTTCAGATTTTTTCATCTATAAAATGAACCTACTCCCAGGGTTATTATAAGACTTAAATGAAATAATGCAGATAAACTAGCTGAAACTTAGGTGCTCAATAAATGTTACTTCCCTTTCTTGAAACAGATAAAAGTTGACCATCATTCTTACCCATTCATTAAAAAGCCCTTCTTGGGGAGAAGGTGAAAAAAAGAGCCTCCCAAGGACCTTTACATAATGGGTTTTTGGCCTGTTATTATGTTTATTTATTTGCTTAACTATTTATTTTTTGCCTCCTCCCCCCAGGAGGTCAGCTCAAAGAGGACAAGTCCACCTCTGTCCTGTTCCCCTTTTTGTTCCAAGTTCCTGGTACAGGCGCCTGACTCATTGTAACAGTTAGAAAGAATTAGCAAGTGACAGAAAAGAATTAAAAATGTCATAGGGGGAAGTGAAACTGCTTTTCCTCGCCATTTTTTTAAAGAAAAGGTAATATTTTTACTAACTCTTTTATCCTAATTTTGTCCTATGTAAAGAATATCATTATATGTATATTTCAATTATATATACATATATATCCAATACAGTGTAGACTAATATAGCTATAATATAGTATACTAAGTTATATATCATAATGGTATAATTATTATATATTATATAGTAATATAATATTCATGTAGACATGTTATATATGTAATAAACTATATTTAGATATCAGAATAAAGGATATGCCAAATATAAAATGATGGTTGCCTTTGGAGGGTGAGGTAAAGGAATAGGCACTTGGAGAAAAACAAAGAGAAGTTCAACATTAATCTGCAAATGTCTTATTTCTTTTATATTAAAAATGATAGACATACATGCAATTCAATGTTCATAGCACTGTTTACAATAGACAAGGCATGGAAGCAACCTAAGTGTCCATTGACAAATGGATGGATAAAGATGTGGGGTAGATATATGATGGGACACTATTCAGCCATAAAAAAGAATGAAATGATGCCATTTGCAGTGACATGGATGGACCTAGAGATTATCACGCTAAGTAAAGTAAGTCAGACAGAGAAAGACAAATACCATATGATATCACTTAGATGTGGAATCTAAACAAATGATACAAATGAACTTACTTACAAAACAAAGTAGACCCACTGACATAGAAAACAAATTTATCGTTACCAAAGGGGAAAAAAATATATACACTATATATAAAACTGACAAACAACAAGGACCTGCTGGATAGCACAGGGAACTACATTCAACATCTTGTAATAACCTGTAATGGACAAGAATCTGAAAAGGGGTATAAACGTATATATGTATATGTAACTGAATCACTTTGTTGTACACCTAAAAAAAAATAAAAACTCAAAATTCAAAAAGTTCAAAAATTAAAATGATAGACAAAGTCAAAAGTTGATTGTATTATAGAGGGTAAAACTGCATGAGAAAGAGACACTGACGTGAAACAAACAGGCAGAAACTGACTCTGCCCTAACAACCTTGTGACGTGAACAGTTCTATTTCAAGTTTACAGATGGGGAACTGAGGCCCAGCAGTTTATTCAAGGACAAGCTGGCAGCAAGCAGCCGGGCCAGGTGAGGCAGTGAGGCCAGAATTTATTAGAATTTATCCTCCTCCTCCCCCTCCTCCCCCTCCTCCACATGGATGCAGCTTGATTTTCCAGCGGATCAGATCACCATCAGCAGAATTCCCAGTGTACCTGCTCCTGGACGAACCTATATGATCATCGTTATCAGAGCAATGTCACTCCCCAGAGGAGTGGTATCACCGAATGGCCTTCAGACAAACACCGCATGTGTGACTCGTTGCCCTATTATAAATAAGATGCTGTGTTAGCTTTCACTAGATTATGGTCATTAATTACCTCCCAAATGTCAGCAATTTTCCAACAACAAAGGTTTATTTCGCATTCACATTTCAGAGGTGGTCTGTGGCTCTGCTCCATGTGGTTCCTCCATTCAGGATCCAAGTCGAAGGGACAGTTTCTCCAGTGGCCACATGGGCTGCAAGGCAGGGAAGCGGCAAACTGCAACGGCCCTTAGTGTTTGCCTGACACTTCTGTTCAGACGTGCACACATTGCTTCCTCTCACTGGGTTGGCCAAAGCAAATCACATGGCCGAGCCTGATCCCAGTGGGACCAGGAGGCTGACTCCTCCCACCGAGAGGCATGGTAAATCATCTGGCCACTGACAGGCAGACCAATAGGCAGGTATCAAACTATTAAAGGGTGCAGAAAATGGTCGAGACCAATAATACAATATTTCACAGACATCATGTTTTCTGCTTTTTGTAATCAACAGGTAGGGAGGTAGGGTTTCTATACTGGTATCCAACAAACATAATAACACTTGCTTTTTAACATTTACCCAAATTATTTCTTTCAGAGGCTTTTAGGCTGTTGGTAAATGTACTTAAATAGTCCCTGAAGTTCGCAGCCACTTCCCTGCCCTTTCGGGAAGGTGGGAATACATTAAATAATATTCATGACCCATTCTAATATCCTCTGGTTCTTCCAAAAACTGTTAAGACCCACACCAAATTGATTTAAATATATTCTCTTAGGTCCACAGATGTCAGTTGTAAAATAATATTTCAAAACAAACAAATGGCATAAGTGCCCAGACTGGGTTCCTTTTGTTAAATATTGGCTTGGAATTTTCCCGCTGTGGTTGTTACAGTCTAAGTGGAAGGAAATTCGATTAGAAGTGCCTGTGCCTGATTTAACGCTCCACCGTCGCCATGTTGAAATTCTTAATAGTTTTGAATAAGCGGTCAATGTTCTCATTTTGCACTAAACTCCACAAATTATGTAGCCAGTCCTGCTCAGAATCGATGTTCCCTCCCCTGGCACAATTTCTCCGACCTCGCCCCCTAGTAAGGCCAGCGCCTTTCCCGGGTGCTTCCCTAAGGCCCTGTGGTTAGGACCCTTGATACCTTGTCCTGGAATTTAATAATATATTGTCTACCTCTTCTGGTCTGTGGGTTCCTTGAAAGCAGGAACAATGATTAGTTCATCATGGTACTTCCAGCATCTACTACTCAACAAATATTTGATATATAAATGAATATCAGACATGGGTTAGTCTCATAAAGTTTCCAACTTTATGAAAAATTTTCCTCCCACAGAAAGAAATCACTCACTCCTGCTATAGTGTTTGCCAAGTAAACTGGTACAGCAGAGCTCCGTCTTACACACCTTCAGACGGCTGCAACTTTCCCCAGAGGGACACGAGACTCCAGCTGGAATCGTTCCCCCAGATCACAGTTTTCCTCCCATACAATACAGAAAACTGTACGCCGTATGTAGTTCACTGATGTTTAATACTTGAAGTCTCTGGCTATTGCCAGAAACACAGGGATAGAGACAAATGCGAATTTCCACACTCCAGGAGAAAGAGAAATTGCAGATTTACAGAGTACATTATCCCAGTCCTACACAGGAGTGAAGGAGTCTGTTTTCAACTAACAAGTTCGTTCTGATGCACAAACAAGGACTAATGACAATACATTTCAACAAGCCACAAAAGACCTACATCTCTTATAGACTCTTATCTCTGAATAAAAATAAACTGGAGCATGTGCTACTTGTGTTGAAAAAAAAAAATCCTGGGCCGTTAACCAAACTGGGAGAAATTATTGTAATGTCAGCGTTGCTGAGATGGGCATATGCATCACGGTAAGGCACGTGGGCTTGGCGTCCAAACATTCCTGAGCCGGAATCCCCGCTCGGCTGGTGACCTGCTGTGACAACTTGGGTTATTTACTTGAATCTCTCTGAGCTAGTTTCCTCATTTTTTAGGTACAGATGATAATATCTGCCCCCTCCTAGTCTCATTAAAGAGAATAATGAGAAGATCCCTGCAGAGCACTTAGCAGAGAGCCAGAGAGCACGGGAGACCCCCGGAGCAGTGGTCACACCTGCCAGAGGCACTCATGCCCCGATTCCCCCAGCCCAGCACTCCCTCCTCCACCTCTGCCCCATTCACACTACACTCTGCTCCCTTGGTGCTCCCCTCGAAGTTAGTCTCCAGGCATGGACTCAGTTAATCCCCCAATCCACCATGGTCAACAAAACATCTTTAGAGAGAACTACCCTCAAGCCTTGGACAATTCCTTCAGCAACAAAAGAACGTTGTGCTTCGAACTTTGTATTGTGTACTTTGAAAAGGCGTGTACAAACATACATGAGGGATGCCTTCTCTGATATCAATGACTAAGTAACTCAAATAGGGCAAATGTATAAAAAGAAATCTTGCTTTGCTTTACTGAAAGAAGAAATGGCGTCACTGATGGCCTTCTGATAAGAGGTACCTTATATACACACCATGAACCTCCTAGACTCACCCCAAGGGAATTGTTCTCTGTGATATTTGTCTTTCCAGTTACCCTTATGGTTCTTCATAAATAATATTTGACAAGGAAATAAAAGAACCTCAATGGTAAAACTATTTTTAAAAATCTAACTATCTTCAAATATATACATCGTATGTTTGCTGTTGTTAAATTTCCCACGATTTCACTGTTGAATAATTCAGGGAGAAAAAGTGATGATTGAAAGCATCAATCACGAATTACCAGGTCTTGATCAAAAGAACTGGATTGTTACCAAAATCTTGACTCTGCATAGAGTTGGGTAGGTAAATAATGACGGTATTCAGCAGCACCAGAATTTGCTGCTAAATGAACCTTAAATATTATCAACAACTAGTGAGCAAGTACCTATTCTGTGCAGATGAAAATATTGTGCTACAGAGTAGCAAATCGAACACTACCACGACCCAACTAAATACTATTTTACTAAACTCAAGAGAGTCCCAAGCCTGTAGAGTAGAGCGCTCCATTGGAATGGGGTAAAAAGAGAATCAGATTTAACGTCAAAAGAACAGAACTGAGTCCTGGTGCAAACCCTCTGTGACAGGAAAGACTCCAACAAATCATTATCCTCGCACTGAGCCCTTAAACTTCTCAGCTATTACCATTAGAATAAACATTATATTCCTTATTTATTTCAGACAGTTGAGATGCTTGAATGAAACCTCAAATGGGAGAGGATTCTGTAAAATATTATATAAAACACAAGTGACGCTTGAGTGAACTGAAATCCCGAGTCATGTTCAAATGCTACAGAACAGGGTCTTATTTTTTCATTATAGTTGATTTACAATGTTTCAGGTGTACTGCAGTGATTCAGTTATGCACATATATGTATTTTTTTCAGACTTTGTTCATTATAGGTTATTACAAGATATTGAATATAATTCCCTGTGCTATACAGTAGGTCCTTGTTGTTTGTCTATTTTATATATAGTACTATGTATATGTTAATCCCAAACTCCTAACTTATCCCTCCCCTTCTTTTCTCCTTTGGTAACCATAAGTTTGTTTGCTATGTCTGTGAGTCTATTTCTATTTTGTAAATAAATTCATTTGTATTATTTGTTTAGATTCCACATGTAAGTGATATCATATGATATCTGTCTTCTCTGTCTGACTTACTTCACTTAACATGATAATCTCTGGTTCATTCATGTTGCTGCAAATGGCATCGTTTCATTTCTTTTTCATGGCTGAGTGAGTAGTATTCCGTGTGTGTGTGTGTGTGTGTGTGTGTGTGTGTGTGCGCGCGCGCGCGCGCGCACGTCTCACAATTTCTTTATCCTTTCAGCTTTTTTTTCGAACATTTTTTATTGATTTATAATCATTTTACAATGTTGTGTCAAATTCCAGTGTTCAGCACAATTTTTCAGTCATTCATGGACATATGCACACTCATTGTCACATTTTTTTCTCTGTGATTTATCATAACATTTTGTGTATGTTTCCCTGTGCTATACAGTGTAATCTTGTTTATCTATTCTACAATTTTGAAATCCCAGTCTATCCCTTCCCACCCTCTACCCCCCTGGTAACCACAAGTCTGTATTCTCTGTCCATGAGTCTTTAGATTCCACATATGAGTGATCTCATATGGTATTTTTCTTTCTCTTTTCTGGCTTACTTCACTTAGAATGACATTCTCCAGGAGCATCCATGTTGCTGCAAATGGCGTTATGTTGTCAGTTTTTATCCTTTCATCTTTTGATGGACATTTAGGTTGCTTCCATGTCTTGGCTATTGTGAGTAGTGCTGCTATGAATATTGTGGTGCATGTATCTTTTCGAATTAGAGTTTTTGTCTTTTCTGGATACATGCCCAAGAGTGGTATTGCTGGATCATATGGTAATTATTTTTAGTTTTTTAAGGAACTTCTATAGTGTTCTCATACTGGCTGCACTAACACAGTGAGGGTCTTAACCTAAGATTTACTGAAGGACTGTCATCACTGCCAACACTGTATGCAGTATGCAAGATTATGACTATATCTGCACATGAAAAATTTTTTGAGTGGAGGGGCCATAGTTTTCAGGAGATTCTCCAAAGGATCTTTGGTTCCTCTCTTCTTCCACACCCTCTTAAAAAGTTAAATATCATCATTATAAAATAATTTGGCATCTTGATTGAACTGTGATCACATTTTTTGTAAATCAAATATCCACATCTAATGTATATGTTTATAAGTTCAGATTTCCACTTTGGGGGGCTTTTTTCATAAAGGCATCATGCATGTTTGGAAAAACTTAAGGTTAGAAGGAAAACTTGGCCCTAAAACTTGGCCCAAACAGAGATGAGATGAAGTGGTTTCTTTATATCCCTTCCCATCTTAAAAACTTAGTCACCTTGTTTGTCATTTATTTGAATAACATATTTAGATAGTATAGAAAGACACCAATCAAAAAGCAAAAATCACTCACAGATTCACCACTGGCAGACACCACTGTAATAAATCTGATATAAATCCTCCGAATTTATTTCTACACACATCCCTCTACACACACAGTTATGCACAAATACACAGACACACACACAACACCACAAAAAGAGAATCAAGCATACATGTTCTTCATAGTCTGTTTTCTTTTAAACGAATAGACTATTTCTTCAAGCAACTTTAGGCTTATGGAAACAATGAATGGAAAGTACGGAGCGTTCATTATCCTCATTCCTCCTTGCCACGCACACCCATCCCGCCTGCAATTAACATCTTGCATTGATGTTGTATATTTGTTATGACTGATGAAACAGTATTGATATATTATTAGTAACTAAAGTTCACATTAGGATTCACTCTTCTATGGTTTTTACCAAATGCGTAATGTCACGCATCCACCATCAGAGTATCATACAGAATAGCTTCCCTGTCCTAAGGGTCCCTCATGCTCCACCTATTCGTTCCTCCCCCCACCAACCCCCTGCAAGCAACCACTGATGTTTTTACTGTCTGTGCGGTTTTGCCTTTTTCAGAACATCATATAGTTGGAATCATACAGCATGTAGCCTTTCAGATTAGCTTCTTTCACTTAGCTATACACGTTAAAGTTTCGTCTGTGTTTTTTCTGTCTTTTTATGATGTGATAGCTCTTTTTTTTTTAAGTTGCTGAATAGTATTCCATTGTCTCGATGTAGTACAGTTAATGTATCTGTTCATCTACTGAAGGACATCTTGGCTGCTTCCATTTTTTTGGCAACTAGGAATAAAGCAGCTATAAATAGGCATGCGTAGGTTTTTCATATGGACATAAGTTTCAACCCCTTTGGATAGATACTTAGACGTGTGATTGCCGGGTCATATGGCAAGACCATGTTTGGCTTTGTAAGACTGCCAAATTGCCTTCCAAAATGACTGTTGTGGTCTTTTTAATTAACAATTGATTATAGATATCTTTCCATATAAATAATAACTGCGTAGTATTCCATACTCTGTATGTACTGTAGCTTATTTAACCACTTGCCTATTAATAAGCATCCATGGTCATTTCCAGTGTTTTACGATTGCAAATGATGCCATGATAAACATTCTCATACAGACATCTTTGATCACTTGTTCAGTTACATCTGGGGGAAAACTCTGAGAAAATTTATAAGGCATGAACATATTTAGTTCTGATGAAAGACTAAACAAATTTACTGTCCCATTAGCAGTAAATGAGAATGCTGTTTCCCCTTCGTCTCTCATAATTTCTCCTCTTCAAGCTTACCAATCCAACAGGTAATAAATTGCATCTCAGTATGTTTCAGCTTAGCTTTCTTTGATCACTCAAGAGGTTAAATACCTTTTCACTTTTTTTTTAATGTTTCTCTTTCTTTGTGAATAGTGTTTATATTCTTTTTACTTTTGCTGTTGGAGTGTGCAAAAATATATTTGCTTTCTAAAACACTTTATATACCTTATTTCTGCTTTCTAATAGGCAGTTTATTAGAATATGAATTATCAATTTAACAGCTCTTAAGAGTAAGGGGAAAAAACATTATCACATTAAATATTTACACTAACTTCAGGAAGGGTGAAAAAAAATAGAATGAGGAAGTTCCGTGTTTCTGTGATGTGTGTTGTTTTGCAAAAAAAAAAAATAAGGTCACTTTTCTGGGTGGGGATTTTGATTTTTTTGTTTGTTTTGTTTTGACACATTAAGCTTCTGTACAGTCAGCTCTCTGGATCTTCTATTTTGTTTTCTGCCTTTTTTAAATCATGTTTTAACAGATAAAAATGTTTTTAAAATATTTGCTTAAATATTCATCTAGCAGTTTAAGGTATGTTTTTCAACATTTAAGTCTTTTATTCGTTCGTAACTTTTGTCTCTATAAGGGAAGATCCCAACTTATTTTTTTCCAAATGTCTAGGAAGTTGTTCCAGCACTATTTATAAAAACTGATCTTTGGGGCCACTTAATCACATGCTAAATCTTCACATATATTTGAGCCAATTCCTGGACTCAGTATTTTGTTCCACTTTTTCTGTTGGCACTTTGGAGCTAAGGCCACACTGTTTAAATTACTGTAGCTTTTAACATTCCAGATAACCTTATGACTCACCTCCTGTAGGTCTTCACTCCAGCACCAATTTTCCTGTGAGATTTTTCCCAAGCAGCCCGTTGACGACACGTTCTCCCATCCCCACCCCTGCCCTGCACCCTGCCGCTACTTACTGTCCTCTTTGCTTTATTCTTCTCCTTAACACATGTCACCATCTGACATCCTATATATTTTACTTATTCTTCCGCATACTGTCTGTATCTCTAACCTAAGTTCCACGAGAATGGGGATTTTTTAGTCTCTTCTGTATCCCCAGTGCCTGGAACACTGCCGAGCACAGAACAGATTTTCCAAAATATTTGCTGAATGAATGAATGACTATCTGGCAGAGAAAAACATCCCACATACAATTACTACCCTTTTTTTTTGAGAATTCATCAGTTCTTTTTACACTACTGTTCTTCCATGAAATATTTTATCAAGTTGATCAGTTCAAAAAGAAAATCCATGGGATTTTGACTGGACTAATGTTGAATAAATAGATTATTTTAGGAAGAACTGACAACTTTACAGCACTGAACACTTCCAAGTATGAGCCAGTTCTTTCTCTATGTTTTCAATTCTTCTTTTATGTCTCTCAGCGTAGTTGAATGATTTTCTTTGTCAAGTCCCCATGAATTTCATATTCAAATTGTTCCTAATCAATGTGTGACGCTTTAGTTACTGCTCACTCACTTACTCAATAAATGTATCCTGTTGTCTACCACGTGCCAGTAGTGAACAAAAATTATTCTCATGGTCCTTATGGTCTAGTGAGACTGGAACTGTTTTCTCCCTTATATTTTTTAACTGGTAATTTTTGATACATAAGAAAGCTATTCAGTTGTGTGTCTTTACCTCTAACCTATCTTCTTACTAAATTCTTTTACTACTTCTAAAAATATTGCAATTGATTTTCTAGTTTTACCAAATAGGCCCACTTGGGAAAATCATATCACCCACAGAGAGAGAATATTTTGCCATCCTTTTCCCAAAGGTACACGTCTCCAGTTCACCTTCCGTTTTTATCTGTTAGCACAATGAAGTTTTCCAAGAGTCCCTCTATTTACCCACGCTTGAATTTCTGGAAATTAATATCATTTTTATAGTCAAGAAGAAAAGTCATAAAAAAATTCTTTTTAATCCTTAGGCCTGTATAATGGACCAGACATTTTAATTTAGGTACCAAATTATCTGATATGATCAAAATATCTGATATGATACAGTTGACATCAGTTCTATGCAACTGATGCAAAAGTCATCTTGGGAAATTAATTTCTTCTCTTTGCTGGCAGATTGTTCACATCAAATTAATAAAAAGAAAAGAAGATTGAAGTTGGTTTCCATTTAGGAGGTGAAGTAATCCACTGAGCCAGTTACTGCTGAATCTTTTAATAAACCATAAAACCATGTTTCTCCACCGAAAGTTAAAAACATATAAAATCTACTTATTTCTTTTATGTTCACTTCTTCATCAATTACTTGGATGAACACTGAACGAGCTAAACATTTGTGGATCCAACCACATTGAAATAAGGCTGCCTGAGTCAAGTTTTATATCACAGCTGTACACTAAGATTTTCTGAGCTGTCACGGTTGTCCTAATGAAATAAAACAGAGATGAAGAGCGATGATGCGGTACTCTTCTCTACAGCCGAAGAAAACATGACTGGGCAGCCCTAGGGGTCTTGCCCATGATCACGTAATAGGTTGCAGAGCCCCTGCTCAGACTCCGGTCTTCTGCTTCAAATCAAACATTCTCTCCAGAGCCCTCGCCCTTTCACTTGGCATGACCTACACAATTAAAAACACTCAAATGTGTCTCCTCATTTACCTAAGAAATTTTCTTAATTGTTACCTTTGTGTACTGTTTTAGTAGGAAGTGATTTCGTATAAAGTTCACATGTGGCTTTTGATTTTTATGGTATCCTTTTCCTGGAGGTTCAAGTAATTAATGCCTGGCTTGAAGGGTAAATTCGTACAACAGTCCTGTGGCGGGGAGGGGAGGAAGCAGAAGTGATGGGTCTCCTGTGATATAAATCAGCATTCTAGTCATGAAAAAAAATAGAGGCACTCATTCATAAGTGTCGCAAAACACTCCAAACTGAATAGGAAGGAATATCTGAGTGGAACTGATAACAGCCAAGCCTGAAGGGGAAGCACAAGAGCCCCTTCCAAGCTATTGAAAAGTTCCATAGGAAAAAAAAAAGACATACAGCAGGAAATTCCTAACCAGGAGTGTAATCTCTTATACAAATGTGTTGGCAGATAAATGGAGTTCTATGATTTTTGCTTACGCCTCCTGCTTACTGCCCCTTTAGATCTGTCACCTTGTAACCGTATCATAACTTCACTCCAAGTCTATGAAATGGTGTGATTCAATACATTGTAGGCTCCTCTTAATCCCCTCAAAATACTCTTGGCCCTTTGCCCGCAAGTGGGGGAAGGGGTTAGTAACTAAAATACCCTGAGAAACTTGCTGTAAGTTAGTTCTAGGAAAAGTATTATATTCAGGAGACAATATAATTTACTACTGCCGTATAGAGGAGTTAGGTAGTGGAGTGGAAATTTTAATATACTGATTAAGGCCACAGCTATAGAACTATAAACACAGCATGGAGATTAAAGAGCTAAAAAGTGAATGACATAAATGTGTATTCAAGTCCAGGCATCTGTTACATACAAACCTAGATGTTTAACTTACATTATCAAATTTCGTTTTTATAGCAACACTGCAAAACGACTATTATGTTCATTCCACAGACCAGAAAACTGAGTTTCTAGAAGATGAAGTTATATAATCCACGCCCTCCCTCCCACTGCCTAGGCAGACCTGAATTTAGTCATTCCTGGTTCTACCACTTTCTGCCTCCGCAAACCTGCGCCAAGTGTGAGCTTTACTTTCCTCGCTTGTAAAGTGAGAGTGTTGACACAGACCTCACCACCTCACACGTTTACCGCGAATACACTCAGTGAAATGCAAAACAGAACACATTGGCGGTTACTATGATGAACACAAACAAAGAGTTAAACTAATAAGAGAAAGTGATGGGAATTGACTTCCAAATTATTTTCTCGGATATTTTGTTTTCAAAGGCTTGATTGCGTAATACTGAACTGTGGTTTCCAGGCAAGGGCTTTCTGGTTGAGCGCCAATGAATCATTTCCTTCATATTCAGATGAAAGATATGCCTGGGTAGGTCGGGGTCCCACCCTGCTTTATCTTCACAATCCATACATCGCAGGTAAGCAAACAATCAACAGTACTGAGAATTTCACTCACTGGAGTCTTAAGATTCCCTCTCTGCAGCTATGTCCAGCACAAAAGACGGGAAATGTAGGGTCACTGAGCCACTGACACTGGGTCCACAATGTCAAGTTCTGTGCCAGTAAAGGGAGAGGCGAGAGGACTAATTCCAGCATTTTCCATTTTTCTTGTCAACTAAACTCAGTTTTCAAATGGACTCCCACGTGAATCTACAACATAAAAAAAATAAATGAAAGCAATATTATACTGCAATGTTCTTAGTTCGAATTTGTGAAATGTGTTTATTATAAGATTAATAAATGAGAATAGTGAGTTTTAAGGAACACACAAAAAAATTTGACATTGGAGGCTGTGCGTGATAGTGATACAAATCCTAACCTCAGTATCCAAACATTTCATTTTTGTTTTGTATTAAGTCTGGTTCACAAGCAGTTGCAAATGCGAACAGGTTTTGTTGGCTGGTTGTTTTGTTGTTTTGTAGTAACTGTAGGTCTGGATGTTTTGTTTTGTGTTCATATTTAACAGCTTATATTGCTTTTCAGTTAAGCAGTTAGCCAGAGAGACTTTGTTCAAAAATGTGCACAGATAGAAGTTACCCTGGCCATACAACATAACACCACCATAATTTAATATTGTTCTGAGGGTGTGTGTAGATAAAATGATTGTTTAGCTGGAGAACTCAAGAGAGTCAGCTGGCAAACTATTACCAACAATGAAAGACTCCAGTATGGTAAAAATATATATGTATCATAATATGGAAAAATCAATAGTCTTCAAACATGCAAACAACAACCAGAAAATATAACAGAAGGAATCACTCTATTTCCCAAAAAAAGAAAGAAAGAAAGAAAGATTAAAATTCTTCAAGATAAACCTAATAGTTGTTTTTTTTTTTTAAAGACTGAAACAAATGGAAAGGCATACCATGTTTTTGGTTTAAAGACTCAGCATCTTATGATGTCAGTTCTTTAAAAGTTAATTAATACTGGGCATTCCACTCCCAAAATTGTTAGTAGGAATTTTTTTTTTCAAACAAAGCAAGTTGATTTTAAAGTTCCTATATAAAACTAAATAAGCAATAAGAGCCAGGAAAAAGCATCTAGGGAAAAATAAAAAGGAGAATGAGGAAGGACTGACCATAACAGTTATTAAAACTGGTGGGAGGAAGGAAGCAATGGAGGGAGGGAGATATATAAACCTGTATCATTGCCTGTGTCTGCCTCGAACATCTCAGAAGAATTTGGCTATATTAGTTGGCTCTGTAGAACAGAATTAGATGCCTTTTGTATCAGATTTAAATTTTATATCACATGCATATATACCTCATTCAAAAATCTTAAAATAAACTAACTTTAATATATAGATGTCAATTGAACAAATGAAGATTGTAACAATCCACTGTACAAAGTTAAGGGAAGCATATATCAACTGCATTTAAATATCTGGTATGCTTTATGTGTATTAGATTTACAATCTTAATCAGGAGTTAGTTATACCTCTGTAACAGAAAACAGTTTATAATGTGGTATATTTTGAAAACTTTATCCTAGAATCTAGGACACTCAAAGCTTCCAAAACCATTTAATATTAAGCCATAATATTCAGTATAGCCATTTTTTAAAGGAAATAAAGAAATTAAAAGAAAGAAAGGAACCAGTTTCTATAACTGCTACCTTGAAAATAGATTAAAATATAATTTTTAATAGCAATAAATTACCTTTCCCCTCCTTTCCACTTCATTGGTATACAAATATCTTATAAATTTAACGGAATAAATGAGCAATTATCAAATAAATAGTTCTTAGTCTTCAATTTCAGCAGAATTTTAAAGATACTGGGAGGATAAAGTTTCAAATCCTTAATATTACCCCTGGTACATATAGGGACTCAAGAAATATTTGTTGAATAAACACTAATTACCAAAAATATAAACTGTCTTTTGGAATCCTAATGCCCTTAAGTGGATTTTAAAACTATGGTAAATGGGATTTTTTAAAGGGTAATTGATATCTTTTAAACTCAGTTTGAAAAGTCAACATCATAGGAACTAGGACCAGAACAGTTTCAATACAAAAGTAACCAGAAATGAAAACAAAGTCCTTATTTTCAATAAATATAGCAAAAGTATTCTAATTGTTCTCCTATGGTCACTTGGTCATGCGAGCTCCCCAAAGTGTATTATTATAAAAAGATACATCATTTCTTGCCCTATTATAATAGTAATAGCAAAAGTCTGAGAACAATTTAAGTATCCATCAATAGAGGACTGGGTTTGAACAAATTCTGATACATTTATGGAATGGAATACCATGTAGCTATTTAAAAATAATAATAAAGTAGATCTCTGCATGCTGGTGTAGAACAACCAAGATATCCTATTAATTTTTTAAAAAGCACAGAGCTGAACGGGGAGCAATGGAGCCCACCTTACACGGGCTCTCAGTCAGTGAGGCAGGCTGGAATTTCACAGTCCAAAGGTCCCTCGAAGACTCCTTGAAGCAATGCCGGTTTGGAGGCTCACAAACCATCTCTTGGTAAATCCCGCATGGGGCCGGTGTTCCCTTTCATATTGAAAGGCATGTCTGATTCTTCAGTTGCACATCAGATGAAGGTGGCTTCCATGTAGGGGCCATGTTGTGTGATAGATACAGTCTTTATTAAAAGCCAACCTCTTTTCACCCAGAAGAGAGAAGGAAATCTTGCAACATGTGACCACATGGATGAAACCTAGGGGCATTACACTAAGTGAAATGAGCCAATCACAGAAGGACATTTAACAACATGATTTCGTTGATGTGAAGTATCTAAAATAGTGAAATTCATAGAACAGAATGGAAGTTCCAGGGCCTGGAGGAAGGGGAAAGGAGGAGGTGCTAATCACTGGATATAAAGCTTCAGTAATGCACCGTGACTAAGTTCTAGACACCTGCTGGACAACATTGTACCTGTAGTTAACAATATTGTATTGCCCTCTTTAAAATCTGTTAAGACGGTCAATCTCATGGTAAGTGTTCTTATCACAGTAAAATAAAAATAAAAAGCTGGCCTCACCCTGGGCACAGGGCTCTGCACATGCTGAGAATGACTTCAGTTGAAGGAACGGGGGTTTAATGTGTCCATCTCTTGCTCACTCATTGAGTAGGGTGGCAGGTGAGCTCACCAGAACTGACTCCTCCTGCTTTGGGTTTTTTATATTATTGTTGCTGTTGTTGTTGTTGTTGTTGTTGTTGTTGTTGTTGTTGTTGTTGTTTTGTGAATATATGTAATTGACTTTTTTCTTTTTTTAATTCTTTTTTTGGGGGGCGGGTAAATTAGGCTTATTTATATATTTATTTTTCATGGAGGGACTGGGGATTGAACCCAGAACCTTCATGCATGCTAAGCACAGGCTCTGCCACTAAGCTATATCCTCCCCTCTTTTTTCACTTCAGATACAAGCAGTAGATTTAAGCCAAATTCACTGATGACACACCTCCTCTGCAAAATTCTCCCACTCGTGTAAAATAATAAAATAAAAGTACACATATCCACCTACACTTAGACAACCTGGAGGGACACTGAAGAAACAGGCGAGACAGGTTACCTCTGCCAAGAAGGACAAAGGACTTGGAGAACTGGAATCAGGATGCTTTTCGCTTTGTAATACGTCCTTATTATTCGAATGTTTTACCATGTATAGCATTACTTTGAGAAAATGTAAGGAAAGTACTGCATAAAAATGCTCAAAATGTCTAATGGTTTAAGAAGATGTAATTGTAAACTGAATACCTATTAACCTGCTAATAATGACTTACTCCTTCTCTACCCCAATTCTTAACTCCTGGGGGCTAATAGGACCTTTAGAAGCTTAATAAAACTAAAACCCTCCCCGCAGTGGAATACCGATAGGTACCTACACACAAGCCCATGAAGGACTTGAATCCTCAGCTTAAAGCTGGCACACCACATCAACACCTATCCGTGAGACTCTTGCCAAAAACATTTCACCTGAATCTATTCACGAAGAGATAATCAGAGAAATCCAACATAGGAAATATTCTTCAATAGAACCAGTCTAAGCTCTTCAAACTTTCAATGTCATGGAATAAAGAAAAACAGGAATATAAATCCAAAGAGACAAAGAGATACAACAACTAAACGCAATGTGTGAACCTTGGTCGAATCATGAACTGGGGAGGAAAAAATCTATAAAAGACATAATTGGGACAACTGGGGAAATTTGAATATGGATTCTTTATTAGATGACAGTATGGAATTATTATTTCTTTTAAGGGTGTGATCATGCCAATTAAACAACTTACTTTATAGGTCAAAAAAATTGCATACGGCGCACATGAATGAGGCCAAAAGTTAACCACTTGTAAATCCATGTAAAGGGTATATGGGAACGCGTCATACTGTTTTTCTAACTTTTCTACAAAACTGAAATTTTTCAATATAAAAAGTTTCCTTCTGTGTAGCACAGGGAACTATGTTCAATATCTTGTAATAACCTTTAATGAAAAAAAATATGACAAGGAATACATGTATGTCTATGCACGACTGGGACACTGTGCTGTACACCAGAAACTGACACATTGTAACTGACTGTACTTCAATTTAAAACAAAAAAAGTTCCCTTCACTCAATTATAATTCTAACGCAACACCACCACCAAATTCCCTCCTTCTCCCTACTTACCTGTTTGGTTTTCCATCTCCACCTTTCTTGCCAAAGAGGATTGTTGGTTTTGTTCAAGAAATCTAGCACTTGGCTCATTTCTTCCAAAAACACCATGAAGCATAGACAGTGTCTCAACCTGCGCCCAGACTTCCTTTGCCTTTGTCTCTCTTGGCTCCCATATGAGGAAATAGGCTGTTATCATCTTTATAGCCCCAGTGTCGAAACTCAATGGGGGAGGCAATAAACATGAACTGAACTGCGCCTTTGGACCAGTTCACTGATCTTTAGTACCTATTGCGTTACTCCTCAGCAGGGTCGGGAACAGATTTCACGGGAGGACGGGAAAAATGCTGACACCAAATCACTAAAATGAAATTCTAGGGTTGCCTCTCCCAGGAGGATGGATCAAAAGAGCCTTGCTGATGGTCGCTGTGTGCCACATTAGCGGGAGTATGGAACTACAAAGCATGGCTACGGTGGAACGATGTTAAGGTTTTTGCACCGCCATCTGTGCCTGCTGCTGGCTTTCCCAACTTCCACCTGTTAGCTTTGTAGTCTCTGATACTGTGCCGACAGCATTTTCTGTGATGTGGGAGCTGCAGAGCCCATCACTGGCACCATAAGCCACATCCTGCTTTAGAGTAAATAAAACTATTTCAAGCAAATTGGAAACTAAGTGACAGAAAGTGCCACAGATGGAAGACACCGGGAACAGGATGGGAAGGCTGTATTGCTCAGCGTCCCCAGGGTCCGGTATGGAGTCGACTCTGAAACGCTGGCAGTGGACCCCAGCTGACGATCACTGTGTGCACACGAACCAGCCTGCTGAATCGTTCTCATCCTTGGGAAGAAGAAGAAGAAGCTCTTGTAGTTACCTTTACAACAAAAAGCAAATCTATCCACTCCAATCAGTGTTACACTTTTTAAAAAATGTTTCCTCTTCACTTGACTCGGTGCCCTTTATCTTCCCTCTTTGCTCTCTCTTCAGGGATATCTCTAGAAAGAAAACACACAGCCCTCCACCATGGACCTGGGAGATTAGTCGGATTTACCATCTCCAGCTCCCTGCTAATGACGGAACCCTGGCCTGGCCGAAGGAAGAAAAGAGTGACACACATTTTACTGCCTCAGTCGTTTCAGTCCCCACCTCTCTCTGATTTGAAATCCATTCTCTTGATTAAGCTTTAAAAATAAGTGAATAAATGAAGAGGTTTGGAGCTGGGGTCAGGGCAGAGCACACTGGCCCAAGCCAGGGCTTGGGAACTGGGAAAAATAATTGGGTGTGTAAAACATGTCCCCTCTCCTAGCCTCTTTTCTATCTTCAGGTCCTTCTGCATCTTTCTGCCCTCCCCCTTTTTTTTTCTCTCCCTTTCCACACCTTCCACATCCTAAGCTGGGGTCAATAATGACTGCCTTCAAAGGCACCCAACTTGCTAAAAGCATTTCTGTCTTCTGGAATCAAGACTGAGTTTCCTTCTTTTCACTCATTTTTCAGGTTAGCGGCCAGCAAGAAGGCTGAGCCCAGATTGGTCCAAAGAAATTCCCTAGCTCTGCGTGTTCTGATGCTGGCTGGGCGGGGCTCTGTCCCAGGTGCAAGCGAAGAGCGGGAAGCCTGGTCCTTGCCTGCAGGAGGCCTCCGCTCCAACCGAGAAATGCAAACAACAGCATCTAACGCAGGGGAGACTCACAGATGGAGAAGCCACTAAAGACCAATGAATGGTGAGTTCACCGATCCCTACCAGATTATACTACAGAACTTTTTTTCTAGAAACACTTAAATAGGCAAGAGTGCAAAAATCAAGATTTATTGGATGTCACACAAAGAAATCTGCAACCTCCAAAAAAAAAAAAGCCCTTTACCCTTTGGTAATCATAGTTTGTTTTAAAGGGCAGGGAGGGATAAATTAGGGGCTGGGGATTAACAGACACACGTTACTATATATAAAATACATAAACAACAAGGACCTACAACACAGTATAGCACAGGGAACTATATTAAATTTCTTGTAATAACATATATTAGAAAAGAATCTGAAAAGAAAATATATGTATGTATATTTATAACTGAATCACTTTCCTGTACACCTGAAACTAACATTGTAAGTCAACTACATTTCAATAAAAAATTTTAAAAAAAAAACTCAAAGGCTCAAAAAAAATTAAAAAACTCTCTCTCCTCCCAGATTTTTGCAAAGGGTGGGCTATTGCATAGTACAGGTTTTTATTCTTTAACAGAAAAGGAACTAAATAGATAGAAGACCAGAGTGAATGTTTACAAAGTCATGCTCCTACCTGCGATGACTCTTATTCAAGAAGAGCACTTACTTTGCCTCACCCACAAGATGCTACAGATAAAGCAGTAAAGTGTCTAGGGTTGTGCAGCCAAATCTGTCCAACACAAAAGGGGGGAAATCTCTGACTGGCAGGTTATCCTCTTTCCCTTCTTTTAGTATCCATGGAATTCAGCGAGTTCAGAGAAGGCAGACCTGGGTGGGTGACCTAAGGAAACATTTTTCTACAGCCGGGCAACCACGATGCACAGAAAGGGCAACAGCGCTGAGAGAAGGCAGACACGCAACAGAGAAAAGAGTGCTAATTAGAGGCAGCGACCTGCGGTCCCTGAGGCCTCAACCACAAATAACTGCTCTTTCCCACGTCCCTGCCACCTCTTCCCACAGTGAGAGTTAGATTCCTGGCCAAAGGCGAAACCTCCGTCCCACGCCCTCTGTTCCCCCAAAGCGACATCTCCTAACGAGACAGGGTTGTGGGCCGACGACCAGCAGGGGCTCAGGGGACGGGAGCCCCCGACTCAGTTCCTGCCTTCCACTTCCCTGCTTCTCGAATCGCTGAGCCTTGTTTCTTCATCTGAAAAATGGGATGATGATGATGATCGTAACTAGCAACCTTAAAATAGGCCCCGGGCTACGTGCTTTGCAGGTGTCATTCATTTAATCTTTAGAAAGCAATGTCAGAGCAATATTAATTATTATTATAAGTGATGATAATATTCCTCCTTTACAGATGAAGAAATTACAGTTCTGAGAGGAGTTAATTAACTTACCCAAGGCCTCACCTCCGTTCCTGCACACTTCCCCTTATCCTGTGGTTATAGTACCTGTCTAAACAGGGTACTGAAAGAGTTAACACCAAGGTGTCTGCACACCGAGGAAGGCCACTGGTCATGACTTTGAGGCTGTTGGTGGTAATGCTGTTTTTGTAGCTTGTCTCTCCCCCCAGATGCTGGGAGTTCTGAGGTCTATTAGGCACAAATCTAAACCAAGGCCTTGGGAACATCTTTGAGCACCAAATAACAAAACCAATATACCTTTTAGGTGCTTCCTGATTAAAATTTACCTGCTGAGTATGAATGCTACATCAAGAGGCCAGGAAATGAGGTTCAGTGCTAGCATTTCAACTTACTACCTGAAAGGGGCCCCCAGTGCTTGCATTTTTAATAAGATCAGGATGACGAAATGTAAGGTCTGTTGTTCTCACGTGTTTCATTTTGATTTCCTAAGTTAAAATTATGGATCGTATTTGCCGACTTTCAACTATCCAAACTACTTTTGCTCCATTCTAAACTTTTAATTCACTCTCCATTGTCATGAAATAACTATGATAAATGTGTAAACCTCTGATAAGGCAAGATGCCCACTGGATTGAACACAGCAAGTGTTTAGCATCCCCCTGGAGAACTCCCTAAGTACAAGAAAATTATTATTGCTTTTCCTCACTTCCTTCCTATTGCCAAGTAACATCCCCACGTCTGAAAGGGTCATCTTCAAGCTACACATCTATTTATAACAGCATGTTCTCTGTCTTCCTTCCTCTGGCACATTGTCTGTGATCTTGACCATTTCCAGGCTGATAACATAGGGCCATCAACATATGTTTATGACGCTCTAGACATCTTGTAAGAGATTTTGGAGTTATTAAAAGCAATAAAGAGTGACAAGGACAGTTCTATGCTATAATACTATCTGTCAAGAGGGAAAAGTCACCCTTCCCGTAAAGGACCCAGAGGCACAATTAGGAGGCAGAAAAGGGAATGGTGTTGTAGGCACAGCAGTAAGAAGCTGGGGTAAAATGCAGCAACAGTGCGAAGTGTCTTCTCTCCATCGTGCCTGAGTGGCATCCGTCAGTCCACATCAAAGGGTCCAGGTAACAGGGATGTCTTTGGACTTCGGTCCAAAAGGTGGAGCACCAAAGAGTGCCCAGGTAGTAGCACTCCTGAAGAGGTGCCTGCAGGAGTTCCTGGGAGGAACTGTGGCTTTTCCTAATAGCATCATGGAAGCTAAAGTAATGAATCCTCCAGGGTGCCTACTAAGAACATTAAAGGAATTTAAGCTTCACAGTTCCTGAACGCTCGTCCCCATAAACACAAATCCATACCCCCTACAGAGCTATAAATGAGTCCCGTCTGAAGCTCTCCTTCTTGTTCACATGTTTCTCCATAAAATCTGGTAGGATCGCCTCCCCTTTCTCCTAACCTTTCTACTTGTCATTCCCATCTGTCAGGAACAGGAGGTAAAGACAGACACAAATCACCTGGGCTCCAGACACCTGCTCAGTTAACTGTTCCCTGGAAAAGCTGACTTTCC
The DNA here is from genome assembly GCF_048564905.1 of Vicugna pacos. Classification (NCBI taxonomy): domain Eukaryota; kingdom Metazoa; phylum Chordata; class Mammalia; order Artiodactyla; family Camelidae; genus Vicugna; species Vicugna pacos. Next base: position 14,986,085 of record NC_132998.1, read on the forward strand.
TAGGACCATAGAACAGATGTCTCTGTAACCCAGCGTTAAGTCTGTGTGGCACCTCGGGGCCCTGTCTGTAAAGTGGAGGAGTTTACTGTATCCCCAGCCTTCTTTCTGGCTATGACACTGTGTGGCTCTGGGAGGCACGGCTGTGCCTGAGAAGAGCACTGGCAGCAGCCCAGCAGCCTCTCTCCCGGTCCTGGGCCCCTCCCGTCGGGTGGGGTGGAGCATGGGCAGCTCCACAGGCCTGGGGCTGGGAGGTGGGCACCACCCCCTCCCCTCTGGCTGAGCAGTGGCTTCAAAGATGAAGGAGCTTTCTCCCAAGCGACTGTCTTCACCTCATAGAGAAACTGTACCCTCTTCATGTTTATTATTAGTCCCATCCACCTGCCAGCACCCACACCTGGCCCAGCTCCTCCACTGCTCAGGTGTGGGCCTCTCTGAGCCTCGGTTTCCTCATCTATAAAAGGAGGGTGTAGTGGTACCTATTGCTATTGTGAGGATTAAACTGGTTAACGTAGGGAAGGTGCTTAGAAGAGCCTCCAGAACTTAGTAAGTACCAGGTAATTGCTCTGGTTTGTACTATTATTACTGGTAATAGGAGGAGGAACAGGAGTGGTGGTAAGAGTACTAATTAAGAGGAGTGTCCTCTGTCCCCACCACAGGGGATTTCAGCACTGTCATCTTCCCCTCACGTCTACTAAGTTGAGGGTGAATAGCTCAGATCCCCCTTAAAGAGCCTGTAGACTAAGGACAAAGCCTACTGCCAGTGCCTGGGGACCCGACCGGAAGGTTTTCTCTTTCTCTTGACAGGAGACACTGCATATTGAAAGTGTCCTTGCCACCTCCACAGTATTAATAACTACCAAATGGGACTAGAGAATCATAAACATGTCAGTGACTTGAATCCACGGGTTGACGTCATGCTTCAAAGAGTCAAGGTCACAAACAATGGGATAAAGGAAGACGCAGCTCCAGGACACCAAGCCCACATTTTCTCCCACTTTTCTGTAATGTGTGCTTTTCAGCATTTTCGAGTTCTCCATAGTGCCTGTGTTTGATGGAGTAATTCTTCCCTAAGCAGATCTGGTATTTTGAGTAACACCCCAGTTCATGGATTGAATCAGGGTGATAACAGCAAATGGCAGAAAAATAACAGTCTAAAATTATTCCCAAACCCAAACCTCTTCTCTCAGAATGAGGTCTAGAGCTGTGGCCAGTAGACTGGCTCATTGCTGTTTCTTCTGCCCATGGTATCTGGTAACACTCAAAGACTACGGGTTTTACATTATATTTTAACAAAGATTTGAAAAAATATATATATATAATATAGAAAATATATTTAATATATAAAAATATATAAATATTAAATATATTTATATTATATATATTTAAAATATATAAATATATAAATTTAATATATAAAATATATATAATATATAATAGATCCAATCATTTAAATTATTTTTTTGCCAATCCAATATCTGAAATCTCTAAAATGATATTTCCAATCACCAAAGATTTTATTTTATGGGATCCTATCATTTCAACACATGTCATGAACTAATTTATCCTTGTTCATCTTAAATCTACGGGGACATCCTGGCACTAGCCAAAAGTAGATGTGGTCACAATCACTGACATAGACTGGTTTACTTAACATTGCACGCATTCTTGATGGAACCCAGGAAGATGCGTTCAGAAATGAGTGACTAAAACATAATTTTCTCCAAAATTAAATATATCCTGACCTTGGTGTGGATGGAGTAGAATGACAGTTTCCCTGGTGGTGGATTGATCCAGAGGCAACTCTGCTCGCAACCCATCATCCCCTCTGGAGTGGTCCAGACAACTTGCTGTGGATGGTGAGGGAGGATGGTGTCCCACACTGCCTCAGATCAGCACTCCCCAAACCCAGAGGACTATGCAATCAGGTCTTCACTCAAGTCCCGGTGATGTAATGCATCTCATACAGTCATGTAATCCATCCCACACAAGATTCAAAGTGTGGTGAGGCGTTAAGAGTGGCATCCATGGACTAGCCAACTCCTTCCTAGGTACTAACTACGGCAGCCGGCCTCAATCTCTTGTTTGGGGGGCCCCATATGGTCCCCATCAGTGGCTGGTGAGTAACTCCCCCTGGCCAGTCTTCCATACATGCTCCCCCTTTCTCCTGTAATTCCCTTCTCTCTGGAGGTTCCACTCCTCTGGAGTCCTGGCCATCACAGTGAGTTTTCAGTTACCCTCATTATCTCCATGGTTCAGCTGTGAGACAGGGGAGATTCAGATTTCTATGGATGGAGACGGTGGCGGAAGAGTCCCTGACGATGATCTGGTCTCTGGGTGAGACCACTTCACATCGCAAAAGTTAATCAGTCTCCTGCTAGCATAATTTTCCTACCTGATTAAGCTACAAGAGCGTAGTCCTCCTTCCTCGCTTTGAGTTATAGTTCATAAAGCTGCCTTCCACCAACACACTACCCCAGATAAAGCATCTCCCCCAACCCTCTCTATCCCACTAATTAGGTGTATTTTATTTTTGACACTTAATATTAGGTACAACTTATTGGAAACGTTTTACATCTGAATTGTCTCTCTCCCCATCGTTCCCTGCTCCCAGCCCTGCTGGAATGTCAGCTCCACAGGAACGTGGGTATCACCTCTCTCAGGATCCTCCCTGTTTTATACCCAATTCCTATCCAGGTACCTGGCACGAGGTAGTAAGTTCCAGATCTGCATTTCCCATTGTTGATTAGTTTTATCACATGGACATTTCAATGGACAACTTGGAAAAAACTGCATTTGGGAAAGATCTTCCCAGAAAACATCCCCTTGCTCCTTTCTCCCACTCTCCCTGCCTGGAGAGTTCAGTTATCCTGGATTTAACTGCTCCCTCTCCTCCTTTCTCCACCTGACACATTCCTAGCTTCCTGCACCATCTTCCACCTTCTTCCCTTACACCCACCTCATCCCTCCACCCCCTCACTACATCTAATTGGCTCCCAACTTGAGCCGGTTCTCCCTCTCCCACCACCCCTCCTTCCCATGGGGGAGTGGTACCACTGCCATGAGCCTCTTCCTCACCACTACAGCCATCTCTGGGCATCACGCCGTGGTCCCTTGATTCACTCAGGGCTTTTTAGGTCCTTTTAAGGTCACACTCTTTCTCAAGAATCTGATCAAAGGCATGGGCCCAAGAAAACCCGTATGCGCTCAAACCTTGACATAAAACACCAGCACTCTATATTTTTAAACCTCACGATTATTTTATCACTATTTATTTGCAGGGGACACAGCTGTCTCCCTCACTAGAATGTAAGCAGTTCTAGGGAAAGTTGTATGTTTTGTCTTTTTCCTGTCATTTCTTTGTGTGCGGCACTGTGCTCAGTATATACTAAGTATATATTAAGAATGTTACCACACTGACTGTCTAGTGTGATATTTAGGTGTTAGGTTAATACGTCTTCCAAATATCCATCATGTGAGTTAACAACCTCACAAATTTTGCCACAATCTTGTCCTATTGTTTACTTACTTACCATTTGCGGTAGATTGTTTGCAAAATTATTACCAAATATTCCCTCCACCTCTGAACACAAGTGCCACTAGCCTCCCCCAAAAGATGCAAAGTCTGTTTCTCCTCCTCTTGAGTCTAGACTTCTCCTGTCTCTTGCTTTGACCAATAAAATGGGGCAGGAGGAGTGCTTTGGGACTTCCAGGTCTAGGTCTTAAAAGACTTTGCAGCTTTCTTTTTCACTTGGGATCCGTGACCAATAAAGAAAAGCCTGGAGCAGACGACTGAATGATGAGAGGCCACACAGAGAGAGAGCGGCTCAGCCAGGCTACCAGACATCCGAGCAAGGCCATCTTGGACCTTCCAGCCCCAGCCATGCTCTCCAGTCACAGGAATGATCCCAGCAAACGTCATGTGGAAAAGGAGAATTGCCCAGGTGAGCTCAGCCAACTCTTCGAATCCTAATAAGTTGTTATTTTGTGAAGCCACTATGTGTGGAGGCAGCTTGTTAACGCAGCAATGGATAACTGATACACTGCTTTTCTTTAAATCAGTCCTTTTTTGTTTTAACTTAAATATACACTCAAAGAAAAATTTTGTCACTCCTATAAACAGGAAATTAGTATCACTTTCTGTAAGACTAAACACAATGGAAGAAGACCAAAGCAATGTTATTCACTTCTATCCAGATACTGCTGCCTACAGAGCCTCTATATTAGTTTCAAAGGAAGATCTCCAAGTGTCAGAGAGGTATTAAAGATACATGAGAGGTGGACTGGAACTCTCTCCTTGGTGTAAGCTAGACTGAAAGAAAATATAGTGCAAATAACATGCTCATTCTGAAATATGATCGTATTTACTGCTCGGTCACCAAAAACCATTATGACGCTGCTAGATAAGAAATAATAATGCAGGTAGGAAACATCTACAGTACGTTTATTTTGTGAGGAAGTTACTCCAATGACTGACATTTGGAAGACACAGTATTAATCTAACACTTAAACACTGAACTAGGCACCAGACAGTCCACATTTTTAACACCTTCTACACAACAACACAGTGCTAAACAGAGAGGGATTTGAATAAAGCATAAAACCTAAAGCAATCCTGTCCTAGAAATGCTTATATTCTAGCAGAGAAGACAGGTACATAAATAAACAGTTACAACACGTTAACTGTGGTCAGTGTAACTGGATTCGATTTAAACTGGAAAGCCCCTGGACGTAAACTCCAAATCCCTGACGTTTGCTGTAAAGGTTGGAGGGTGGAGGGCTATTTGCAGGCCCGTAACTTTCAACAGCTTCTCAAAGGAGCCCAGTGGAACACTTGCCATAATTTAGGAAACACTGGATTAGATAACACACAGTCATGGGCTTGGTTCAATGGTTTCTACCGCAAGACTTTTTCAGATCGCCTGAATGCTCATTTTTAGTCTGTATTCTGAAATCAAAACCCGGACCCTCTCCTTCCTCCCCATGGTTTTATACCTTTCTCACATAGTTCTACAAAAGTTCTCTTAAATTCTCTGAGGGCCAGGCTCCCCGCAAGATCTCTCCCACAATGTAAGCTCTTTGACGCTAGAGATGGGTCGTATAACTTCCCGCCTTCCGTGATCAATAAACATCTGTTAAATGAAGAACAAACCTTCCCAGACTCCCGCGGGAAGTCTGCCCTGCTGCCTCGACTGATTTAAAAACGTGTTTTCTGTTGCTCAGCCGATGAACACTGAATGTGTATTTCATCTGAAATGTGTGCATAATAAAACGTTTGGGGAAAAAAAGCATCGGGTTCTTCCTGCAGTGTGTTCTGTGTGTCTGTTCAGCAACGTCTGCCTGGATGGGCATTTTCCGTCTGTGCCTGCTTAGATCGATGGTGAATATTTTAAATGGTGTGGGGACCATGTTTATTGACACACTGCGCGAAGCAGCGTGGACGGCGGTGTCATTCCCTCCCGGGGCCTCGGGGCCTCTCCTGGGCCAGAAAGTGCTGTTCTTGACATTTATACTTTCCTCGCTATTTCTTCTTTTATCCTGTTCCTCCAACATAGCAATGTTGTTTCTCTCTGGAACTTAAATTCAGTAAAAAAAAATATATATATATACACACACACATATATATATTATATACACACACACACAACACACATATATATATATGCCTCTAAAATGCTAGTTCTTTCATCAGAATTTAAAAAAAAAATTCTTTTTAGCCATGTTGTGAAGTGAGTGAGCTGAAGTCCCCTCTGTTCAAAGTTCTTGAAGGTTTGACATTTAAATTTATTCTAAAATAGTTTTTGCATGAAAAAACCAAGAAAGGGAGGATTGTGGTTTGTACCTTGGCATGGAATTTTATACGAGCGGGACAGAAACAGAGTGGCGGTGTGGGAGCTGTCTGCACGATTTGCTGGCGCTGATCGGGGCAGGAGCGGCCGAGTGTCCAAACAAGCACATAATTCATATGACTAATTCTAGCTTTGGCCTGATCCCCCACCGCCACCCCCGCCCGATTAACATCTATGGAAATCTTAGCAAAGCCACCATCTCCCCTCCCTCGGAATTTGACTGGTTCTCCTCAAACCCAGGCCTGAGCTTTTCCACAAAGGAAGGGGGCCTGCGGGCCAAGAGCCTGCAAAGGGCTACAGATCGCAGCGAGCACCCCAAAACCCTTCTGTGAAGGGAGGATTAAACATCATTCATTCCAAGACAGTTTCCAGAACTTCTGAGTCATGGGAGCACTGCTGTGTGGCTCTGAAAATATTTTCTTTACATACGTATACATCCGTATATATACATCCGTACGTGTATATATATATATGCATATGTATTTACACACATTTATACAAGCACTCTGAACTTTACAATTTTTTCCTAAATACTTTTTAACCTAAACTTTAATTCTTAAGGAATGTTTAAGTATCAGCTAGATATACCCCTTAGTTACCTGTGTCCTAGTCTAGTACTGGAAACACCCTTTTCCTTCCTCTGGGCCTCTGAACCTCTTTAATAACACCTCGTGATAATTAGGAGTTTGAACGGATGAGCCATGACCTGACACAGTAGTTTATGGCGACTTAACACATGGGTGTATTAATACGTGTCACAGAAACACCCGCCTCTTGGAATGTACAGTTCACCCAGTACAACGAAGCAGATTTCGAGGAGAACCCGGCACAAACAGGGTAACTGCCAGCAACATGCTAAGGCCCTAGCTTGGGGGGGCCCGCCTGATTCCAGCAATGGCCCTTGGAACAGCAGGAGAGTTGTTCCAGGCTACACCCTCACACCTTTCCTCTTAGAGCTTCTTCTAAAATGGAACAAAGCAGACCTGTGTGTGTGTGTGTGTGTGTGTAGGGTACATCAGGAGAGGGTTAAACCAGAGGTCCTGGAATGGCTCCTCCCAAGTTCAAAACTCACCTCTCCTCTGATTAGGGCTGATTGAATGAGCACAAAAACCTACTTCTTCCCGCATCTAAGGAGCAAAAGGAAAAAGGGGAGGAGGGTGTCAACTGAACTGTGGTGGGAGGAGGAACAGGCAGGGAGGCGCAGTCCCTCCAGGCTGTGGGGAGAGGGGGCGCTCCCGGGTACTCTGAGCCTCGACCCAGTGGATGGGGCAGGGGGGCCATCCATACCCTGTGCACACCCAGGGCTCCCTCTGCCTGCTGTCAGCACCCCCTCGTACCCGAATGGACTGCGCCTTCACACAGTCATCCCTGGGGCGGCCTCCGATGTAGACAAAAGCAGGAGAAACACACGGAATCTGAGTCTTCGGAAGTAAAACCTTCATTTCCTGTCTCCTCCATCCAAGCTGAGAATGGTGTGGGAGAAGCCAGACAGTCCAAATGTCTGGGCCAGTTCTTGGCTCTGTCATTTATTGGCATATGACTTGATGTCAGTGATCAAACTGGTCTGAGCCCGTTTTTTAACTGCGAAACGGACATAAGTGTAGTATTTACTTTACCAAAACTGGTAAGGATGAGCTCAGGCCTGGGAACAGCTCCTGCCCTCCTGTGCCTGTGAGGGGACGGCACTAGTGCACACGGGACAAAGAACAGCAAACGGCGTCTCAGTCTGTCACCTGGGTCAGCTGCTGGCCAGGGTCTAGCTGGGCCACACATGGTTGTCTGTGCCACCACCCGGGCAGGGCACCACTGTGCCCACACCCCAGCCGCCCTCCTGCAGCCATGACAGCACGGTCCCAGTCCTGCCCCTGGTGCACTGGAGCCCAGCCCCTCTCTCCGTCTCCAGGATGTGGCTCCAGCAACTGTCCGCTCGCTCGTGCCTCACTGAGTCGTTATCTGCTACTGGGCCACTCCCGGCACCCAAATGTGCTGCACTAATTTCTCCCATTCCAAGAAAATTTCAAAACTTTCCTGATCCCACATCCTTCTCCAGATACCACCCCATTTCTCTTCCTTTTAAGAGTAAAACTCCTCTAGAGAGTAGTCAGGAGCCTGCCTCCTGTCCAGCTCCTCCCAGTCCTTCTGGAATCCATTCCAAGCAGCTCTCAGCCTCATGACTTCATCAAAATAGTTCCTGCCGAAGTCACCGAGGACCTCCATGCTGTCCCCAGCCCTCCTCTCACTCACCCCATCATTACCTCTTGACACACCTGTCACTCCTACTTTCCCAAAACACTGATTCATTCAGCTTCTGGGACATCCTTCTGCTCAGAACCCTAGAATGGGATTCCAATCCACTCAGAATAAAAGCCAACAGTCTTAGAATGGCTTAAAAGGCCCTCTTGGATTCCTCTTCTCTGACCTTTCTTCTTCTAGAACTCCTTCCCTCAGTTCCATCAGTTCCTACCTTATCAGTCTGGGCGTCTTTCCTGGCACCCTTGGTAAAATAGCTGCCTCCCTGACTCCTGATTCCCTGACCAGAAGACTAATCTTACAATTACCTTTGTAATATTCGTCATGTAAATTATACAAGTACAGGTTTACCTATTTAAGAAAAGCTGGTTTTGTCCACTGTCCTACCTTGCACTGCCCATAATAGGAATTCAGGTATTTATAAAATGATTTGAGTAAAGGAATTCTCAGCCCTGGAAACCGGACAGAGGCTGTGCACGTAGCCAGCCTTGAGTGTTTAGTCATAGAGGGAAAGGTGTCAGAACACAAGTGCTAGGGACGTTCCGCACACCCTATTTACATTGGGCTGGACAGAGCTCTCCTTGTCCAAGGGCGAGGCAGGACAAAAGCAACCTGCCCCTTTGAAAAGATTCTACGGTTCCAGGGAAAACACTGATGTCCTGTTTGGTGTCCTAAACAGGGGTGCATGAGAACACCATCTCCACAAGATAAGAGGAAGGGAATTCAAGAGTGAATAGGCTAAGACGAAAGAAGAAAAGAGAATGAAGCCACTGGAATAAGGAAATTCAAAATGCCACAGCAGAATTAAAGTATTCCTTTGGAGCAATAATGATTATAATTGGTCCTGCAGAACATCAACTGTAGCGCGGGTGGATGACTCGAGTAGCTCTGCTGAAATGCATCTCAAAGGCAAGAAAGTGCCCGTTAAATTCATGCCATTGGTAGTTACTGTAGGATTTGGCTTTTTTAGTATGACTGGATCTCAGGAAGCTCCCAATACTTTGGGTAAGATTAGGAGCACAGAGAAATAAGCAAGAAACCGAGAACACTGTTTATTTCATATTCCTCTACCCGTCACGGTGATGGGTATACACAACCATTCTGTCTAAATGCCTGTTAGGATGGAGAGTGCCAATTCCACTTAAAAGTACACATTTTGGGCAAGGGACAAAAAAATGTGCTTGGGCTGCTGGGCCCATGTGAATGTTAGAGATCTGATGGAAAATCTGCCTTGTTATCCGACAGCCCCAACGTGGTGGCCTTGACTGCTCTGGGCATGCTTCCAAGACTGCAGTGAGGGCTCTAAAACCTCAACTGGCTCTGCTAGTATGTAGTGCCATTTTCTCCCCACCCTACCCATTCCCCAAATTTGCAAGCTCGTGTCTTCTTCAATGCTCCATGAGATGATGCATGAATGCCTTTTATTTCCTCAGTGGAAATGTAGATGCTGCACAGCTGTTAGACTTGAAATCACCAGGTGGTACTTGGAAGCAGAAACTAAGATGCCGTTGCCAGGGTAACCACATATTCTTCCAGCTATGGGAAGAGCTGCCATGTTTTCTATGCTGTTAGGAATATACGTTATAAAAGGATTGGCTTACTGTAGATGAACATTTACTATTTTAAAAGAACACCCATTTCTTTATAAACCAGTGGAATCTTTTTCGGTTATTCATATGCTTGAAAAAAACATTTTATCTTTTCAGGGTATTAGGTATCATCTTGCCTTGCCAATAGAATTGTAAGGATCCTGTAATAACTCACATTTTATGTTACCCATAGGTACTGGTACATCTTATTTTATACATTAGATAGATTCATTTTAAATATGCAATTAGAGCTTAATATTTATACTACTGTGGATTCTATAAGAAAATACATTTACAGAATGTATTCACATTGTCAGTCATGAAATCATTATTTTTATTCCCAGTAGAATCTTGGAGACGTAGAGGCGTCTTTAGGGCATAAACTCAGAAATGGAGGTACAGGTAGTACAATAGCCTCATCTTCAACTGTACTAGATTTTGTCAAATTATTTTCCGAAGTAGGACTGACAGTAAAATTCTCCCATGAGCAATGCAAAAGGTTCCTCTTCGTTCTACACCCTCGCCAACCCTTGGTGGATGTAAAATCCTGCCTCCTGACAGTTTTCCCCTGGCATCGCTCCAGTCACTGTTCTCCTGGGCCTGTGAGGTTTCTTTTCTGTGCCCTGCCTGGTTGTATCATTTCCCCATTTTTCTATTGGGCTGTCTTTTCCTTACAGATTTAGAGGGATTATTTATAAATTCTGTGCATGAACTGTTTATACGTTTAAATCTCTTTCTTACCTGCTCACTCGTCTTTCACCTGTTTCTCTTTTAACTACAGAACTTTCTAATTTTAATAGTCAAATTTATTTATCCATGTTTTGCTTTCTGTTTTGTGTACATTGAAAAATCCCTATTTATCCCAAGTTCATAAAATATTCTTTTAGGTGTTTAAAAATTGTGATTCTCCCATTTATGCCTTTAGTCTATCTACAATTGATTTTTATGATCTAGGAATCTAATATTACTTTTTTTTCCTGTTGTAGCAAAATCCACTACTGAGCCATGAAACCGCTCACATGTATCAAGTTGTCATGTATGTGTAGATCATTCTCTAAACTTCCATTCTGTGCCGTCAGCGTGTGTATCTAAGCTTTTGCCATTACTATTCTGCCTTGATAAGTCTCCACATCTATTAAAGTAAAACTCTGTACTTCTTTTAAAGTAAAATTCTGTTCTGCTCCAAAATTATCTTAACTATTTTGGGTGCTTTGCTTTCCTGTATAAAATTTAGAATACTCTGTTGAACTGCTACTCTCATTGTGAGTATTTTATGTGGCTGATTTTTACACAGAAAGGTTAATCAGATATATACAACCTGATTACTGGGAGCTTGACTACGAAGTAAGTCATATACACAAATTCTAAACGTGCCATATCCCCAGATCATTTCAAAAAATGATTGCTCTGCAACTTCGGTTGATTATGAATATTGACAGATGTTGGGTCTTTCATGGGTAAAAGATTTGGCCATCTCACTCTGCTTGGTATAATGCCACCATCCGTAGCTAATTACTCTTTCTCCTCCTGATCAGCGTCAGTTGCTGGTGGCAGCTTTCACAGTTCCTGATGACACAGGAGGACGTCCCACCACTAGCTCACTGGCCGGTGCATGAGGTGAGGTTGAAAAATGTCCCACCTCATCTACACTGCTCCCCAGCACCACCAAGGTGCATGCCCCTTCAGGGTCCTCAACATTAATCACACTTCTGGGATAGGGTTTAAATTAGCTTTTGTACATCTTCAGAAACTTCAGGCTTATCACGGCTTCAATAGCAAATGTAAGAATCTTGCAGGGCTAGGATAATGCTATATGTACCTTCCTCTCACTTGTTCAATACCTAATGGCTGTCAGAAATACCTTTTTTTAATTGCAATAGCTTAGAGCCACAGTAGCTACCTCTGTCTTCATCAGATGCTGGCCGTGAACTTTGATCACCTATTATGCATCATGCAGCTCTGGATACTCTGAATACATTGTTTCAGATGATCCTTGCAGCAATCTTGCAAAGGAGGGAATATGAACCCAAACTTGGAGGTGAGGAGGCTGAAGATCAGAAAAGTTACTGCCTAAGGAAAGTGTAGTAACTAGCAGTCAGTGCCAGGGAGAAGAGTCAAATCCAGATCTTCTCAGATTCCAAAGCCCTTGCTCCTTGCTCCTTCCTCCACCAGTTCATACTATGCCAAGTTTAAAACAACAAACATAATGTGACTATTTGCATTTAGGGCTACTTACTTACAAGTTGTCACTTGCCCATACATACGATGAACAATTCAATCATTTACTTGAAATGAATTAAATGCCTGTAGTATGCTAGGCACTGGATATCCTGAAAAGCAGCTCAGAATTAACCTACGTGTCAACACACCCTGAAAAAAGTTAGAAAAAGTGCAGATGTCAAATAAGCTGGGACAAGCCAAACAAAACAGAAATTCAAGGTTCTCTGACTGATTTCTTTGAAAAGCTACAGATACGCTAACGGCTGTAAATTTTGCCCAAGAGTTGTTTATTGTCCTTTTGTCTAGTCTGAGTTGAAAACCCCAAGAATTTTTAATCAGTCCAAAAGATTCTCTAAATAAACTGGGATAAATCCACAGGCTAGCTACCAAGGTAGGTATTTCCTCCCACACGAACGATGCTACATGTAATTAAGCAAGCCAAAGATGCATTTAAATTGTAGAACTGGTTAATCCCATGGAAAATATGAGGACAAATCTCTCTTTTTTAATCATTCAAAGGTAGAAGAACCTGGTTCCCTTCCTCTGTTCTTTGGGTAGCACAGAACACAGTGCTTCCATTTTCCGGGTTGTAAAAATGGAGAATATCATAATCACCACCTCGAAAGCTCGGGTTGATTAAACGTGATAACGCATTGAAAAGTACTTTAGACACTGTTACGTGTTGAGCACATGTTACTTATTATTAGAACTTTGCTAATGGAAACAACTGCTTCTAGAGCTCTGCTTACACCACAAGTGAGCTAAAAAGCAGAGTTCCTACTCATTTCAGAATGGAAAAAACCTAGGGCTGGAGATGGGAATGGAAATGAAAGGTTTCTAAATGAAAAGGGGATACAAATAGAACCAATAAAAGTTATTTCACGTTTCCTTAAGAATGAGAATACATATATTCGAAACAATAAAACTTTGAAGTGCCTTTTTACAGGTGGCGGTCTCTCTGTGGAAGACGGTAAAGATTTCACCTGATCCACAACTTCCAAAGTTCAGGACCACTGAAACTGTCACAGAAGAATCTGTGGAGGTAAGGTCAAAGAGTCAAGGCTTGCTGCTGTGTTTGGTTGAGGTCCAAACTTTAATGTGTTTTTAATCTATCGCATGTCCAATGAGGAATTTAACTGAGGATAAAACTGAAAAGAAATCTTGGATGAGAGACAAGAGAAGCCAAAACCCACAAATCTTGTGAGGCCCATCCTGACATGATTTTATGTCAATAGACTGCCTGGTTTTTAGCCAGGGCCTTTTCCAAGCACTGTCTTTCAGCTTGTAAATCACTGGAAAAAGAATTAAATGCATCGTCTCAAACTGGAAGGGCATGTATTTAAAAAGGACCAACGGCATTGCAGAAATACGACTGATGGCTGGAAGGGTCCAATGTTCTAGTGCCTTTCTCCTCATTTTTAGACTCACAAAAGGTTTAGCAAGACCTTAACCCTAAATTAAGTGCTTTAATAAAACCTCTGATAGAAAACCATCTTGGACTGTCAGCAAGATGCTGGTGGATTATCTTAAGTAGCAATTAACAACGGCCCATTGGATTCGATGACAAAAACCACTAAACCCTCTCTTCCCCAACTCCGACTGTTTAAGTAGACAGAGACTGAACAAAACGAACAGCACATCTCCTGAGCTGAAGTGTAGGAAGTGATACTCAAACGCCTGCCTCCCGGGCCACCACTTCCAACGTGCAGTCTGTGTACTGCACCACATCCTGGGTGGGGGAGGTGGGGAGGACTGAAATCCCAGCCCTGAAGGCTGGGACAGGGCTGCATCAGCTAGGAAGATGAGGAGCCTTCACCAAAGAAAAAATCCCATGAGTCTGAAGGGCTGCAAGGCTGGTTCTCACAAAACTGTCACATAGACTAGTGGACCCTACATGGCTGACTCAGTAGAGAGTCCCTGCATGACTTAGGGCAAACCACGACTTTTCCATCTCCTCCAGAGTACCTACCACCTTTCACATTATCCAACTACAAATGCCGGACCATCGCGCACTGGCTATAGCCCACCTCCCCCTGAAGGATAACACCCAGGGTATTTATCTCCAATTGGAAATAATATAAACAAATCATTATCCAGCAAGTCCCCTGCCTGAGGCTTTAAGCAACAGCGTTCACACTCTGCTGTACTTCCCTCACCTTCTCGTCCTCCAACTTCAGCCCCAGTTGGATGGAAGCACCTAGAAGATGTTTCACAAGAGGGGATAAATACCAAGGATTGATTTTCCTTTAACTCATAATGTGTTGCTTAAACTGCCACCTGATACTAGCATCTCTGACATGGCAAAGGCAACATTCGAGATTTTTTTATTTGTGTAACACTTGCATAATTCTTCATATGGGCTAGGCATGGTTCTAAGTGATTTATTTTACAAACATGGACTCACCATACGTTAAATCCTCACCGGTTATTATTCGTCCTTGATGTCTGTGAGAACTGAAGCACACAGCTAGTAAAAAGCAGAACTAGGACTCCAGCGAGGCCATCTGGACCCAGAGTCTGTGCTAACCGGATCGCCTTGCTGTAGCTGGTACTCCAATTGCAACACAACAGGTACCTCTGAAGAATATATTCTCCACTCCTCCCATGCCATGAACCATGCCCTAGGTTAAAGTCTTTGGCAAATAGATGCTGTGGTTCCTTGAAGACAGATATAGTACCTAACTTGTTAAAAAATACTTTAAACATCATATCAAAAGTGCATATTAGGATGCAATGTTCTCAACTAAAGTAAGCAAAGACCAGCTAAGAAGATTTTCTTTGTATTTAACAGAAAACATAATTTATGCAGACAAATCTGAAATATTTTAAAGTAAAATGAAATGTTCACCCTCAGCTCCCCTCTTTCCAGCGCCCAGGGATGCAAAAAACCCATATTCTTAAAAATCACCTGACTTGTCAGGGAAGGTATTCAGCACCTTTTCTCTTCAACTGTTTATAAATTCAGGTTACAAAGTTTATGAAGAGAAAAATTTCAAATTGTTAAAAAAAGTAAGAGGTGTGTGTGGTGGTGGTGGGGGTGGTTCTTTAACCCAGACTTCTCATGAAGTTTACTCTTTCAAAATCAAAAGCAGCTCAGGAAATTGGAATAATACTTCTCACATTTTTTTTTAATTGGAGTATAGATGATTTACAACGTTGTGTTTCTGGTGTACAGCATAGTGATTCAGTTGTACATATATATTCTTTTTATAATGGGTTATTACAAGATATTAAATGTAATTCCCTGTGTTACACAGTAGGACCTTGTTGTTTATCTAGTTTATATATAGTAGTTTGTATCTGTTAATCCCAAACTCCTAATCATCCTTCCCCACCCCGCCTGTCCCCCTTGGCAGCCATAACTTTGTTTTCTCTTAACTTTTCTAAATGAATTTCTGGGACAAAGGAACTTTGTGATCATAAACCAGTCTTCAAAAGGAACTTTCAATCATGGTCAAAGACATTCCATGCACGAATACATGTATATATGTGTAAATATATGTATGTCTTATACAGTTATAATCAGCTAACTTGAAGCATCCTGCAAATCGAAGCCAATTTAGAATCAACTTTACAAACTACAAATGACTAGTTAATTAGCCAACTTCTGGTTCTCCAAATTTCAGAAAGTGGATTTTAACCTAATGGGTTAAGAAATGTAACTGCTAGGTACTCGCTGAGAGCACATCTGGAATGAGTTGGTCCAGAACTCTTGTATAATGAGGTGCTAACATAGCCAACCACGCTCACCCCCCACAGAAACCAGTGTGTGTGTCCTGGACTTAACCCCTTTTCAGTAGCAAGTTCAAATTCCAGAACAGCTTGTCTAGGGATCATGTTGGCAGGAATGTGCTTGTCTTGGAAACCTGTAGACCAAAATATGCTCATCCTCAAGAAAAGCAGATCCGGCAGATACCAATCAGTGTTCTCAGATGTCCCAGAACTGCTGGTTCTCACAGTCTTACCCTCTTTCCAAGATCAAGCCTGTGTTCTCTTCAGCACTACTTGTGAAACAAAAGACAATAAACAGGAAGTTGTAACGAGTCCTAACAAAATATCAGCCAGACCCAGATATTTGGGAGAGGCAATTTTGGGAGAAGGGCGCTTTTTCACAACGGCAATGATGAAGCCTGTGAATTTACCAGAGATTTTATAGTTGTCAATTCGCAAGTTTTCTGGTAGAAGTAGATTTATCTAATGGCTGAATAGTAAGATTTATTAATTCCCATGAACTGACACTCTGAAGTAGAATGAGGACACAGGAGACCTGGGTTCTGCCACCAGTCTTGCCACTAACCAGCTGTTCAACCAGCAGTAAGTCATTTTCCTGCCCAGCCTCAGGTGCTTCCCTCCACAAAATAAAATGAATCAGATAATCTCTAAAATTCTTTCCAATTTAGAATATATCCTAGACTCAAAGTCTTCTACTGAACCTCAAATACACGGGTGTATATGTGTGTAAATATCTATGTATACAAATGTATGTTTGTATATATGTGTGTGTGTGTAGATAGAGAGTGGTGACGGAGCCAGGGTAGAATCCAAATGACCTATTGAGAACTAAAGTAGGCATTAATATCCAGGTGCTGCTCTATACAGCTCGGGGACAAGTCTTTGGTTATCATTCCCTCCTCATGCGGGCCACGTGGGTGTTCACCAAGACAGGCTTTGCGATCTCACCATTTACACCCTTCAGTCTCTCTTGTTTCCTTCCCTCTTCTTAACCACCATCATTCCAAAAGATGTAATAGTAGAGGGCAGAAATTTGCAAAACTCTGAAACAACGCTGCTCTTCTCCCTGAATATTTTTTATTCTGAGAAATAGAGCTATTTTTGCTTTTTAAAATGTTATCTATATTAGCACTTAATGGGTTTATTATCTTTTTCATGAATTAAAGGTTTCCATTTCTAATATGGTAAATATCAACAGCATAAACCACCTGAACAAAACTCTTTGTGGTCCTCAATAGTTTTTAAAAGAGTGTATGTGTGTGTGCACGCGTGCGTGCGCGTGTAGTTGTTAAGATCCCCAACTTCAGAGCCAGACTGAGTTCAAGTCCCACTTCTCCCACTTACGATTTGTGTGACATTGGGAACAGTTGTTCAACATCTCCATGCCTCAATTGCTTCATCTGTCAAATGGGGATAATAATAATAGTGCTCACCTCCTTGTACTGTCATGAGGCTTAAATGAGTTGATACATGTACTGTGCTTAGAACTGTTGATGTTACCCAGCATTCTCTTTGGTGTCCTTCCCTCCCTCTTCACCCACTTCCACTCACCTGTTCATTCTTTCTCATCTTCTCTCTCCCTCTCTTCTTCTCTCTCTCACCTTCTCCTCCCACCCCTCGCCATTTCTGTTTGGTTTAGCTTGGTTTGGTTTTGATTTGCTCTGGTCTAACCACGACTGCCTCTGCCTTAGACCAGCAAGTAGCTGTGACTGGCACTGCTTCTCCGAGAGCCAAAGGCCAAGCTGCCCCGGCCCCTCCACCCTATACCCACAACAACCACGTTCCTCCCCCTGTGCTGTGGCAGCCAGCTGTACTTTGAATTTGCCCTTCACAGAAGCTCCATCAGCAAAAGACAACTGGAAAATCAAAGTAAGCAACGCTAAGTTTTTTAAAACACGCTATGTCAGATGAATTAGAATGTAAAGTAGAAACTTTAGCCTTAGGACTAATCAATGAAACAGAAGAAGGAAGTAGAGAGAAAATTTCAAGCAATTACATTCATTCCTTAAAGGAAAACGTGGTCTTTACACAAACCCTTAACAAACCCTTAACCATTTTCTTTCACAGCCTTCCATCTCCTGTTTTGAATCTCACTTCCACCTCCCAGAACATCCCCCACCCACTCCAGAACCTTCAAGCCATCAGCTGGCTGAACTAGTCTAAGGAACCAGATTCCCATCATGTGGAGTGACTGAAGGCCCTTTAACCTTGGCTGGAGGGGCCGGGGGGGGGGGGTTTATTAAGATACATAATCATAGTCCCTTGTTTTTATTAGCTTTTCTAATCTAGAAAGTATTTTTACATACATTTTCCTTTCATTCTTGACAATCAGCCTGTCATTATTCCTATTTTACAGTTTAGAAAACTGAGCCTCCAAGAAGCTAAGCCACAAAACTTTGGACTGACAGAACCAAAACTAGGGTACAACTGAAATTGGAGAATTGTACAAGACTGGGGGGAGCAGGAGAGAGACTGGGCGGCGGGGAGGGGCGGGGCGTGCTGGAGAAAGGTGGAAACGGACTATTTTTGTCAGGGGGTTACCACTTAAGCAAATCTGCTCTACAGTGGAAATAACCTCTCCTAATTCCCCAGGGTTTTTCACAGCTTCTTTATGGCCTCCACAACTCAAGCGATCCCTTTGCTAAGGATTCCAAGATTTGTTTTCATTGACTAATTTTTTGGACAATGGCTACTTTGGCGATTCTGTTCTGAGGCGGCGCTTAAAGAAGGTGCAACAGGTCGTTTTATATTTGGGCTGCTTCTCAATAGACTGTAAATGGAGAACTGTCTGTATGGCATGTGTGATGTCATTAAATATAAATTTGGTCAGTCCAAAAGTATCTGGCACTTGTCCTTTACCAACATTACTGAGTATTTTAGTTTCTCAATCATGCGAGCTTAAAGCGCACAGCCGGATCTAATGAATGTCAAACTTGTGCAGTGACTCAAGTTGAATAGAGCATTTTTAAACAGAAAAAAAAAAAATAGTAAGCCTCACAAATGATCAATTGGGATGAATATTCACGTTTAGGGAATACAAAGAGGAATCCTTTTGAACTCTCAGTTCTTCTGACTATGTTTAAATGTGCATTAATTGAGACACAACTGTTAAGGGAAAAAATGTTTATGTGAAATAACAGACATCTGAAATATGAATGTGATGTGCTTTATAAGTAAAAGAACTGCTGTGCAATCTGAAATATTTTTTAGTAATAATGATACCTTTAAGCTAATAAACTATGCTTTTTTATCTACTTTTTGTAACTTATCAGCTCTGTCCAAAAGAACTTTTTTGCAATAATGGAAATATCTATTTCAGTGTTTTCCAATAGAGCTGCCACCAGTCCCATGTGACTACTGAGCACCTTAAATGTAGCTAATACTACTGAGTAAATTAATTTTAAATTTTTATTTTAATCAATTTAAATTTAAATAGCCTCTTGTAGCTAGTGGCTGTCTTAGAGCAGTTTCCAGGTGTCCTTCAGCAATTAAAAAAAAAAAAATCCTATGATTCTTATCATTCTAAAGATCCCAAATTGTGAGGTCAGGATTAAAGCTGTGGTTATTTATTCATTGGGTGCTGAAATAAAGTTAGCCACCCTGACACGAAATTTTTCAGAAGTTGTTTTTGTTCTTATTTAAGAAATTAAAAAAAAAAAACTACTATGTGCAAAATAAAAAGTGGACAGTGGGATATACATTCACACTCAAACAAAACATATATCCCTGACCAGGAAGTTTATATCTAGTGGTAAAGATAGATAGGTAAGTAGATAGGTAGATAGGTAGGAAGGAAGGGAGGGAGGGAGGATACAAGGAAATGTAAGAAAAAAGGGAAGTGGGAGGAGTTTGGCCAGAGACTATTCCTCATGGTCTCACAGTTTCTGTTAAATCTCACCTCAGCACATCCTAACAAGACAAGGATGGACAGCAAATTCATCCTTTTAACCAATATTGCTGAGCTCCTACTAGGACAAACAACTGTGCTGAATTCTGGGGACACACTGTTCAGAAGGACAGACTCTCTGCCCTTCAGGAAACTTAAGAATCTCCAGGGAAGCAGAGTCAGGGGAAAAGAGCTATGAGAATACAGTCTGCCACCACAAGGGCAGATTCTGGGTGCCACAGGAGCACACAGAAGCGGGTTCTAACCCAGTCCTGGAGGGTCAGGGAAGATTTCAAGGGCAGTAAAGTTTCCAGAAAGAAAAACAAAAACCAAAATCCAGCGTATTTTCCTATTGAATCCACCTAATATTGATGTTTCTTTTCGGAAATTTCCTTTTCATTTGGCATTATGTCATCGTGCATTTCAAGAGTGCTCCCTTCTTGAGTACATTTCGATCAGTATGTATTTTTCAGACACTGATGACTTAAGAGCTTCACTGTCACTTTCCTGGAGGGCTCACCATGCATTAGGGGCCCAAGATATATGAAGACAAACATTTCTTCTAAAGAAAGTAAGTTTCCAGGTCAAATATTTCAATAATCTTCTATATAAAAAAAATTTAATACTGCCTTGCAATACATGAGTTTTTTTTTTTTTTAATTTTTCATGGGTTCTCTATTCAAACTAAATTTGCACATTTCTCCAAAATAAGCTTCAGAAGTCTAAACAAAAGGGAGAAAAATCCCACCAAACTGTAAGTTAGGTATTTCAATACAATTATGTTTGTTAATAAGGAATTTCTATAGCATAGCCACCACAGCATGGGATTTACCTAGGTCAGACTGGTTCAAATTTCAGTTCCTTCACTTACAAGCTGGAAGGGACTTGTTACCTAACAAGAGCAAACCCGTAACTGTCTTCCCTGGCAAAGCGGTGGGGAACAAAGGTCTTAACTTTCTAATAAAGGCTAGTTTTTTTTTAATTTGTTTCCAAGACTTTGATGGAATGATTTGAGGAAAAGGAAATGGTCACAATTACTAGAAAGAACCTAAAAGGACAGGAGAGATGAAACGGTTGAAGTACTTCTGTAATAAATGTTTCCTTACAAGAGCAGAGATATGGGCGGGTGTCTGTGTAATGTCTGCTCAGTGCAGCTGCAGGAGTCTTTGATATGCCGAGCTCGATTTCCAAAAGTCTTAACGGGGAACCACCTGGAACCCGCTGCACAAATCCCACATTGACTGAAACCTCAAGGATTTCCTCGGGGGTCGAGGGGGTTTAATCTGGCAAATACCACTGGGTCTTTGGGACTCCCCGGCCACAGAGGATGGGTCAGGACCTCACCCTTTCGTCCCTCCCTCCGGGGCACGCTGTCGCAGCCACAGTTCACCACGTCAGGAGCCACGTACCCAAGCACCTACCGATGCCAACAGGGTGTGACTGCTTCCCACATTGCAGTCTTCCTAAGCAGTGCCTCCCCACGCTGCCTGGCGCGTCCGCGAAAACTCCGCGGGGCCTCGAGGACCCCTGCGGCTTTCCTCAAAGCACCCCGAGATCAGCCCTGATGCTTAGGACTCTCTAGGTTTCCACGTCACGGGCAAGTGCTGGGCGCGCCCGGGGCGAGCCCGGCTGGCGCGCACTTGGCAGCCTCCCAGCTGGCCGAGCTGGACCGAGGGGGCATCGGGGGGCCCCGCCTCCCTCGCCCGCACCGCGGGGCCGAGATAAAGGCCTGCGCCTCGGCACTTCCAGTCTCAGCACTCTCCCGCGCGCCCCTGCCTCCCTTGCCTCCCGTGCAACACTTCCCTCCCCTCCTCCCCACCCCTTCCTCTCCCCTCCTCTCCGCTACCCAGCCCGGGGCCGGGGAGGCGGCGCCTGGTGAGTCACCGTCACGTGGCGCCAGGGGCGCAGGGACGGGCCGCTCCCGGGCCCTCCGAGCGCTCCGAGCCTAGTGGAAAATTTCCGGAGACCTACTGGGGCTGCGCGCCCCAGGCCCCGCCCCGCCCCCCGGCTCTGCGCGCAACCCCCCCCGCCTTCCGGCCGCGGCCCGCCCCGCCCCTGCAGAGGTTCCTCTCTCCCCGGGGAGCCGCGCTGCGCACGCCCCGCCCGCCGCCGCCCCCCCCAGGCTGGCGCCGCGCGCGCCGCTTGCCCTCCGGCCGGCGGCCGTCGCTTCCTTCGCGCCCCTCCTTGGAGCTCCGAGCCGCCGAACGGCCTTGCCCCCGACCTTGCCTGGGGCCGGCTGGCATCCTGAGCGGCGAGGAGCGGCGTCCTGGCGCCTCCGCCTTCGCCTCTGGGGCGCCGCACCCCCTCGGCCCCGCCACCTCAGATCCGCGTGACCCGGGTCCCCTCACACCTCTCGGGGGGATGGAGGACAAAGGGAGGAGACGGTTCCGCCGGGCGTCTTGCCTTCTAGTCCCTGAACACGCCGCACTGCATGGTCGATCAAACACCGCGTGTGCACGGGCCTGCTGTGCTTTACTTCCCCCCACTTCCCCCCGGCCCTCAGGAAATTAAGTTGTTTTCCCTGCCCCATGACATTCCCCGCTTCGTTTTCCAACCAGAAATAAAAGGTGTTCCTGAGACAGCAACTTGGGGGAGCTTGTTGACCTCATCCTCCCAGGGGTGACAAATGGCTACACGGTGACATTATTTCACTTGTGGGTGTGTTACGCGCTTGGTTCACCTCAAGAAAGCAAACATATAACAGTTTCTTCGACATGGGGGGGGTGGGGCGAGAGGGCGGTATCGCCCGTCCTGTAGGGTGGGTGTCACCCAATGGGTTGGGGGGGTTGAGAAGTGGCGTCAGCGCCACGTGTCCCACAGTGAGGTTACTTGACATGGAGGCAGGCGTCTGAACCAGACACAAGGTGCCAAAGATTTTGGCCAAAACAGTGGGAGTTTTACCTGAGTAAAGATCCCAGAACCAAGCCCAGATATTAAAATGTTTTCCATCTAAGAACCAGAATTGCAGGTATGTTAATGTTAACAAATCCCTAATTCAGTATCTTAGCCTTGGGCACGGGAAGATCCGGGAACTGACTGAAGGCCAGGAATATAAGTCCATTGTGGCCTGAGAATGTTTTGAGTAAAACACATCATTCAGTCGCTGTCATTTCTCTTTGGACAAGAAAACAGACAGCTAACAATTAAGCGCAAAAATAAAAGTATTTTTAAACTGCCCTATACTAGAAAAATATTATGAGTCTGAAATGTTTAATTTTTCAAAAGAATGGAGCATAGTATACTTTTCCACAAAGCTTATAAATCTTTTCCCTACTAAGTATGGACATGTCTTGTTTCCTAGCTTAATTCTTGATCCTTAGTGTAACCTTGGCATGTTCTGAACCACTTGTTAGCACGTATGTGAGAACTCACATCTGTGATTTTGCTCTCACATTTCACTTTCCAAGCCACTTATTGCTAATTAGCAGGTGTCATTTTACCCAATGAAACAACCATGGACAATGTAAAAACCCTTCATCTTTCTGACACTGTTTGCATCCATATTCATTACACCACACCTACCAAAATGGACTGTTCCAGGGTCACATGAAAAGGCCAATGGGTAAGTACCACAAAAAGGTCTTTAGGCAAGCTATTCCTTCCTCCTTTTGGGGAAGGAGATGAGATAAACAGCATATTGATACTCTGGGAAATTCTACAGTGTTGATATAATTAAATAAGTTTATACCAAAATGTCTGTAAAACTATCTAAATATTTCTAAATTGTTCTTGAGGTTGAGTTTCTGCAAGCACCATAATTTTCTTTTTCTGGATGAGACATGAGGTATGCACTTACAAAACATTAATGCTGCTTGCAAACATATGGACTCATAAAGTGTTTTTTTATGCATGACTGTTACCTAATTCTAGCCAACAGGATCTAAGACATCCAGAGCAGTACTTCCAGGAAATATTATCTCTCATAATAAAATTGACTCACAGAATTGACACTTCTTTCTTTTTCAGTGAATGTGGCCCTGTATGCATATGACCCCTGAAACCATAGCAGCCAACATGTGACTGGGAGAGGAGAGATCTTCAGCATGCTGAAGATAGAGTGAAAAGGTGGTGAGCTCTCAGTCTTTGAGGAGATTAAAAGGCCAAGAATTTAGCCTAGGACTGCCCTATCTGTAGACTTCCTACTCTATGAGATAGTAAGTGTCCTTATTACATAAGTCATTCTTGATTGCATATTGTGTGTCTTGCAAGAAAAGGCTTTCTGCTGCTGACCACCTCTCTCTGGTAGCCAGCCTCCATGAAGGCCCCAGTGGTCCTCACTTCCTGGTATTTACCTCTTTGTATAATCCCCTCCTATGCTGAATCTGGGCTTGCTTTTGTGACTAATAGAATATGGGAGAAATATAAAGAGTGACTTCCAAGTCTAGTGTATAAAGGCATTGCAGCATAAGCCTTGATCACTCTTAGATCACTTGCTCTGAGATAAGCAGCTGCCATGTCATGAGGTCACTCAATCAGGCCTGTGCAGAAACCTTCTTGGAGAAGAACCACCTTGCCAGCATGTGAGTGAGTGACCTTAGAAACAGATCTTCCCACACAACATTGTAAAATGATTATAAATCAATAAAAAATGTTAAAAAAAAAAAAAAAGAAAAGAAACAGATCTTCCAACCCTAGTCAGGCCATGAGATAACTACAAAGTTGTCAGATGACCACAACCTCAGAAGAGACTCTAAGCCAAAACACACAATTGAATTGCTCTCGAATTTCTGATTCACACAAACCTGGAGAGTTTCAGCCACATTTTGGAATAATTTGTTACACAGCAATTGCTACCTAATAGAATATCCTTCAACACCAAAAAAAAAAAAAAATGCCAAAGTCACCAGGGTTCTCAGAGTTAATACTATTGCTTTGGGCTTAGGAGCTGTCTTAATAAAAATAAAATACAACCCTTCTTCATTTGTTGAGCCCCTACTAAACATAATCCCAAGAATAAAATATAAAAAATGATCAAGAGAAAAAGAAGAATAGAGAGAGGAATTTGTTGAGGAACCTGGGAAAGATTAATGCTAAGAAAATATGGACGCCACTGGAATAAAGGGAAGGGTATGGTTTGAAGGGAAATGGGGATGGGGGGTTCACTATTTCTTCATAATGCCAGTATCCATACTTGAATTTTGAATAACACTATCTAGACAAGAATGTCAGACTGTGTCCATCACAAAAGATCAGATTAATTAGGTAAAAGGAGGCCATTAGAAAGTAAGTCTTGGAATCAGTTCTCATGCTTATGGCTTACAGAAGACTGAGCTCAAGAAAAACCCGTCCTTTTCCACCATCAAGTCATTGCAGCAGACGTTCATTATGTGCTAGGCACTGAAGGGTAAAGTTAAATGTGCTCATTCAGTGAACACGTATTGAACTCATATTTATCAGGCACTGTTCCAGGCACTGAAAATTCAATGATGAGCAAACCAAAAGTCTTGTCCTTGTAGGGTTCACATACCCAGGAAGGGGTTTGTGAAGGAAGATACAGGAAGGAGGAAGAGATCATAGGGAAATGATCATAGGCAAATAATGTTTTCATACCATGAAAAAAATGCAAAGAATAAAATACAACAATGGAGAAATGGAGATTGCATGCAAGAGACAACTTTTGCTGGGAGGATCAAGGATGACTTTTTTGTTTTTTTGGAGGTGACATTTAAACAGACCTAAGTGCCTAAGTGATGCCACCCAAACATACAGGCAAGGAGATTTCCAGGAGGAGGAAACGACAAGTACAGTGCCGTGGAAGGGGGATAACTTAGAGTACTTTGGGGACAGACAGAAAATCCCTGTGGCTAGTATGCAGTGAAAAGGAAAAGAGTGGTGGGAGATGAGGTTGAGGAGGGCAGGCAAGGGCACAACCAGGTGAGGCCATGGTGAGTGAGGAATATGGATTTTATTCTGGTTGCAAAGAGAAGCCACTGGAGGGGTTTGGTAATGTATCCCTTTAAGCAAAGGATTTAATTTATGTTCTGAGAAGATCCTTCTCGCTGCTGGGTGGAAACTGGACAGTGAGCACTAAGCATGGGAGCCCAGAAAAAAGTTAAGCTATGGCTTTGCAGGCATCTGGGAGAGAGGTAACAGTACCAAAACAGTGGAGATGGTGAGAGGGGGCGGGATTCTGAATATATTTGGAGGCAGAGCCCTCAAGCCTTGCTGATGGACTGGCTATTTGAGCAAAAGGAAGGCTGAAAATGACCGCCTGGTCTGAGGCCTGAGCTTCCTCATGAACCGTGGTATTATTCTTCTAAATTGTAAAGAATTAGGAAAGGAACAGTTTTGCTAGGGAAGTCAAGACTTCTGCTTTGGCCAGTAAGGAATGAGATAGATGCCATTTAGACATATTAGACACTGTTTTCTCCTGGTCCTAGAGAAACTCAGAACTATTTACTCCTGCATGTATTCATTCAACAAAAATGTATTACCAGGCACTGTTCTAGCTGCTGGAGCTAACAGTGATTAAAGCAGATTAAACCTCTGCCTTCACGGAGCTTACATCCTAGAGAGGGAGACAAATAATAAACAAATAAATATAATTTAGGTAGTGGTAGGTACTTAAATGTAGCTAATTCAACCATATACTCAACAAGTGCCTTCTTTTTCCAAGTGGCTGGGTGTGATTAGACAGGTTCTACCCTAAAAAGACACTAACAATCTAGCAAACAGACAACACAAAAAGAAGTGCCACAGAAAGATACTTCAGGAGCATGACTGGGGTACAGCTCAGTGGTAAAGCATGTGTTTAACATGCTTGAGGTCCTGGTTTCAATTCCCAGTACCTCCATTAAAATTTTTTTTTTAAAAAAAAGCATCATGTTCAAAGTAGAATGAGATCAGTTTCAAATGGGAGCATCAAATTGAGAAAAATTAACGAAAGCTCTGGTATTTAAGCTGGGCCTCAAAGGAAAGATAGAGTTTAGATACACAGTAGTAGCAGGGAAGAGGAGGTACGAAGACTATTCCAGGCACTGGGAACAGTTTGAACAGAGAATGGTTTGTGTTGAGAATAGTAAACAATACATTTTGGCAAAAGCATAGGGTATGTGAAGAGGAATGTATTATTTATCTACAGCCGAGTAATAAACTACGCCAAAGCTTTGTGGTTTAAAACAACAAACATTTACTGTCACTTCATTCTGTGAGACAGGACTGTAGTGTGGTCTTAGCTGGGTCCTCTCGCTGATGTATTGCCTGGGGCTGCCAACATCTCAGGGTTAACTGGACAGGGTCACCTGCCACATTTACTCTTGTGACTATTGGCAGGCCTCAGGTCCTCCCTGGGCTGTTGCCAAAGACATTAGTTCCTTGCCCTGGGGGCTTCTCTGTAGGACAGTTCACAAGATGGCAGCTGGTTTCCCTCAAAACAAATGAGGAAGAGAAGAAGAGAGACCAAGATGGAAACCAGAGACCTTCTGTAACCTAGTCTTAGAAGTAACATGCCATCACTTTTGCTGAATAGAAGTACATCACTAGATCCAACCCACATGCAAGGAAAGAGGATTATACAAATGGGCGTGCGTATCAGGTGAGATTCACTGGGCGCCCTCTCAGGAGCTGCCTACCATAGGGAATAAAGGGGGATTAGGGTGGAAATGTAGGCTAGTGCCAGATCAGAGAAAGCCAACCTGAGAATGAGACTACTCTGTTGGAGATGAAGGGCAGAGGAAAGCACATTTAATGTTTGAGCCCACTTCAGGCAAATTGAAATGCTGGAGAAACAGAATTTGGAGGATCATCCAAAAGATGATCTTTTTCAACGAGTTGGAAAAGTTAACTCACTCTAGCCCCCAGATACAGATAATTTCAGGTGATGATGGTCAAATAATTCTACAGAAGATAGCTATCTACCCTCACTAAAAACTTCTACTGACCTACCTTGACAATGCATTTCTGAAAATCCAGAGTTGACAACTAATATTCGTGGTTATTTTCCTATCTTACGTTTATTCTCAGTAGCTTTCAAAATTCTTTGATCTCAACCCACAGTAAGAAATAGATTTTACATCGCAACTCAGAATACATACACATTTATATGTATCAAAACTAAAGTTTCACAGAATAGTACTTAGCCTTATATGGCATACTGATATTTTAAATTCTATTTTGTTCTGGGTGAATTGCAGGAAAAAAAAAGCTTGGAGTAATCCACTGAATTCATCACTATCCATTACTGGGTCCCATTCTACAGTTTGAAAAACACTGTTCTTCTAAAACATTAGCTTAGAAATAAAGCAAAATCGTAGCACTTCTGAGCAACAAGCACTTGGTGGTACAATTTCTCAGAAATTTACTCAGGGTACTGTGTGTGTCCCATGCATTCTAGTCCAAGGCCTCAGTTGGAAGCCACCACAGTTAGCAGATATGCCTCAGACTGGCCTTTGAAAACAGGAATCAGACTGGCAATAGAAAACTCGGTGTTTCAGTACTTCACCCTCTTTGTTTTTTGTTCACGTTCTTGTCTTTACAGAATTCAGAACAAGATTACAGCCCTGTCCCCCAACACACACAAACACACACACACTCTCAATTTTGCAGATTTTTTAAAGCATGCATTGCAATACAAACCACCAAAAAATCAAACAGGAAAGAACTAGTTGTGAGAGTAGGACTTGACAACCATAACTACACCTCTGATCATGCAGGGGACTAACCTGGATGAAGAAGTGACTTGTCCTTTTGATTTTCATCAGTTGAAACCTGATGAAAAGGAACTTCCAGGAAGTCCTCTTTAACCCACCACTAAGGTTGCTCTCCATACAAGAAGAGTTGATTGGTGTTGTTAAGGAATGTATGTGGACGAAAAGAAAAAAAGTGTTTTTTTCCTGCCCCAATTGTGTATCAAGTGCCAAACTTGCCTTAGGGAGCTCTCAGTCTCCCTGGTAGGGCAAGACTACAAACTTGAACGATTTTTAGTACAGGTTTAAAAAAAGTCCTGCACCACACTCCTTAGAAAACAGTTCCTGCAAAAAGAGGGGTATGGAGGGAGGGATTAAAGCGGACGGAGGCTTTCCCGAGGCTCAGTGACCAAGCCTTGAGTGATGGGGAGGGGAAGTTGGACACTAAAGCAAGACAGAGCATTGTTTAGGTGAGACTGGTCTGACCAGTTTAAGGGGTGGGATACAAAGGAGTGTAAAGGGAAAATCTGGTCCTCCCTTGGCAATCCTGAATACTGCTGCAGGCCGAGGGCACCCGCATCCTCACGTGCCACGGAAATAGACAGTTGTACAGATTTCCTCAGGAAAACATTGAAAGCAAAAATTGTGATCACACCCAACCCTGCCCAGTCTCTCCCACGCCCCCAAAAGGAAGAGAGCAGTAGGTCAAATCGTTTGTTTATTCATTCGTTCAACCAACAATTCTTTCTCCTAAGAGGCCTTTGTTTTCAGCCTTTCCGGCAGCACCAAGTATTCCACAGCGAAGGGGCGCCCTAGTTGCCTGGCTCAGCAAGACCGCATCACCACTGGAAGGGGAGGACCAGCATTCCAACGGAGGCAGCGCCTCTGCACAGACAGGGAAAGGAAGGCGGGGAGGGCGAGGACAGCTCTCAGATTGGGGTGGGGGGTGGAATGAGTGCGAGGAAAACGGGGTTCCTACACCTCGTCGCAAGAGCCGGGTCCCCTATTAGGGACCCCTTTTAAGGAGTCTGGCTTGCTGGGCAGGATGTAGCTTTAACCTTAATAGGGCTTTCCGTGTCCATACAAAAAAGATATCCCTAAATGGAGCTGCCGACCGACCTAACCAGGCTAGTTTTGAAGGGTGAAAGCAGGTCTAGGAAAGAAGAAAGAACGAGAACAGGAATCTACCACGGAGACAACGTTGCTGCGTTGGCCCAAGTTTGCGAGAGAAAATCCCCATGTAAATCACAAAAATAATAGGCAGAAAACGATTGGGTGGGCGTAATGTGTCCCCAAAAAGCCTCGAGGAGAAAGCAAAGCCTGTTGGTAACTCGGACAGAAGGGGATTTGAAGGAGAAGCGTCCTTAAAGACAGCCGCATGTCTAGGGCACCCGTCCGGACTGAAAGGAACCGACCGAGGGGGTCCTTCCGGGAGGACCAGGGGGCGGCCGAGCGGGATTTGCCCGCGCGGAGTGGGGTGGGGTGGGGTGGGGTGGGGTGGGGTGGGGTGGCACTGGGGGCTGGCGGGCGGGGCGGGGCCGCCCGAGTCCGCCGCGGGGGAGGGGCGCGGGCGCGGCGGGGCGGGGCCTACGGCCCGGGCGGGCCGGGGGCGGAGCCCAGGTGGTGTTGATACACAAAGAGCAGGCACCCGGAGGCTGGGGCCCCGCCCACTGACGCGTCTTCCCGGGCGGCCGCTATAACCCGCCGCTCGCGCGGCGGCTCCAGAGCCGCACGACGCCGCCGTCCCGGAGCGCCTTCCTCACACCGCCGCGAGCAGCCCGACCACGCGTTCCCACACACTCGCGCGTTCCTCTCCAGAGGGCAGACGCCGGACGATTGGGCAACTTGCCATTTCCTTTTTTAATTAAAATCATTTTCCTGCCTATTGTTGGGTTTGGGGGTTTTGTTTTTGTTTTTTCACGATTTTTGTTTAACCGACAAAAACTCACCGAAGGCGTTTGAGTGTTCTTTCCTGGAGACAGGAGCCGAGACCACCGAGGTAACGCGCGCGGGGGTGTCTGCAAAGGGCGGGGGACCTGGGCCAGAGTGGGGGAGGGGCATCCGGGAGGGGCCGCGGTGGGAAGGCAGCTGCCGGGGTAGGTTCCTCCCGGGGAGGGGGCGCCGTTATCTGTCTGCGGGGCAGCCTTTGACGCGGGCCGGCACCGGGGTCGCCGCCCTCCTCCGGGCGGGGGAGGGGCGCAACGCGGGGGCCTTGTGCCCGCCCGGAGCGGAGCCGCATCTTCCCGTTAGGGGGAGGGGAGCCAGCTGGACCCGCGACTCCGCTGCGACGAGTCTTGTGACTGGTTTGCATTAATGAAAACAATTACATCCAAGGGTCCCAGAATTTGGGGGCAGTGGAGGTGGGTTCGGGCTTCTAGTGTAGCGGAGGCCACGAATGGGGAAGACAGACCGGGAACGTTTGACAATCGGCGATCAATATTGCATCAGTTTCCTTTCCGGGCATAGGAGGGGCCGGCCCGGCTAAGCGCTCGTGAGCCAAATGCCTGTGGACTGGTGTGCTCGAGGGCACGGGCGTGCGCGTGTAAACAAACCCTGAGCACCTTTGCGCGCCCGTGAACGGGCGATCTCCCCTTCTTAGAGAGAAGGTTTCGTGTCAGCCCTTTCTGCCCCCTTCGAGTCTGTCTGCCGCAGAGGCATCTCCCCATCTGGGGGCTCGGGGCGGGAAAACAGTGGCACTGCTACTGCAAATGCTAGAAACTGGAGCTGTGCTCCTGGGTTGCTTGCACATCTAGCCAGTGCCTGGGTGGGATGTATGCCCTGCGTGCCTGTGCACGACCAAGGAGGCTGCGGGAAAAGCCAAACAGATCCCCCCCTCCCTGCACCCTTCCCGTGAAACTTGGGATAATGGAGAGAACGAAACATTAAATACCGCTGGAGAGGCGCCTCGGGGTCCGGGGGGCGCGGGCCCCCTCGGGCGCAGTGCTGCGGCGGGACCATCTTTGTTCTCCGCGGCTCCGCGGTCTGTACTTTTCCGCCCCTTGGCGCGCCCCCGCCCCTCGCGCTCTGCTGGTACTTTTCCACTCGCCTGGCCGGGGATGAATCAGCCGCGCTGCGCCGCCCGGCGGCGTCACGTGACCCGGGCGGGCGGGCGCTGCAGTCCTGACGCGCCGCCTCTACCTTCGCAGGCAGCCGCGCGGGCCGTGCATCGCCAAGGACAAAAGGAACCCAGCGTCACAGTCTCTAAGCCTGAGTCCTCCCGTTGCCCAACATGAAGAAAGCCGAAATGGGAAGGTTCAATATTTCCCCAGATGAGGACAGCAGCAGCTACAGTTCCAACAGCGACTTCAACTACTCCTACCCCACCAAGCAAGCTGCTCTGAAAAGGTGGGAGAAGTTGTGCACTTTTTTTAAAACCTGCTGTGTGCGCCGGGGGGGGGGGGGGGGTTACCTAGGACTCTGCTTTTGTTGCTTCAGTTTACTTTAGCGTTTGGAGTGTGTGTAATCGCTGGAAGACTATCCGCTTGTCTTATTGCAGTGACGTGATGTGAAAGTCGACTCCTACTTAATATGCCTTTAAATAAAGATGTGTGATAACTAAATAGGGAAGGGGGGCTTTTGTATTAACGAATTCTTTTGTATTTTTCAACTCAATTTAGGATTTTTTTTTCTTTTTTGCAGCCATTATGCAGATGTAGATCCTGAAAACCAGAACTTTTTACTTGAATCAAATTTGGGAAAGAAGAAGTATGAAACAGACTTTGTAAGTTAAAATAATTTGTGTCTCTGTGGCTTTATGGAGTAAAAGAATAGTTTTACTTTTAGATTTCAAATCTAACTTGCCCGAAGCTGGTTTTCTCCATTTAATTATTATATGTTTGGTTATCGTTTTCCCTCTATGTAGCATCCAGGTACTACTTCCTTTGGAATGTCAGTATTTAATCTGAGCAATGCGATTGTGGGCAGTGGAATCCTTGGGCTTTCTTATGCCATGGCTAATACTGGAATTGCTCTTTTTATGTAAGTATGTGTAAGTAGTGAGTCTGCCATGCAGGGCAGTTAATATGATAATACCACATATATTTTGGCTCCAGAGACTGAATTTACAGTTGAAGTAGTTAAGTTAAAACTCATTTGCTTAAAATATAAAATATGAGAAATCCAAAAACCTTTTTATTCTACATAACTGCATGACATCAAAAAAGCCAATCAAGCAGGAAAAATTAGGACAATGTTTAAAATGGAAATTAAGCCGAAAGTCTTTAAGTTGACGGGAATAGTTAAAGTTCAACAGGAATTGGATATTAAAAAAGAACTATTGATAAATCCAGGATAGTTAGAATTTTTGTTCTGGCAAAATCTGAAGCAAGAACTATTAATATTAAAAATTATAGTACCTCCAAATCAGTTCAGTAAATTTTCAAGTCTTCCCAAGGACCTGTGGCCTCTTAAGTACATAAGGAAAAACTAATTTTTTTTTTAATATATAGGGTGTGGTGGTATTTGCCTAACCTGGAACATGTTTGTTTTAGGAAAATGAGTCTTAATTTTCTGAACACTGAAAAGCTACCCTTATGTGATTTTTTAAAATTTACTATTATTTTTAACATTTATTTCTTCCAGGTCTGTGATTGCCACAGCAAAGTACCTGCTTTTGATTGGTTCCCCTCCCTCCAATTGTCCAGTTAGAATTAGTAACTCCTGTGCTTTCCAGCATAAATACCTAGAATAGAATTTTAGAAGCTATAGGAGACTTTAGAACAGCGATTCTTAACTGTTCTTAACCATTTTGGGGTCACTGATGCTGGGAGAATGTAAAAGGAAAGTATGGACCTTATTTTCAGGAAAAAAGCATAAAAGAAAAACACATGTGAATTTGAGTATGCATTTCCAATGATGTGTGTATCTTAGGTACTGAGACTGTGTGCTCCTGGCTAAGGAACTTTCTATGGAAGACAGTGTGATTTATTGTGCAGACCAAGAAACCACACATTCATGTCCCATGGAGTTGCCTCCTTGGTACAGATGTGTTTCAGTTATCTAACTGGTGCTTTCTACTCAAGTTATTTCCTCCAGCAAGAATAGAGTGTTCATGGAAAGAAAAGCAGACCTTTGCACAGGCCTGCTTTGTGGTGAAATTCCGCACTAAAGTTAAGCATGGCTTTTTGAACATTGGAAGCTTGCATGAGACTTTTTGAGGTCTAAGAGAAGGACCAGAAATTTACATAGAAAGGGCCCTAGAATTTCAAAGTTTTTAATGGGGTAGTTGAATGACATCATTGTTAAATATTTGAAATCCTTCCTAACTCTTAGTATAAAATCTGGAGGCAGTTTTAAAATGCTGCCGCTGTGGTTATGGTGCAGAATTTACGTAAGATAAAAGGGCACCTTTGTTCCTAAGAGAAAGCAAAATTCTGATATCTTCCCCTTGCACTTTTGAAGTTGGTTTTTACTTGAATAGGGTCTGTATGTTTGATGATAAACCGTTTTAATAAATTGTTAAATAATATCAAGAGTGCTAAAGTGAGTTTTTAAATCCATCGGTATTTTTCAAAGTATATTTAGAGGTAAATAATCCAGAAGCCACATGGCTGCCATGGTCTGGTTAAACACCTAAGTGCCTAACCCTATTAAGTAGAATTAATTCTGGGGTTGAAAATGACCTCAGGGGGTTGTGAGGTTGAAAATGACCTCAAGGGGTTGTCCATCCCTCGTTGTCCTTTCCATGTAAGAGAAAGGACTGAATTTGTCCGCATACTTTGAACGTTGTTTTTGATTGAGCCATCAGCTTTTTTGTCTAGTCAGAGGTGAGGCTGATGGTATCATTTCTACTGCAGACTAGGCCCCATAAAACTTTTGGCATTAGAATGGCAGCTTAATGCCACCACCTCTACTTAATTAACAGACATCAGTTTCTTTGCCAGACCTTACATGATACTGTATTTAGTTTGCCGGTATAGAATTTTTAAAATGTGACTGTCTTTGCAGAGTTTTCTATGAGTTTCCCTGATTTTGATTTTTTTTTTGTTCCTTTTAATAAAAAAAAATTATATTTTTCCTGGTTTGCCTCAGGGGAGGAAAGTAAAGCTGGAATGAGAGAGAACACATGCCCCAAAGGAAAATTCAGTGGCTTAGTAGGGAACCTTCAGTCCCTGTGTTTTCTGTTTGTTTTTTTTTTCTCCTGTTTCATCCAAGTTAAAGGACTGACGGAGGGGACAACCCAGACAGTCTGACTGAGAGCCTGCTTGTTCCAGCAGGCATTGTTTACTTTTGTGACACTGCTGGGCCTGTGTTCCATACCATGGGGTGCAATGTAGTATATCGTCACAGTGGTTACTTCTCTGATTTACACCAGAACGTGTTTGTAAAGCTTGTGTCTGACACTAGAGTATCTTTTCCCCCTTGTTAATTTATAATCCCAATCCTCTTGTCTATATGGTCCAAGTGGTCTTAGGATCTTTCATGAACCTGTTTCCGATGGATTTCACAAGTACCTTGTAGGCTGGGCTTATTGGTGGGTGTTAAACCCATTTTACATATGAAAGGAGCTATTAGTGCAGAGAAGTGGCAAGTACACAGCTGGTTGTTATGGTGCCAGAGTCAGAATATAAGTCTCGTAACTATCCCAGCACCTTTGGTTCAGTGGGTGAACCCTCTGCTTAGCCAGTAGAGCTATTCCCTGAGACACAGTGCAGATGTTTAGTGCCAGGTAAGAGAACTTGTTGACACCCTAGCCAGGAGAGTAAACACCATTCTTGGAGGCATTCTATCTGGCCTCAAAATATTAGAAGTTTCGTATTTAATGTTTAACTAAAACCAAAAAAAGTCATCTTCAAATACAGATGTGCTTGTTTATAACCCTGTGCCTTTTCCTTCTCTCATCAGAATTCTCTTGACATTTGTGTCAATATTTTCCCTGTATTCTGTTCATCTCCTTTTGAAGACTGCCAATGAAGGAGGTATGGTAGCATTCTTGTTATTTCTAAAACAACTGTCTATCATGATTTTTTTTTCCCCTCTTTTAAAACATTTCTTGCTTCTATATTTCAATTGTAGGGTCTTTATTATATGAACAGCTGGGACATAAGGCATTTGGATTGGTTGGAAAGCTTGCAGCCTCTGGATCGATTACAATGCAGAACATTGGAGGTAAGAATTTTTAAGACGATTTGGGTAGACTTTTTTGCTCTTTATGTAGCAGAGAGTGGTGACACATTGCTTTTGGTGTCACATGCCACATTTTGCACTTGTAATGGTATAATTTTGTTTTCCTCCAGCTATGTCAAGCTACCTCTTCATAGTGAAATATGAGTTACCTTTGGTGATCAAGGCATTAATGAACATTAATGAACATGAAGATACAACTGGGTAGGTGCTAAGTAAGGTTGCTCATAAGAAACAATTATAGTTGAAAATGGTTAGATACATTTTATCAAAGTTGGATACAAAATGATTACTAGTAAATTATTTTTGGTAAATGTTCCTGTTGAAACTGACCAAGAAGTTCCCCATAAACTGATTTGAACTTTTGAGAATGAAAGGCTGAAGATAGGAGCTCATCTTCTAACTGGATAACTAACTAATCATCTAACCTGCGTGTGAACACAGGTTTTCTAGAACTACTCACCTTTTCTTTTTATATTTACTGTCCCGAGGAGTTACAGCTGGGTAACACAGAGCCTGACCTAAGTTAGGATTGAAGCTTTCAGTTACAGTAAAAATCAATTCCTGTCTGGTTTTTTGTAAATTCGAAACTTAATCTATTTGAAATGCAGAATATCAGAAAACATATGACCATGCTATATAAACCTTACCCTTCTAGCAAAGTTTTCATCCAGTGGACTAACAGGTTTTTATCTCAAGTAGACACGAGGAGGCATAATTTACTTCCCAACTTACATGCAGCTCATTATCTCAAAATAAAGAGGTGTGGTTATCTCCGTGGCTTTTGAAATTTAATAAGCTGATCTTTAAGCATCAGTTTTCTGTGAGGGGTCTTTGTTGCTGCGCTGAACTGAGTGGAACTGACAGGGCAACTAGACTTTGAAAAGTAGCAATGTAAAACTTCAGTTGACCTAAAAAGGAAAAGGCATTGCTAGAGCTCCTAGGAGGGATGCATGACATTTTCTTTGAGTTCACACGGGGTCTTTTTTATTGTTTTTGGACTCAAGGTGGGTCAAGGTGTCACAACATACTCTTGACAACCTGGAATAAGTTCTTGTTTTGGTGGAGGGAGGGTTGGGTTTTGCTTTGTTTTTGCCTGTGTATTTTATCGAAGTATGAAAAAATTTCCTTGTTGAAATGTTCAATAAGTACACTTGCTAACAAATGTCTGAAAGATACTTTTTAAAAAATTTACTTGTTTCCAGCATTTAAAAATGTGAGCTAAAGCTATGACATAGTTGGTATACAATCCTGTAAAAATACTTAAAGATAAGATTACAGGCTTAACAATGCCGCTTTGTTCCCTATGTTAGTGTCAAGCCTTTAAGAAGCATTTAATGTTATGAATCGGCTGGCAGCCTTCCCAGAGCAAACAGTGGGACAGAAGTTACACTGTTTCATACCCCATTTCTAACCTGAGTGCACAGGAATCTGTCCTGTCTCTGTGAATTAGCCATACTCGTTTCAAACCTGTCTTCTTTTTAAAAAAATATATAAAATGAGTCTTGTGAGAAGTTTGTGTATGATATTCTGAGGGTTTTTGTGGCTGGTCCTGATCTGTTTTTCTTTTCTTTAATTCAGATTGTGGTATCTGAACGGTGACTATTTGGTTCTACTGGTGTCATTGGTGCTCATTCTTCCATTGTCACTGCTGAGAAATTTAGGTGAGCAGACCCGTCTCTAAAGAGGATTGAAGTGAGCCTCACCAGCTAGTTGGCATCCTGTTAGTAGACATTGACGAGGGCCAAAGAGCCCCAAAAACATACCTTTGGGAGTTGTCACACTCAAAACTTAAGGCTTTGAAGATCCTAGCAGGATACTTACCAAAGGGCCAAAATATTTTATTGACATTTATAATATCTTGTGCTTTATAAAAATACAGATAGTTTTTATTGTTTTAGATATTAACAAGTGTTTTTAAGCAATTTTACACCTGACTGTATAAGAATTAGAAATTTGATGCTGTGTCCACACTGAAGTCTTGCAAGCAGAAGTGAGTTAGATTAGCCCTAAATCTGTTTTGTTATGTTACACTCACCCCGACTTTCCCTCCTGTTACAGGATATCTGGGGTACACCAGTGGCCTTTCCTTGTTGTGTATGATGTTCTTTCTGATTGTGGTGGGTACCGTTTTTCTTAAAAGCTAGAGATTTTTTTTTTAAATAAGCTGTCACGTCATTCAGTCTTACAAATGCAAAATAATATGTTTTCAGGTGATTTTCAAGAAATTTCAAATTCCTTGTCCTGTGGAAGTTGCTCTGATAATGAATGAAACAGTAAACGACACCTTACTGCAGCCAACAGCTGTTGCACCTGGCGTGGCATTTAACATGACTGAAGATTCCTGCCGACCACGTTATTTTATCTTCAACTCCCAGGTAACTAAATGTAATCTTCATTTTCTCAAAAGGAAGATTTTAGGGAAGAAGACAGGGAAAACAGCCACTGGAAATGTTAAATCGCTCCCCAGGTAAAGGGAGATGAGGTAGTAACTGTTCTTGAGGAAACGTGGTTAGCTAAGTATGGAGGACTGAGGGGGAAGTGTTGGTCTGTGTCTTGAAATAGACTGAGGAATGAAATGATCACGTGATGTTAGTAACTGACACGTTGAGAAGTGAGGATATCGATCACACTTAGTGAACCAGATTAGAAGGGTGGGAGCGGATATGTAAGAAAACATTTTTGGCTTTGATCCTGAGATAAATGAATATAAAATCTAAGTTGTAGAACTGTGACAACACATGAGTTACTTCAGGATATTAAGTAAGTTTTTTTTTCTTTTTGCAGACTGTCTATGCTGTGCCCATTCTGACCTTTTCGTTTGTCTGTCATCCTGCTATTCTTCCCATTTATGAAGAGCTGAAAGGGTGAGTAATTTACCAACTTGTATATAAATTTATTGGAAGAAATGGGATAAAAGATTAGACTGTTGCTGTAACTACTGCTAAAATGTATGTCTGTATTTTCCTTTGGATTCCCATAGCCGCAGCCGTAGAAGAATGATGAACGTGTCCAAGATTTCATTTTTTGCCATGTTTCTCATGTACCTGCTCGCCGCCCTCTTTGGATACCTGACATTTTACGGTAAATAATGTCTAGTTCACAGAAAGAGCACCCAGTGAAATGAAAGGGATACTTCTGTAGGCATAGTTCTGACACTTTAAAGATTCAGTCTTTGATATATTCCATACTTGTGATGAGACATTGAATTTAGAGCTTGAAGAACTTCCTGTAGTACATACTGAATCCGAGTTCTAGGACTCAGTTTCAAAGCGACACCGGTAGCCGTTTGACAGCATTTTTATGTGATATGCTTGCATCTAGGTTCATCCTGACTATCTCCTCTCCCGTCCCCTTCAGATTATACAACACACACAAACTGTAAGCCAAACCATGGGATTTAGCTGTTTAGCTCCTGTTGTTTTTAATGGGGGTCATGTGGCTAAATCTCTACTTGGTATTTAGAAAAAAATTTCTTCCAATGTTCTTTTAATTGCATTAACCCTAATTCCAAATTAATCTTATTAGCCTCTTAGTTTATAGTCGTTTGTGAGTAGCTAATAACTTTGGTCCATATTATGCTATGAGTTAGGTTTCTAACTCATCTCCAGAGAGAACAGCACACTTGAAGCTTTTTTTTTTTTTTTTTTTTTTTGTCTTCCTCTGCAGGACACGTTGAGTCAGAACTGCTTCATACCTACTCTTCTGTCGTGGGGGCTGACATTCTTCTTCTCATCGTCCGCTTGGCTGTGCTGGTGGCTGTCACCCTGACAGTCCCTGTGGTTATTTTCCCGGTGAGTGTCACCTGCTCTCCTTTCAGTAGGAATAAGTTGTCAAAGGTGCAGATCTGTGAGATCTTCCTCTTCCGGGAGAAGGGAAACCCTGATACCACAATATCAAGTTGATGGTAGTTTATGAAGGGGCTTTTTTTTTTTTTTTGAATGTTTTGTAGGTTTTATAAACATCCTGGGACTTTTTTTTTGCCATAACTGAAGATACAAAATAATTTTTCAGTGTTCAGATGTTTAGAAACGAGGAGATGGTACAATTTTTAGTATGTAAAGAGCTGTTTGTTTTGGATATATTTCATATCATTTGGGTTTTGTTTTTTCCTTTAATTAAAACTGTAAGTTTTATTTATCTGTGTATTTTTGCAGATCCGGAGTTCCATAACCCACTTGCTGTGTGCAACAAAAGACTTCAGCTGGTGGCGTCACAGTATCATTACAGTGTCTATCTTGGCATTTACCAATTTGCTTGTCATCTTTGTCCCAACTATCAGGGATATCTTTGGTTTCATTGGTAAGTTTTCGGAACTATCAAAGTTGATTGAAATATCAGGGGTTTTAAGGTTTAAAAAATTAATATCAAGTGATTCATTGAATTCTTAAGGAGCGGTAAATGTTCTTTTACAGGTGCATCTGCAGCTGCTATGTTGATTTTTATTCTTCCATCTGCCTTCTATATCAAGTTAGTGAAGAAAGAACCTAT
This sequence comes from Vicugna pacos, assembly GCF_048564905.1. Classification (NCBI taxonomy): domain Eukaryota; kingdom Metazoa; phylum Chordata; class Mammalia; order Artiodactyla; family Camelidae; genus Vicugna; species Vicugna pacos. The sequence continues at coordinate 15,025,845 of NC_132998.1, forward strand.
GAAATCTGTACAAAAGATTGGGGTGAGTAAGAGGCTATGATTGTAGAAATAATAATACTTTTAACACCAGAAATTCCTCAACTGCCTTTAATTTTAGTCTTCCAAATGTCGTTTCATTTAAAGTTTCTAGTAAATGTGTCTTTAATGGTGTGCTTCACAGACCAAAGACTGGGGGAGGAGGGGAGGTAAAAGATGCTTTGCCATCTAATATCTATGCTGAAGTTAATTGCAAGAAAGTTATTAGATATTTCAGAGAGGAATAGAGAGGAAGAGTGTAAAGCTACCAAGTCAACTTTCCACACTGTTGAACCTGTGTTTGCTGGACTGCCTACTGTGTGACAGTCACTTAAGCGGGACTAGAGTGTCTAAAAGAGAAAACATGGGGTATTTAGTGGGGTAAGACAGCAAAGCTCAGGGGGGCTGTTCATTAATACATTTTGAAGTGTAGTAACAACTGACTTTACAGAGTAGTAACAACTGACTTTACAGAGTGTGTGTTCACCATAAATGATCTGGTGAGGATATTGAGGGAGAAGGCTGCTTTTCAGTCCCTTTTCTCCACTCCTGTTATAGTCTGATTGAAGTCCTAGAGTTGTTTTTATTTATTTGTTTATTTATTTGAGGGGGGAGGTAATTAGGTTTATTTATTTACTTTTAGAGGAAGTACTGGGAATTGAACCCAGGGCCTTGTGCATGCTAGGCGTGCGCTCTGCCACTTGAGCTAGATCCTCCCGCCTAGAATTGTTTATGAACTAACAACTGTCATCTTGGTTCACTCAGAGCACACAGTGGCAGTAGTTGAAGGGTAGGTTTAGGAGTAGACTTAACTCCTGCCTGCAACCCCAGGCTGCATTTTTAAGATAACTTCGGTTTAGTTTTGTAACTTACGGTTTTTTTGCTTTTTAAAAAATGCAAAAATCCCAGTCCAGTTGTGTTATATGAAGTAGTTTATTTAGCCAAAAAAAAAAATTACTTACCTTTTCATTTGCCACAAAGGGATGAAAAGGGAAAGTTTGGGAAAATTTGAAAGACACAGTTATATAGCACTATATAGAGTACCCCTTGATCAGTCACTTCAGACAGTTTAAATACCTTCTAGTAAGGGGAAACTAGCTCTGTGAAACCCTATGTACACACTTTCAGCAATTATAAGCCTGTTTTTTAACGTAGAAAGGGGAATGTTTGGCACATGTTTTGTTGCTTGCTGACCCGATTTCTCTGCGCTCCCTGCAGGCTCTGTTTTTCCTGTTGAGCGGCATAGTGGTGATGGCCGGGAGCATGGCCCTGATTGTCTTGGATTGGGTACACAACGCCCCAGGAGGCCATTAACTGGCGCCACTAAAACTCCAGTAGTCCATTTGATGCCAGTGTTGGGTCAACTCTCAACTACTATGAAATTTCACCTAATGTTTTCAGTTTCACTTCCTTTTGAAGTGCAGATTCCTCGCTGGTTCTTCTGAGTGCAGAATAAGTGAACTCTTTTTTTTGTTTGTTTGTTTGTTTTGGTTTGGTTTTATTTTTTAAAGAAACTATTCTGTATGATAGAAATGGATATTAACAACAAAACCACGAGTCTCGGGTTAACGGAAGTGACAATTTTATTCCATTCCAGAGAATGGACAAACTCTTAACTTTAATCAAGCCACATGTTTGGCTGTGTCATTGTTTAACTTGGATATTTTATGATTTTACTTGAACGTGCCTAATGGAACCATTCGATGTGAGAAACAATTCTTAATTTACAGCAAAGTATTGAAATAACCATTGAGAAAAACACTATTATTTTTTTGTACCAAAAATATTTAAAGACCTCAGAAGCACTATTTTACTTTTTTAAAATTGCTTTTTTTGAACTTGATCCAAAAGCGGTTGTCAGTAAATTCCGTGAAAAAAAAATTCATTGTTATTTAACAAATACTGGTATTATGAAATGATTTGCCTTTTTGTAGGCATAATAAGCCAAATACTTTTTTTACCCAAAATAATTTTTAGAGAAAATGATGTAATGAAAAACTGTACCATGAATAGGAGCATAGTTTTTTCCATTCCAGCTTCACCAGTAAAGGATGATTGGTTGATTGTGGCTGCACCAAATCAGATGAACTCTGTTCATCACTTTTTCTTCTCTGTCCGCAAATTATTTGGTTCATTTAGACTGAAATGTTTATGGCATCAATCTGTTAGAATGGAAGATAATGCTGCCATTTCTGTGGGAAGTAAATTAACTAATTTTGAGGTACCAAATAGTGCAATTGGGTAAAACAGGGTTTATTCAGTTGCATCTGCCTCCGGAGTTGTGTTGACAGCTCCGGGTGTGTTCTGTTTTTTTTTTTGTTTTTTTTTTTGCTTTTTTTCGGGCCAGCCCTTTTTTTTGGCATTGCTTCCAGCAGTGGAAAATGGGCATTCGATGGCTATAGGCCAAAACAAACCTATCCAGAGAGTACAGCTTTTCAGAATGCTCATCTGCTACCGGAAGTGTGAATTACTTGACAATGTGTGGTTTAGTTGTGTTCATGTTTTGTCTTCAGTAGAGGTCTAATGCACAGGTTACACCAATACTTGGTAGGAGTTTTCTTCATATAGGCCACTGGGTTTCTCATGCAGTAAGCTTTTTTAAAAAACTCGCTTGCACTGGATTGTCATCTCATTCTTGTACAACATAGAATCACTTGTTTACATCCAACAGATGGTTAGCTAGGGAAAACAGTGCAACCGGAGTGAACTGGTTGGTCTGACTGCATGTTCACCCTTCCATTTCAACCCCAGTTAGAAGTGAAAAAATTACTTGGCTTTAAGAGCACATTTATTGTACGTCATGGTGTATGGTGAATATATTATTAAATAATGTGGTACTTTGCTCATCAGGTGTAATGTCAGAAATCTAATATACATAATTCCATTAGTGGTTGAGGGAAGCAAAAAATGGAATCATCACTTGGTCATCTGGCTCTAAGGTGGCTCTTCTGAGCCAAGCATTTTTAGTTTTAGGCAAGGGCCAGAAATGTGGCAGACATGGCTTTTGTTATGCATTCTTGTATTATATGTGACTGAATTACAGACGAGCTATGTCTGTGATCAAAGACCCTTGTGGAACTGGAAGACGTCCTGTAGTGCTACATTGGGTGAAACCAATGGTCCGTTTTTGTTTGTTTCTACGGAAACGGAAGTGGGGACCATCTCGAAAGGCAGTGAGAGGATGGATTCTATAGCGCTGCTTTCATTGAATTGGGCTTTTGGCACTCCTTCCGAATCCAGAACCTCACTCTAGTTCAGACCAAGAATTGGCACTTCTGCGTGAATTCCTGGAAAGATTTGCTGGTTTTGTATCTTAAGACTTGCCGGGGAATACCAAGAGCTGTTCTCTACAGTTTACATCCTTTCGTGTGGGAGAAAAATACCATGGCAACCAGGAAGAAATGAAAAAATACATATATATTCCTCTTCTCACAGCAAATTGATGCAGGAGGCTCCTCCAACCCCCTGGCTGTTTGAGGCTCAAAATCAGCTGCCCGGGGTAAATTCCATTGCATGATTTTCTTGGAGCAAGAACTTGTCTACCTGGAGGTTCCTAAACAGTGAATTCCCAGTAATGAGCAGTCTTCAGTATTAAAACCACTGTCTTGTCACCTCATTTTGCATTACTGTCTTCCGTGGATGTTTCAGTTATAACTGTAATGTTATTTATAGAACAACATTAATCCATTAAAGCTAACCTATTTTTCAATATTTATGATAATCTTATGTACATACATTGTCTGTCCATATGTATTTGTAAATAGGTTGTATATAATGTCAGGTTTGGGTCTTGGGTTCAAATGTATATATTCCTATAAGTTTCTTAACTGCATTTTGATGAATTCACATTATGTATCTATAAAAATTGTCCCCAAAATACCTGTACAGAGATTTCAATTGACAAATTGTGTAAACACTAAAAATTGAAAATATTGTTTAAATTGTATTTGCAATAAACAGACCGATTGAACATTGCATTTTTTCATGAAAACTTGGTGCAAGTTCAGATCTCTTATTTAAATTTTTAAATAAGGTCTAAATTTTCAAAATGCAGTAGTAATCAAAATGTGATCTAGTATAGTGAAATGAAATGTGATCTAGTGTCATGAAAGACCTTTGAGAACCTGGGTGTGTTAAGCTTTCTGTATATAGTGTAAATATCCCCACCTTATTGTTAGAAGCCAACAATTCCAGTAGGACTTGTTGGCAAAGAGTGCTACACTGTTTCAATGAAACATTGTATGTTTTGTTTTAACTGAACTAAAATAAATACATGCTTAATCCTGAGTGGCAGTGTTTTGTTTCAGGTAATGGGATAAAGTGTGTGTGGTGTGTTTTCTCAGTACAGCAATCCAGCACCTAGTAGGTGGCTATATAATGCTAGTGATTATGATGATAAACAGGAAAAAAGTTCAAGTTGCTATTTACATTCCTAAAGGTTTTATTTACCAAGTATGAGGAGGAAGGAAAGAAAATGCTCAATGGCATTTCAGGATCACCTGGGGAACTTTTTTTTTAAATACAGCTTTCTGGAGCATGTGTCTATGTCCAGTTCCATAGGTCAGGAGAGCAGCCTGGGTTCCCCCTCCCGCACCCCCACCCCCCACCCCCACTATCCAAGTGATTTCTGATGCTCAGGGAAAGGGGCTGAAAGGGGCCCAGGAAAGAGCTGAGTTCAGCCTTGGAGCAGTCGCAGGACAGCAGAGGAAGCTGCGGGGAGAGGAATCAGACAAGCTGGGGTTACCTGAAGGACACTAGGTATGAGGAGGGTTACTAAGATACACCAGGAAGCTCAGGTGTGGCCCGCTGACAGTCTTAAAAGCTTGGGGCTAGTAAATGAAATACCCAAAGCTGAAACAGGAAGTTACCTCAAACGGCAGATGTGCTTGGGAGTGGTTTCAAAAGCAAGGGGACCTTAATGCTAGAACCTTATATTCAGTTACTAACCGTGGGCTAGTGGGAAGGAATTATTTATTAGCAGGTACAGCAGAATTTGCAACAAATCTCAATTGAAGAACAAAGGGCTAGTGGAGTTTTTAGTTACTTCATCTGAGAAGCTTTCACTGAACACCTACCGTATGCAACTTAACATGCCCGTGGGAAAGAGACTGGGGTAATGCGTCAGACTCGGGTTTTAACAGAATCCATAGTTTTCAGTTGAGCCATTTAACAAAACTGAAATGAACCAGGATGCCAATTTATTGATCTGAAATTTGGAATATATTTGCCAGGTGAGTCTCCTGAGATGAAAATCCAGTTCTCCAACCAGAGAGCCAGCCATTCCCATGAGAGATTTCCAGTAAGCCCGAGGAGTCAAGGAACATCTCTAAAGGACCAGAGCTGTTTGTCAACCTGGAAATACTCTTACCTACAGAACTGGCTTAGTTAAGCTTCTGACAGCGAAGTAAGGAAGATCCAAGAAGAGCCATTTCAATTAGCTTAAGCAAATATCGTGGCAGAGAGAGCTTCTTGGAAGGGGACTGGGGTACTTCAGAAAATTCAAAGATAAGCAGGTTTCCAGAAGGTCGAACTCTGGATTTGTTCTAGAGGCCTCGATGACAGCATCATGGAGCCTTCGGTCTGGAGCTACGCTGTTAGATTCCTAGCAACTTCTTCAGCCAGCTTCTCAAGATAAACTGACTAATAATGGTTCCTGAACTCTAATAGCCACGTGGGCAAGGTTACAGCACAGCTGTGACTTCAAAGACCTACCCCTATGGCTGGGAGACTAGTTCTCAGAGGAGGAGTGAAATGGTCACCAGCTGGAACCTGGGTCGCCACCTGCCCCAGTTTTAACACTGAGAGTCCTGCATCCTGGCAAACCCCTCCGTTCCAGGCAAACTGGGATGGTTGGTCCTATGAAACAACCTAGAGATACCGATAACCTCAGTTTCTTTCTATTTTCTTTTTCTAGACTTCCAGGTAAGACTCCTGTTTTCTTTTATGACTTTGCCCCGACTCAATGGATTATAGCTTCCTCCAGTCACTTTTTTTTTCTGATTTCCCCCACCACGGTTATAAGCTTCATAAAAAAGTCATCTGACTTTTCATTAATTTATTCCCAACACTCACAACAGTGTCTAGCAAAGAGTATATACATCCTCAATATAATTGTTGAATGAATAAACACGTCCTTCATCCCCTATAGCACACTTGAGGCTGGGCTCCAACTTTTAAGCAAAAATTTACTAAATGCATGCAAAATAAATATAGCTAGTACCATGAAATTAAACACTCAGACTTCAAAGGTAGAGTCCAGTCATCTTTAACAACAGGACGGCTTTCTTGCCTAGCTTACGATCTGCCTCCAGGTGGCAGAAGCCACCTTTAACCTCTACTACGGGTAAGTGTGTTTGTGGCTGTGAAATCCTTTTCCACATCCTAGCCAGATTTGGTTGTCCTCCACGTATTGTGGGGGGAAAAAATCAACACTGTCTACTTATGTCTTCAAGAGAATCATGAGTGACCCTCGGCCAGTGCCTAGGAATGGTGCCCACAGGATGTTCTTTATGTTAGTGATTGATGATTTTCTTGTATATGCCTGAAGCAACAGAGCGTCCTATACTGGGTTTTCAAGTTGCTTTACAAACACCAAGATTTAGGATGTGCACCCAATTTCATTGTTGGGGTCCTGAGTTTTGGTAGCCAAGGCAGAATATGTCCACGTGACCAGTTCCCCATAAAAGCCTTGGGACCTTGAGGCTTATACGGGCTTCCCTGGGCAAAGACATTCCACACATGTCCCTGTAGTTCAGTGCTGGAAAAAGCATTTTTTTGTATAACGTTGGACAAGGAAGTTCTCAGAAGTCCATGATGGTCCTCTCTGGATCCACTACTGCATATCTTTTTCCTGTTGATTTTGCTGTAATAAGCCTTGGCAGTGAGTGTTACCTGCTATTGAGTCTTGGGAGTCCTGGTGAATCACCAAATGAAACACATGGTGTCTCTTTTCTCCACGCCATCAGTTTGCAAACTTCAGCATCTCTTGCCTTCTCCAGGAAGAATCTATTCACAATGAAAGCCCCGAAGCATTATTTGAGGAAGTTTTTTCTAAATATGGTCTGGGGCGTGGGGCGTGGGGAGGGTTAGAGAGTAAAAGGACTTTTTATATTACACCTTCCACTGTGTGCAACTTTGTAAAGTCGCATTTGACATTTCTCCCAAGTCGTCCTGGCTGTGCTGTGAACTGGAGAGTCTCTCTGCCTGCCCCTCCTCCCACACCATATACACCTGTCCCCTAGTCTCACGAGTAGTTCAACTCTGTCCTTGAATCTCAGATAAACGGAAGTCTGGAGTCGTCAGGACCGGCTCTCCTGAGATGGCAGTTAACTGGTTTTATCTTTTTATTGCCATACTGCTTTTGAAGATCTCACTAAATGACCTGTCTTAGTATGCTTTCTAACCACGAACAGTACTTTCCCTGAAAGGAGTTCTGGTAAGTTCAACTTATTCATCCAATTATTAAATATATATATATCTAATGTGGGAGGGGAGGTGGGTATCGCTCAGTGTAGAGCACGTGCTTGGCATGCACAAGGTCCTGGGTTCAATCCCCAGTGCATCCATTAAATAAATAAATAATAAACGTAAACCCTCCCCCTCCAAAAAAAAAAAAAAAACAAAATAAAAATACTTTAAAAAATACCTGATATAGAGCCTCACCTGAAAAGTCAGTAAAAGCAGAGCTGCACTGGGTGACTTCTAGAGCCTGACAGCTCAGCTCCCAGCCTCGGGTTCCCCCTGTTCATCCCGCCGCAGTGGTCCACGAGTGCCGCCTTAACCCAGGGCTCAATGACACGTGATTCAAAAACAGGGCTCTAAATTCTTTCAGGGGAATGAGACCCCAGGACTACAAGGATCCCGACAGCCTGGAGCTCAGCTGCTGAGTCCCCTCTTTCTCTCCTTCCTGACCGGATGGTGGCCTTAGCTTCCTGCCCACAACTCAGTCATCTTTATCTCAAGAGCGACACGAAGCACCCATGGAGGTCAAGCGTCCTCAGCTGTGACTGTGTGACCGAGGAGTCCTTCCAGGGACCTCTGAGGGGGAGCAGGTGACGACATCAAAGTGGAGAAGAGACATGATGTCAAATAACCCATTCCCTGTCCCCCAGTCAGCAACGGTGCCATCGCCAAGAACTGCCTTCAGTTTGCTGAAATTGTGGTCTCTCCAAATACGTAGGGTAAGAAATCTTAAAAAAAAAAGCAAAAACCGTTGATCTTTGGTTAGATCTAGTTCTGGAGATTTTCCATTTTAAAAGAACAAGTGATCATACATCCATCTTCCAAATCATCTGTTTCTCAGAGTTTTGGGGAATTAGTCATCGATCCTAAGTGTCTAACTTTAAACTTCCAGAGTTATATACATGCTTCCTGAAAAGGTGGGAAAAAATCACACATCAATATTGTTTTTAAAAGTGAGGTATCTGGTCTAAATTGGCAATAAAAGGAACTAAATATACTGACGACATTTACTTTATTTATTTTTTTAATTTTTTTGGAGGGGAGGTAATTAGGTTTATTCACTCATTTACTTTTAGAAGAGGTACTGGGGATTGAATTCAGGACCTCACGCATGCTAAGCATGTACTCTGCCACTGAGCTACACCCTCCCTGAGCATACTTACTTTAAGGCTACAACTCCAGGAAGCAGCTGTTTATTTTTCTCGAAGGGAAAATCACCCCTTAAGTTTTGGTCAATGATGAATTTTCTTCCAGGGTCTCCAATCTACTGCAGCCTCTCATGGAATCATACTGTGTTCCAAGCCAAAACTAAGCTATATTTCTTTTTAATTTCCTTCCTTTTTCTTTGTATTTTGCCTTTAAAGTGACTCAAAGTCTCAAGAGATGCGGAACTCATGGTTCACAACCCTTCCACTCCAGAGAGAGGGATTGTATTTTTAAACTGATCCCTAAATAGAAAGATCCAAAGAAGGACCTATGTGAAATATGAAAATCTCTTTTCAAAATGCACGAGAGCCTCATAAATTTGAAAACATTCTTCTCTCACAAACTGCTCCAAAAAGAAACATTTGGTGCTAACCGCCTGTCTTGCAGACAATGAAGCAAACAAGGGAACATTCCTTCTTGCTTGTAGGGGAGAGACCAGCGAAGCAAGGACTCTTTTTTCTTAAAACACACACACACACACACACACTACACATAAGCAGTAATACCTTAAAAAGCAGTCACAGATTTTACGATGATATTTATTGAAGAAGAATTAATTATCAACAATGCCGGGAGTGTCTCCACATGACTTGTCCCTATGCCACGCTGTTTATGGAAAGCCCTCCTGGTCTAGGGAGGAAAGCATGACCTTGTAGTTGTGCAGAGGTGAATTCAAGATCAGCTCTGCCCATACTAGCTGTGCGATCTCCAGCGAGTTCCTAAACCTGCCAACGCGTCAGTTGGCTTAGTCTGCAGTGAAATTTTCCAAAGCTCCCATCTTTCAGGGCTTACCACATGCCGGGGTCTGCCTGGGGAATCACTGCAGCCCCCCGGGACTGACTGGTGCCTGTTTTAATTAGAGATTTACTGCAAAAGGATACTAAGTCTTGTTGGGTAAGCCTCAACCTTAAGGAGTTAAGTTAACTTGCTAAGGAGTGGTGGAGCTGAGACTCGAGCCTCAGTCAGCTGATTTACTCTCACAATGAGAATGAATGGCAAGTGCCCGTGATTGGGGTAGTTTTGGAGATTAAATGAAATAACTTAGAAAGTGCCTATCACTGTATACATCACACAACGGAATATCACACAGCACCAAAAACGAAGGGGCTAGAGTTTATTTTAGTAATACAAACTTGAATGAAAAAAACCCAAGTCTCAGCTACACGTCAGTAAACAATAAATAAAATAAAATAAAGTAGATAAACAACAAGGTCCGACTGTATAGCACAAGGAACTATATTCAATAGCTTGTAATAACCTATAATGGAAAGGAATCTGAAATATACGTGTGCGTGTAAAACTGAATCCCTTTGCTGTACACCAGAAACTAACCCAACATTGTAAATCAACTAGACTTCAATTAAAAAAATTTTTTTTCTAAAAGCAAATTCAGGATGTCACACACACATAGCCTTATACCCTTTTTAAAAAGTTCAAAACAACTAAAACTAAACAATACCTTGATTAGCATACTTACATATAACTTGCGGAAGGCTTACGATAGATCAGGGCTAGGCTGAATGCTTTACACACAATAGCTCATTTAATCGTCATATATCATGTTTAACATGATTTGTGAAACACACGTATTGGTTAAAGGAGCGCCACAAAGTCTTCCAGCCTTCTGGGATCTCCTTTCCAGTGTGCAAATCAAAACAGTGTGAGCCCTTTTGTAATACTGTCTTACTCAAGGTTTCTACACATTTGCAAGGGCTTTTTTTTTTTTTCCCCTATCATCTCTTCTTGCTTTATCTTTTCTGTTCTTCCTGAATTCTCGACCTCACGTGGGTCTTTTCTCCTGCCTGTGTCATCCCTCAGCTCCCTGTCAAACATGCAACACGGGCCTTTTCTTTAACTTCACAAAGCATCACCAGCTTCACCTGCCATCTGAAGACGGCGGGTTTCTGCAGAGGTATTCCCTCAAGGGAAGCCAGGTAGCGTGTTGCACTGCAGCAAAGCCAGCAGTGGAACATCCAGCATCACCTGAATGTCGCTGAAAGAACACAAGAGAAACTGCTAGACACCCAGGGAGAAGCGAACTCGAGGGCTGGGGGCTCAGGAGCGGAAGGCAAGCTTGTAGTTTATGCCAGGGGCTTACGTCACATTTTCAAGACAACAAACTACAATTTATAAAATTCTTTTAAAAAGGAATGCTTTGCTTTTCCTTTTTTAAATCGTATAGTTGATACACAACGTCAGATAAGTCAGAAGTGTATTAATAAGTGAGGCAGAATTTTTAAAGGTTATAACGCATTGGTAGTACTTTGCTCTTAGTAGTCCCTTGGCCACGCAGAACCCGTCCTCCTGTGGCACCTCAGCCTTCAACCACGTGGCTGGACCCTCACCACCCCCCCCACTCCCTCCGCTGGCAACCCTTATTCTCCACTCCCCCCTTCTTACCTGATCCTCCCTCAATTGTACTCTCTTCTTTCGGTTTTCCAGACTAAGCCAAGCAAAACAAAGAAAGGAAACCTTCATCTTTCATGTCCAAAAAGGCCGTTCCTCGTCTCTACGCTCTCTGCCATCAAGAATTGGAAGCCGCAGTTAGTTCCTAGTTCAAATCATACCTACTAGGGTGGCTGTAATAACACAGTGGAGAGTAACAAGTGTTGGTGAAGACGTAGAGCTATTGAAACCCCTGTGCGTTGCTTGCAGGAATGTAAAGTGGTGCAGCCACCGTGGAAAAACAGCTTGGCCTTTCAAAAGGTTAAACGTGGAATCACCATATAACCCAGCAATTCAACTCCTATGTATATATCCAAAAGGACTGAAAGCAGGGACTTGAACAGGAATGTGCACCCCCTGTGTTCACAGCAGCGTTATTTACAGCAGCTAAAAGGTGGAAACAACCCAAGTGCCCGCCAACAGATGAATGGTAAACGAAATGTGGTGCATACGTACCGTAGAAAGGAATCGAATGTTGACATAGTTTGATACGTGCTACAACACAGATGGACCTGGGAAAAGTATACTTGGTGAAATAAGCCAGACACAGGAAGGCAAATAGTACATGATTCCACTTACAGAATGTATCTAGAACAGGCAAATGTACAGAGACAGAAAGTAGCACGGAGGTCGCCCGAGGCTGAGGGGAAGGGACCGGGCAGTGTTACTGTTGAACTGGCACACCGCTTTTGTTGGCGATGGTAACCCATTTTGGGGTGTGCACAGCGGCTGTGGTTACACAACACTGTGCATGTAATTTGATGACACTGAATTGTACACTTACTAATGGTAAAAAAGAGATAAATAATATGTTACATATACATTACCACATAACCTCCCCCTCCAAATCCCATGCTTTCTCTGCCTGCTGTACACTATTTCCCCCATTCCAGGGGAGCAAACTCAGATTTAAAACTTCAGTGCAGCATTGACATTCAAATCCAGGTATGGATTCAGACCTTCTCTTAATCCTAAGTCACACGCAATCATTATTCTTTTATTTACTGTACCACTTTCTGATAGCACTTCGAATGTTAAATTGTAGCTGACTGTTGCTTGATTGTGAACTCCTTAAAGGAAGGAAAAGCTCTCTCCATCTTTGGATGTTTGATGTTTATTTCAGGGCCTGACAGCTGGAGTCCTCTGGAAGTGAAGGCATTGCTAAGGGCCAAGACCCAGCAGGGGGCCCACCCTGGCATGGGCTGTGTTGGATTCCATCAAGTAAGCCAGCAATCAGCAACAGAGCACTTATTGCAGGCACCGCTAGAGGCTGGGTGCAGGGACGAAGGGCACAGTGCCCAACCCCAGAGAGCATCAGTCTGGTGGGTGAGGTGGACGGTGAGACAGAGCCTTAGAGAACAGACACCTGCTCTGTGAGGGCACAAGGTACGGTGGAAACCCAGGAGGGGAAATGCAGGCTGGAAGTTAGGGGAGGCTTTCTGGAAGAGGTGTGCTCGATCTGAGTCTTGCTGAAAAATGGGGATAATCCTGCAGAAAAGGAGCAGGAAACAGTGTTCCGGGCAGCAGACAAAGCAGATACACAGGCATGGAGGGGTAAGGGTGTGGAGGGTCCTGGGACTAGTCCTGGGTAGGTGGGATGTGGAGGGGAGGGAGGGGCGGGAGATGTGCTGTGATACAAAGCGGGAGTGGTGGACAAAGTCCTGGTAGTGAAGGGCCAGGAAGATTTGGGACTTCAAGCTGATAGGGGTAGGGAGCCACCAGAGTGTTTTGAGAAGAGAACTGGACTGCTAATGAAACACATCTTGGTCCAGACTCAGAAAATCGTCAAAAGGACGCTGACCCACATAGCTGCATAGAGCATTTGGAAGGACCACTGACCACCCATATTATCTGCCTTATAAATATTTATTAAATGAAAGAATGAATTAATCTCCAGGACTTAAATGATAAATCATTAAACAATACTTTGTTCCCTCTCTCAATTTTCAACCATTTGCAATGTAGAAATGAATTCTAGAAGACACTGGAGAACATGTGAACAAGAGTTTCTGGACTCCCCAAAGTCACAGTAGCATGGAGGGGTACCATCCATGGTGGACCCATGAACAAATGTTTAACTGTGAACAAGGGTATTTCATGTGTGTGGGTGCCCGTCTCTTTACCAGTTCGGCCCCGAGAAAAGCTGACATAATTCTGCTGGGACAAAATGAAAGCTCCTCTCCTGGAAACGGCTTAATTATTGATATCTATTTAATAACAGACAGTGCAAATGGGAGCACCGTGCATTTTGCTCACCCAAGGCATTTGAGTTTACTATGCGCATCATCAGACAGAGTAAATCATGCTGTGGTAGTGAAACATGCCAAATCTCGGTGGCTTAACGCACTGATAGTTCTTTTCCATGCATGCAGTATGTCCAAGGTGTGTCAGGAGGACGGCCCCAGGCTTACTGTATCTCCCTCCCGGCACGTGCTTGGCATCTGAGCAAGAAGAAGAGAATAGAGTGAATTGTGGACTCGTTCTTAAAACTTCTGTCTGGAAGTTCAGGCATCTCTTCCATTGACATTTTGTTGGCTGAAGTAAATAACGTGGTCTTACACAAGGTGGGAGAGAACTGTGATCCCAACACGTGGCCGGAAGTATTTGTTGAAAATCACCGCTGACGTCACAGTCTGCGCTTCTGGTCTCCAAATATTGATCCTTTCCCCCTCTATTTAAAAAACACTCATCTTATAAACTCAAAATGAATTAAAGACTTCAACGTAAGACCAGATACTATGAAACTCCTAGAGGAAAACATAGGCAGGACACTCTTGGGCATAAAGCACAGCAATATAGTTTTTGAACCATCTCCTGCGTTAATGGAAATGAAAGCAAACATAAACAAACGGGATCTAATTAAACTTAAAAGCTTTTGCACACCTAAGGATACCATCAACAAAACAAAAAGAAAACCTACAGAATGGGAGAAAATATTTGCAAATGATGTGACCAACAAGAGACTAATTTCCAAAATATACAAACAGCTCATACAGCTTAATATCAAAAAAAAAAGCAATGCAATCAAAAAACAAGCAGAAGACCTAACTAGACCTCTCTCCAAAGAAGACATACCTGTGGCCAACAAGCACATGAAAAGATGCTCAACATCACTAATTGTTAGTGCAGATCAGCACTGCAATGAGATACCACATCACATCAGTCAGAATGGCCACCATTAGAAAACCTACAAATGACAAATGCTGGAGAAGGTGTGGAGAAAAAGGAACCTACACTGTTGGTGGGAATGTAAATTGGTGCAGCCACTATGGAGGACAGTATGAAGCTTCCTTAAAAAACTAAAAATAGACTTACCAAATGATCCAGCAATTCCACTCCTGGGAATATATCTGGAGAAAAATATAATTCAAAAAGACACATGCACCCCATTGTTCACAGCAGCACTATTTACAATAGCCAAGACATGGAAGCAACCTAAGTGTCCATCAACAGATGACTGGATAAAGAAGTTGGGGATATACAAATACACATACAATGGAAACTACTCAGTGATAAAAAAGAATAAAATAATGCCATTTGAGCAACATGGTTGGACCTGGAGATCGTCATTCTAAGTGAAGTAAGCCAGAAAGAGAAAGAAAAATGCCATATGATATAGCATATATGTGGAATCTCAAAAAAAAAGGGACACAAGTGAACTTATCAACAAAACAAACAGACTCACAGACATAGAGAACAAATTTATGGTTACGAGGGGGTAAAGAGAGTGGGAAGGGATACATCGGGAATTTGAAAATTGCACCTCTTGGGGAGTGATGGAAATGTTAGCTATCTTGGTTGTGATAGGGGTTTCCTTAGTATATACATCTATCAAAATTCATCATAATGTACATATGAAATATGTGTAGTTTATGGTACAGGAACCATACCACAATAAAACTGTTTTAAAAAAAGAAAGAAGGAAAAAAGGAAAGAAGGAAAGAAAGAAGGAAGGAAAGGAAGGAAGGAAGGAAGGAAGGAAGGAAGGAAGGAAGGAAGGAAGGAAGGAAGGAAGGAAGGAAGAAAGAAAGAAAGAAAGAAAGAAAGAAAGAAAGAAAGAAAGAAAGGAAGGAAGGAAGGAAGGAAGGAAGGAAGGAAGGAAGGAAGGAAGGAAGGAAGGAAGAAAGAAAGAAAAAGAAAGAAAGGGAAAAAGAAAGAAAAAAGGAAAAGAGAAGAGAAGAGGAGAGAGAAGAGAAGAGAACAGAAGAGAGATGAGAAGAGAAGAGAAAAGAGAAGACAAGACTGATCCTGAGGGTGACAAGCCAAAAGTCTCATCCACAGCATCAAACTCAATGTCCAGAACTTCTGGGAGATACATGGTGGTCTCTTCATTGGGACTGATGCCCATTGTGTCTGCATTAGGTCTCTATGTGACTCTTCTTGCTCCAAGTCCTGTGAACTAAAAAGCTAAGTTATCAGCCCTCGGTATACTGTGCACTGGGGCTCAGAGGCAGGATAAATAATCCTGAAAGTCCAGGTCCGTAACGATTCTGAAATACTGCTAGACCAGCCTGAGGAGGGCTTCCTTCCCTGAGATAGAATAAATTATTTAATTAGGCTCCAATTCTGCTCCCCCACAAGGGTATTTTCAATCCACGTGCCTTCATAGCCCTTGAATGAAACGTCTAAAAGATTCGTCCTTTTATGGTATCCTGTTTAGCTTTATCAGAAATGGGAATTAGTGAATGCATCTTCCTTAGGTGTTAGGGAGTTTTTCTTGCCCACTTTCTACTCATAGAAGACAGGGGCCAAGTGTGGTTTTAAATCCAGAGCAGTCAATTTCTCTTTTCTAGGCTAGTGGTCCCTTTAGTATTTTAACACTCTCAAAAATTTAGTCGTATTCTCATCTGATTCCAGTCAATTCTATATGCCAATGGCCATAGCGACAGTTCTTTTTTGAGACAGACTTCCTTTTTTAATTTAACTTTATTCTGAGATAAAATTAATATACAATAGAATTCACCCATTTAAAGTATAAGACTCAATGGTTTTTCCTGTCTTCACAGAGTTATGCAACCATTGCCAATAATTACAGAACAGTTTCATCTTAAAAAGAAACCCCATGCCCCTTGGCAGTCACTCCCTGTTTCCCCCAGCTTCTCCAGCCCACCCGACTCCACTCCCAGCAAGAGGCAAATACAAAAATCTACTTTCTGTCTTTATGGATTTGTCTATCCTGTATATTTCATATAAACCAGATCATATAATATATGGTCCTTTGTGACTGGCTTCTTTCACTTTAGCATCATATTTCTAAGGTTCATCCACATTGTAGATTGCAGATGGACTTAATTTCTTTTTATTGACAAATAATATTTTATTGAATGGATGTACTGTATTTGATTTATCCATCAAACAACAGACATTTGGGCTGTCACCACGTTTTGACTATTGTGAATAATGCTGCTATAAACATTTAAACTTACAAGCTTCTGCACAGCAAAGGAAACCATAAGTAGCACAAAACAACAATCTACGGAATGGGAGAAGATTTTTGCAAACAATGAAACCAACAAAGTCTTGATCTTCAGAATATATAAGCAGCTCATACGACTTAGTAAGAAAAAGCAAACAACCCAACCCAAAAATGGGCAGAAGACCTAAACAAGCAATTCTCCAAGGAAGACATACAATTGATCAATAGGCACATGACAAAATGCTCAATATCACTAATTATCAGAGAAATGCAAATCAAAACTACAATGAGATATCACCTCACACCAGTCAGAATGGCCATCATTTAAAAGTCCACACAAAAATAAAAACAAAAAAAATAAATAAAAGTCCACAAATGACAAATGCTGGAGAGGCTGTGGAGAAAAGGGAACCCTCCTACACTGCTGGTGGGAATGCAGTTTGGTGCAGCCACAATGGAAAACAGTGTGGAGATTCCTCAAAAGACTAGGAATAGACTTACCATATGACCCAGGAATCCCGCCCCTGGGCATATATCCAGAAGGAACCCTACTTCAAAATGACACCTGCACCCCAATGTTCATAGCAGCACTATTTACAATAGCCAGGACGTGGAAACAGCCTAAATGTCTATCGAGAGATGACTGAATAAAGAAGATGTGGTATATTTATACAATGGAATACTATTCAGCCATAAAAACCGACAACATAACACCATTTGCAGCAACATGGATGTCCCTGGAGAATGTCATTCCAAGTGAAGTAAGCCAGAAAGAGAAAGAAAAATACCATATGAGATGACTCATATGTGGAATCTAAAAAAAAAAAAAAAGAACATAAATACAAAACAGAAACAGACTCATAGACATAGAATACAAACTTGTGGTTGCCAAGGGGGCGGGGGGTGGGAAGGGACAGACTGGGAGTTCAAAATTTGTAGATACTGACAGGCATATGCAGAATAGATAAACAAGATTATACAGTATAGTACAGGGAAATATATACACAAGATCTTGTGGTAGCTCACAGAGAAAAAAAATGTGACAATGAATATATGTATGTTCACGTGTAACTGAAAAATTGTGCTCTACACTGGAATTTGACACAACATTGCAAAATGACTATAACTCAATAAGAAAATGTTAAAAAAAATTTATGTACAAGTTTTTGGACAAAGATAGATTTTCTTTTCTCTTCAGTCATACATCTTGAATTTTCCATGTCTCTGCTTTATTGCCTCTCTCTCTATCTCTCTTTCTCTTTCTTTCTTTCTCCCTATCTCTCTCTCCCTCTCAGTTGCAGTCACCCTGGCCCTATCTTAGGAAAGCCACGCCTATAGTTCATTCAC
The DNA here is from genome assembly GCF_048564905.1 of Vicugna pacos. Lineage (NCBI taxonomy): Eukaryota > Metazoa > Chordata > Mammalia > Artiodactyla > Camelidae > Vicugna > Vicugna pacos. The sequence goes on from NC_132998.1 coordinate 15,043,735, forward strand.
CCTATTTTATCCAACTGATGAAAAGATATAACCCAAAAACATACCCAATGGCTGTGTCTTGATTTGGTCCTTGCTGCAGGGCTATTTTAATCAGATTTTGTTATCAGAGCATTGCTCAAGGCTACTTTTTACTGTTTGAGGCTCAGAAATGGTGGCCTTTGGCAACTCTATACATTCCCGAATCTGTGGACTCTATTCCCTTTCCTGCTTGCAAACTGGCCAATTCTTTTCTGAGCTTATCTATTTCTTATCACACCCTGCCAGACACAGTCATCAGTAACCAACACAGGCTATAAACATTCTATTTTCCAACCTCTTCTTCTAAGGCTACAAATTATTAGGAACTTGATGTGTCTTCTGTATTATCTCAGATGACAATTTCACCAAATGTTTTGCCATTGCATAATACGGAGATACATTCCTCCTCCAGTGATAATTTTCTGCCAACTGCCACCAGCCCCTAAGCCAGTACTTCACTGTATGGGAATTTAATTCAAACAGAACTTTCTATAACATCTTGGCTAGGTGATGCTCTGGTGAAAAACAAAACAAAACAAAACAGAAACCCCAGAATCTCAGCTCTTTAATCTTACAAAAATTTAGTTCTTGCCTTTGCTACATATCCAACGCAGTTCATCAAGGCACTGAGAAAGTCAAAATAGCTTAGACTGCACAAATCTGCCCTACCACTCACCGGATTGGAAAAAAAGACACAGATAAAGCCAGCTGCAAAGTTAACAGGAAACAGTATTTCCCCCAAGGACACACTGCAGCTGTAAAATGTCATAACAACCCCCTTCTTTCCTCCCTGAGAAACTCTTCTCTAAAATCAGAGACTATCAGAAATGTAAATAATTTGATTTAATTGTTGTTTGAAAAGATATCATAAGAATGGAACAACCTACTCTTGCCCAGGGGGCGCCAAGTTACTGTGACGCAGAGAAGCCATCAGGATTTCCAGCCCAGGTGCAGAGCTTCAGATAAGGGATTTCTGCACATAACATGTCACATCTATCTTAGCTTCTGTTGTTCCCCACCCCCCAAAAAAAACCAAGACCCTGGGTGTACTTTGCAGTCTGGCTGTGATGTTGACCACTTTACACAGCCTTGAATTGCTTGAAGCCAATCAAAACACGGATTTATTTAAATTTCACTCAAACTCTGCCCTTGCCTGGAGTTTGATCCATCCTAACCCCGTCTTTCCCTTTGGTTAGTAAAATGCCCCTCGGATTCCTCTAATTTGTGGTCTCCTTCATAGCAATGGGTCAATAAATTTGATTTTGCCTAACAAAGGGTTTATTTTTTTGTTGTGCAGGGTTGATTAGCCTAAGACAGGGCATTCATTACATTATAAACTTTTGACATTGGAAGATCTGACTTTTGTGTAATGAAGTAAGTATAGCTTCTTGTCAGGCCCTGCCTGGACCCTGAACTGTCTTAGCTTTCTGAAGATGAGTTACTTATTTCCTGGAAAAATGAAGCTAGTTTGTCTATACAACACAAGCCCTCACTCACAAAAGCTATGGGGTGTAGAAATAACAATAGCCAAAGTCCTAAAGCTTCAGGGCAATTTGAGTACCAGGCTGTCCCTTAAAATTCCACTGGTGCACAGCCAGGCTGCCCCTGAGCCATTTATGTCTCTGTCCCTCTGAGACACTAATACCCTAGAAAGAGGGAAGCCCTACACTGTGTCCTGGGTAACTGCCATGTCTCAATAATATGCACAGAATGAAAGAGAAGGAAGAGAATTGTAAACGTGCGGTCCCCCCACTCTCCACTCATCGATGCGGTCATCCCTAGAGACGAAGGAAGGGTTCAGAAGTGGGTGTTGGGAGATCCAGAGAAAGGGCTAGGGTATCAGCCATTGTCCCAACAAGAAACAGATGTGGACGGGATTAAAGGAACTAACCAGGAAAGAGGAAGAATGTCGGACGAGCAATAGGAGGGAGCCATTATCACCACTGGTCTGAAGAGGCAAAGAGAGGGGAATGTAGACCCCACTGAGAGCAACGAAACTCCGAGTCCCTGATCAGTCACTTCCCATCCCTTGCTCCACCCCACTCCCTGCCCTCCAGCCCTAGGCAACTGCTAATAGAGCTCTGTCTCTATGAAATTTGCCTGTTCTAGACATTTCATATAAATGGAATCCTACAATGTATGGTCTTTTGTGACTGGTTTCTCTCACTTAGCGTAATGTTTTCAAACCCCATCCATTTTGGAGTATACCCTGGTACTTCATGCCTTTTGATGACTGAGTAACATTCTATGGTATGGATTATATACTACACTTTGTTCATCCCTTCATCAGCTGATGGGCATTTGGATTGTTTCCACTTTTTGGCCACTATGACTCATGCTGCTGTAAATTGTATACAAGTTTTTGTGTGTGTGTATGTTCTTATGTAAACATTTGTATACAAGTTTTTATGTGTCTGTGTTTTCAATTCTTTGGAGTATATATATACCTAGGAGTGGAATTGTCAGGTTATATGGTAATTCTATTGTTAACTTTTTGAGGAACTGCTGGGCTGTTTTTCAAAGTGACCATTTGACCATTTTACATCTCCCTAGCACAGTTCTGATTTCTCCATATCCTTAGCAATGCTCTTTGTTGTCCGTGGTTTTGATTACTGCCATTCTTCTAGTATCTTTTTGATAACGTACTTGGGTTTCTATTATCAGATTATCGAGTCAGGCTCTGGGATCTGATATGAGTAGAGGTCTTGGTGGGGTGAATGCATCAGAGAGGGGTTACAGTCAGGGTCATTACACATAGAATGGGATGGTTGGCTTAGGAAGGGGGTGAAGGTGATGACTTCTGTACTTCGGTCTTCCAATTTGGGATACACGTGGGGGATTATATGTGTTGGGAGCAGAACCTAATGGTGTCTCCCATTTTGATGTTCTCAGTCAGTTGTTTTTTAATTTGCGCTCTTTGGACCACTGGAAATTCTTCTGAAAGTTCTCATGGGATGCCTGTGGTTCTTTCAGTCACTACCCAGATGCTGGACAAACTGTGAAGCTGACAAGTTCAGAGAAATCAGGGCAGATGAACAGATAACTGATGTGGAAGCAGGGGTACCGTGGGAGAAGAGGTATCCTGTTTGCAAACACCACAGTGGCTTGGTTCTCAGGCCAGTCCAGCTGTCTGTAGAGTGTCTTAGCAACAGACTGATCTATTTATTAGGACCAGGTTAATATGTTCCATCAGCCCGTGGGTGACAGGTTGGTGACTAAAGAGATTAATTTTTTTTTTCTAAAATTGGCCTGCAAAAAGAGTAATGGAGTGAAGGAGTCTATGGAGAGAAAGAATATGCCTTGGCAAGCAAAGTAGAGAGAGTGAGAATAAAAATAAATAGGATTGCCGTGTGGAAGCAGAGTGCATCACCTTGGTGACTACAGACGTTAGAATGGTTTGGGAGAGGCACTGTGAAAAATGGAGTCCAGCGTAGCGAGTCCTAAGGTATCAGAAGTGGGTGCAATTGTCCCTGTAACACGTGGTCTACAAGGCGCAGAGGTCGGGAGTGCCTGGTCACTAGGTCATAGCAAGAGAGGGGTCATCAGGAGGGGCTTCAGAAAGCTTGTTGGCGTGCAGCTCTGGGCTCAGGTGTCTCTAGTCAGGAAGGACAGGCAGCTGTCCCCGCAAATGAGGATCTTTTTGCCCTTCCCTTCCACGATGGCCCTCGGGCATGGCTGGGCATGGGACACTGTGCTGGGAAGGAGCATCACCTGGAGAGAAAGCTGTTCGGACCCAGGAAAGAATCATTTCATTTGAATTTAAAGAGGTTGCAAAGGATTGACTCTGTCTCTGTCTCTCTTTTAATTTCTTTTTGTTTTATTCCAGAGGCTGTGTTCTTAGAGGAGCTAGCAGTGAATTAGCTCATTGAATATTGCAGGTAATTTCTGATAATAACTGATTATCACATTGGTTGGCAGGCTAAAGAGATTTGCGCTGTTATTTCTAATCTGTTTTATAGATTAGAATTTATTTTTCTCAATAAGTATAATTAAATGTATGATCCAAATAAGCTCTGAATCTAATCACATGATGTATTTTTTTTTCTTGGTAGAAATTTTCCTATGGATAATTAAGAAAGGACCGCCTGGCCCCAATATATCAGTTGCTGTACCTATAAGATTAAAAACATTGCATAACTTAAAGCCTGTAATATTATCCCCATCTAACTCCATCCTTTAGCATATTGATGGCACAGTTCATTTTAATCCTTAAAGAGGATCAAATGGAAACGCGATCAAAAACTCAAATTTGTTTTTCTAGTGGACTTGACCATTGCTTGCTAATTTCTCAATTTCTGAAAGAATTCATTGCTTAAATAAATCGGGCATAGGAAAACAAGACTCTTACAGACTGCTGGGGAACAGAGGCAGAACTTAGAAGTAGCTTTGCTGGAACTTGATTAGTCATTCTCTTTAATTCTTCATGTCAAATGCGTAATGCTGTTTTGGCATCACTTGTAATAATAAGAATTCTTCAGTCTCTTCAGGAAGCTTTAAATGTTCTGAAAACAAGTATTGCCACGGAAGCTTTAACTGGTGAGTGTGAATACAGGGTGCAAACATTTCCATAATCCTCCAAGAGGGCTTGAGCAAATTTGTTGTCAATGTTCCCTGCATTTCCCAGAAAACTCTTATTTCTAAGGCTGAAGATGTTTTCAGAAAAAGTTGGCTTTGTGTGAATAACCTTCAGGTTATTTATGAAGATGCTCTAACGCTACTATGGTGAAATGACATATAGACATGATGAAAAGAGAATTACAGTGGTTCTATCCGGACCTGATCGAGATCTTCTTTTTCTTTTTTAAAAACAATTTTATTGAAATAGAGTCCTCGTACTATAAAATTCACACTATAATATTCATCCTTTTCAAGGATATGACTCAGTGTGTTTTAAGTATATTCTCAGAGTTAAATATACCAAATATAATGCATATATTTACACACAAATATAAAAACATTCTATTGTATGGATATAACACTTCCTGTTTATCTTTTCATCATGGGATGGACATTTAGGTTGTGTCAATATGGGGCTATTATGAATAAGGCTGTGTGAACGTTCAGGGACAAGTCTTTAGACGTACTTTCAATCCCAATCATGTTCTTAATACACATTTGCATAGGTTATTGCTTTTTTTCTTTTCTTTTATTGTTGCTCTTTCTTCTGATATATTCATTTACACAGTCACTTTCTTTCTTTAAACCTAAGTGAGGAAGAGAGAAGGTACAAGAGGCAAAAAGGAGGGTCACTCAGAGCCACAAACACTCTTTTCCTGATGCAAAGCCAAGGGGTAAGTTCCCCAAGGTTATCTTCAAATTGCATGTTTCTTTTTTTAATGTGAAAAAAATATACGTAGGCAAACTAAGAATACATAATATACACACATACACATATACATAAACCTATGTGTGTGTTTGTGTGTGTGTGTGTGTGTGTGTGTGTGTGTATAAAAGCTTTATCCAAAAAGTAAATAAAAAGTAATTGAGAAAGAAAACTTTCAAATGTAAATAAAATGTCATTTAAAAAAGTTATCTCTTTTGAATGTCTGATCTCCAGGTCTTTAAGGGAAATCCAGTTTTGCACAACTAGGTCTTGAAAGACTTTATTTTACCCTTGTTCTAAGAAGCCATATGCTCACTCAGGCCGAGTTTGTGATTACAGGGTAAACTCAAGTGAAATAAGGTTTTTTGCCCTGCTTGCCTAATTCCTAAATTTAATTGAAAAATCATTCTTTCTTTTATAAAATCCATTGCAAATCTTCATTTTGTTAATATCATCTGCTACTCAATAAAGCAATGCTCTGTGTGTAATTCCCACTGCAAAGTGAACTGGCTGTGTTTTGCTGATACGGTCAACTCATCACCAAGCAGAATGAGAAGGAGTGAGTCCTCTCACCTCCTGCTGGGGCTTCTCAGGATAACATACACTGGCTCTTAACGGTGTCAGGCACCGCCACTGTATCATTACATATGTATTTTGTTTCATCTTCACAAAAGACCCCAAGGTAACTTACCATCTCCATTTCACAGATGAATAAAACTGAGAGGTTGCCTCACTCCCCAAGGTCACAGAGGTCATTACTTGAGGTCAGATTCAAACCCTGGTCTTTTTGACTTTTTCTGACTCTGGAGTCTACATTCTTATCTATTCCTTTATAGTGCCTTTATATGTTATGACCCTGGATGAGGGCAAAAAACCTGTGGAAACACGTATCAAAGGATCTCACCAGTTTGGAATTCAGCTATTAGACTAAAACTTAGGAAAGAAACAAAAAAGGGCCAATACGTGGAAAAAATACATTTTTATATAAACCCCACTAAAATATGCACACATTGCTATAGGATAATCCTCCAGGCTCTCTCTCAGACTTTTTTTATTATGCTAAAATATACATAATATAAAAGTTACCATCTGAACCATTTTAAGTATACAGTTTAGTGGTATTAAGTACCTTCATATTTTTATGCAACCATCACCACCTTCCATCTCCAGATCTATCTTCATCTTGGAAAACTGAAACTCTTTACCCATTAAATAGTAACTCCCTATTCCCTCCTCCCCCCAGTCCCTGGTACCCATCATTCTACTGTCAGTTTCTATGATTTGATAACTTTAAGTGCCTCATATTAATGGAATCATACAGGATTTGTCTTTTTGTGGCTGGCTTAGTTAACTTAGCATAATGTCTTTAATATTCACCCATGCTGTGGCGTCTTGGACAATCTCCCTTCTTTTTAAAGCCGAATAATATTCCATGGTATGTATGTCACACTCTGCATTTTCATTCATCTGGCAGGGGGGCACCCGGTTTACTTCCATGTTTTAGCTATTGTAAATAATGCTGCTCTGACCACAGGTGTAGAAAAATGCCTCCAAGGTCTTGCTTTCAGTTTTGTGTATATACCCAGAAGTGGAGTTTGCTGGGTCATATGGAAATTCAATTTTATTTTTTTGAGCTGTTATACTATTTTCCATAGCAGCTGTACCATTTCACATTCTCACCAACAGAGCACCAATCTTTCCACATCTTTGCCAACATTTATTATTTTCTGGGTTTTTTTGTTTTTGTTTTTGATAGTAGCCATCCTGCTGGGTGTGAAGTGGTATCTCATTGTGATTTTGATTTGTATTTCACTAATGATTAGTGATGTTGAGCATCTTTTCAGATACTTGTTGTCCTTTTGTGTATCTTCTTTGAAGAAATGTTTATTCAAGTCCTTTTCCTATTTTTGAATTGGGTTGTTCTTTTCTTTGTGGTTACCATGGAGATCAACATCCTCAAGTTACAACACTCTCATCTGGATTTATATCAGCTTAACTTTCAGAATTTTAAAATATACTAAGCAATAAAAAAACTTTTGTCTACTTCATTTATGAGAGTAACAGGGATTAAACGTCAAAGTTTCAGAACTTAAGAACAGAAATAATTATAATTTTCACAAATGCATCAATATAGTGCTTTTTAAGTGTCAGGGTTTTTGTTTTTGTTTTTGTTTTTGTTTTTTAAGGAACTAAGTTTTATTTTCTAGAAAGCAACTAAAGACTACAGAAATGCCAGTGGGAAATATTTTATGCAAAGGTAATACTAATAATAGTGGTGATTAGCCAAGAGTAAGTTTCAGCTTTTAGGTACTCGCTTGACCTTTCTGACACCTGAAAGGCAGAACTTTAACGTTCTGGGATTTGTCCCGAAAGCCCTTTCCGTGGGGTTTCAGGGCAGCCAGGGCTCTCCCGCACGTGCCGGCTAGTCCGCCTGCCCCAGCAAACGGCCGCTGGGGCGCTTGGACGCGTCTCCGCGCCGCATCCGGGCACAGCTGGACGCACAGCTGCAGGCTGCAGCGGGGGGAGCCCCGGGGGCGGTCGTCCCTGAAGAATGCGGAAGAGGAAGGCTCTTCGGAAGCTTCTTCCTTCCCTCCACCCCCTCTTTCTGCCCCTCTCGGCTGACTTTTCCGCTCAATAGGAAGAGCAGTTCTTGTTAGTGTTGCTAAACAATCCACAGCTGGTGCTGACGACGAGGCCGCTCGCTTCTTCCCCGAACTTCCGTCTCTGCCAAACATCACGCGGACGAACAGGGCAACTGCAGACATCGTGGGGACTAATACCGCCCCTGCTAGGAAAAAATTCAGCCGAAACTGCCGCTTTCATTCAGGTTTAAACACCTGACAGGAGAAACAGGCTCTCCATGTCACTTTTCTTTTTTTAAAACCTTGGGGATTTTTCTGATGATAAAATGATAACTCAGTGTAGAAAAAATAAAGATGAATTTCAAGGAGAAAATCACCTTGAGTCCTTTCATCCAGAAATAACCACTATTAATCTGTTTTTAACAGATTCCTGGCCTTTGAAAAATATGTGATATATACGAACATCCGTTTGTATACATTTTAATTTCACCGTTGGAGAGTCACACTGCATACACTTTTTAGCTTCCTACTTTACTTTCAGTTAACATTACTTGCATCGTTCCATTTTATTAACTATGCCACAAAAATACGTTTTTAATGCTTTATGCATAACGTCATAACTTTAGGAACCATTCCCTGCAGGTTTGTTGTAATGTTAGCACCACCTGACTCCTCTTCCTGTGTTCTTTAACTCCGCTGAACCCTCGTGGGCATTTAACACTCTGGCTTCAGTGAGAATTAAGCACAGGAAGAGGAAAAGCGGGCCATCTGTGCAGGAAGGTAAAACCAGTGTAAATTAAATGGGGTGTGAAAAAAAGCCACTTACACTCTTTAAATACCTGCTACTTGAGAGAAACGCTCACCTATGTACAGAACTAATCACTGAACACACAGGCTTCAGGTGAAGGGCTGCATCTGAATGTCCTTTGTTCAAAAAAGCAAAAGCAAACCTAATTTTCACCAATAATTATTTATAGCTTCAAAATGATCCAAGAGGTTTTGATCAAACCTTACCCATTTCAAGGATGGCAAGCCAAAACCAAAACAAGCCTCCATCTCTGGCATGGGTACCATTTTCCTCCTGGCTCCGCTCACCAGCTCAGACGCTGTCTATTCATCCGGGGCTGTTTGCTCACTCTCTGCCAGCTCTTCCTCCCTGGTGGGTTTTTGCTCTTTCCTTTCTTTTCTATTTCTCCCTCCAGACCGCTCTTCCTTGTCTTCATGGGAACACTTACAGTGGAACAGCCCAGTGGCGGGTTTGAAGTCACACGGTGCATTTGAACTCTGTTTGTGGCCATGTATGCAAGATTGTCTCTGTCCCTCAGTTTCCAATCTGACCACTGCGGATAACAGACCCTACCTCAGAGGACTGCGGTGAGGCGTGCACGTGCTGCTTTCTGGAAAGCACTTTCAGAAAAGTGCCCAGCACCCAGCCAGCGCTTAATCACTCTTTCTATTATTATTACTACTAGGAGATCTTCCTAGATGTTTCTTCCGCCTTCGGTCTCTCAAGAATAATGAGAGACAGCTACTTCTGTGCCAGCACAGTGTTTCCTGTGTGTGAACCTGGGTCTAAGCTCTTCACATGGCTTGTTTTCACTCCTTTCAACACTTGGCATACTAGAAACTACCCTCCACTTTACAGGTAGGAAAACTGAGGCTGGGAGAAGTTCCCATCCATCTTTGACATCTTCTTCAACTGCAGCATCCTTTTTAGTCACATTATTTCTTTGCTAAATGTCCACAAGACAGTCTATTAACTGCCCCCACATTGCTTCAGCTTTCCAACCATGGGCACTGGGTTGGTGCCGGCTAACTCATCCTGACTGCAACCCAGTGGCCGTCCCGAGCCTACCCCCTGCCCTTTCAGCTCCAGCCCTGAGATGACTTCAGTTCGGCTCCTGCCCCTGCCTTTCCTCATCATCATTTCAATCCCAGGACATCATCATTTAAAGCCCCACCTTCTCCTAGAAGTCCAGTGATGTTCTCTACCCCTCTACTTCTTCGAGTACATCACTCACATCTTGAATGTCCCAGAAATTTCCTTTAAAAGGAAAGTGAATGCATGCAATCAGGGAAAGGTGACTGGTATAGGTTGGTGCAATTTTAGAACACAATTTTGAGATTTTTTTCCAGCCACTGACGAGGAAGCATAGCATACTTGTGATGGTTGAGACCTCAGTGGGCGTAGGAGCCACTTATGGATCTGGTTAGAATGCAGAGTCTGATCCCAGTGGTCTGAGGGAGGGCCTGAGACCCTGCATTTCAGAGCTCCCAGGTGATCCAGTGGTGTTGGTTCTTGAGTAGCAAGGGCTGACTAGATATATGTTAAAAAATTTTTTTAAATTTATTTTTCAAGGGAGGTAATTGGGTTTGTTTGTTTGTTTGTTTTAATGGAGGGACTGGGGATTGAACTCAGGACCTCATACATGTTAAACACGCACTTTACCACTGAGCTGTACCCTTCCTGCCAGTTGAGAAGATATTCTTAGGGAAGAAGTCAAACAATTAATTGAGGATCACAGAAAAATATTGACTTATAAAGAGACAGAGAAATAAATATAATCTACAGGAGACAAATAGTTGTCTAGAAAAATAAAGACCGAAAGCCTTTTAAGGGATTTCAGGTATAAATTTGACTGGATTTTACATAAACTTTAGCCCCTCACTCTGCACGCCCCGCATGCATGCCTCCACCACATCAGATTTATAATTTGTACCCTCTCCTGACACATTCTGGTCACCCCCGTAGTCCGTGTCCACCAGCACTTTAGAATAATGTTTAGAGTCCTTTCGAGGTCAGCAAATTTGACAGGTACCTGTGTCCAGTATTTAGGAAGTTGTAACGAGTGAACAGGAGAGGGAGAGAGTGAGATCGGGGGTCAGAATTAGAGAATTTAGAGGGGTAGCCGGCAGCCCACAGTGACACCTTCTCCAGACCAAGTCTGGGTCACATGGTTTCTCACCAGGGAGCCGAGGTGAGCACAGACCATCTACTTGAAACTTTAAAGTGCAGGTCCTGTGGTCAACACACGTGAAAGGAATGGTTGAGTCCTGCTGCTGAGGGGGAGAAGACAAGGCAGACTGGGGTGACAGTGGCCCAGGGGATGGAGGTGGCTACCGAGAGGGTACAGGAGAAACTGCTCTCGAATATCAGGAGTGCTTGTCAGGTGATAGAGGGAAGGAGAGGAAGGGGTGGTAAAGGACAGAGAAAGGACAACCTGAAACCGAAACAAGTAGCCCCAGGAGGCTAGAAGATGGCTTATCAGGGATGTTATGGAGGAATTCCTGCATCCCAGCCTGAAATGCTGTGTTCCTATGATGCTTTCAAGATCTATCTGGTCACCCGTTAGCTGACACCTGCATGGACACTGGCGCACCCTAAGCAAGTCCAGTCTGTTCAGAGACCCTGTCAAGCCCCTCACCTAAGCCTGTGTCTCCTTTCTCTCTTAATGTGCTCTCAGGCTCCCTTCTTTTCTCCAATTAAAAATGTGAAAGTTTCTTATGGGAGAAAAGTCAGAGACTGACTAGATACCTGGTGATAACATTCTCTAAACCACAAAATAGGACCCCTGCTTTGACCCATCACCTGGCAGGGGGCGGCACAGCTGGTGCTGGATGCATCCTGGCCGGTCCCACACGTGTCACCCAGCAGAACCACACGCCCCGTTGCTCCACCTGCTGCAGATTCTCCCACAACCAGACACAAATTAAGGGGAGGTCTGGAAGGGCAGAAGCCACAAAGCAGTCACTGCCCTTTCCTCCTGTGAGAAAGAAGGCCCCCCTGGGAGGGTTCATACCTGAAGTTATCAGCAGAGACCTTAATTAGAGTTCATGCTTTAGCGACGGCTCATTGCTGAAATTCACTGAAACCAAGGACTGGACACAGGAGAGGCCCTGGGGGTGCAGGGCCGGGCAGGCGTGACAGAAGGAAGGAAAGCAGGCTGATAAGGGAGGTGAGGAGGGCACCAGGGTTACCCCCTGTCCTGGGCTGCCACAGACTGCTCATTCCTCCCATCTTATCTTGCCCTTAGATTCTGTTACAGAAGTCAGGTCCCTTTCCCAGGAAATTCAGCACAGGAGTAAATGCATTGCTGGCTTCCCCAGAGAAGAGACTGTAGCAGCTTGGACTGTTTGCAGCTGGCGTGTGTGTGTGTGTGTGTGTGTGTGCGCGAGCGCGCACATGTGCATGTGCATTCCAGTGTGTTTGTGTACATCTGAAGGCTTGTGCATTTTGTAGCATCAACTGACTTGGAGGAGAAAGTGTCTCCAACCACCCAAGCAGTGATGACGGTGACAGTGATGATAATGATGACAGCTCTCCCTTCACAGCCCTCCTCCTCTATGGTACTCTTCGAGAGGCTTTGCATTCATTAACTCACTCCATCTTCACAACGACACTGGAACAGGAGCTGCTATCATCTCCACTCTGCAGACAAGGGGACTGAGGCACGATGTGCTTAACTAACTTTCTCAAAGTCACCCACGTAGCTAGCACAGGGTAGAGCCTGGGTTTGAGTTCAGGCTGCCCAGTGCTAGATACCATTTTTTAAACCACCAGGCTCTACTGTCCCCCATATTAAATATAAAACCGAGTTAAATAAGCGTTCGCATAAAGAATACTGGTTGTTAACAAAAGCTCATAAGTAGAAAGCACTAAGTATCAGGCTCTGTTTCAGCTTGAATCTCGTGTAATCCACACGACAGTCCTACGAGATGGATACTATGCATATCCCTGTCTTACAAGTCAAGATCTCAAGATAAAGGAAGTTAACTCGCCCACACATGCATCTTGCATATAGACAAGACTAGGACTTCAGTACGTTGAGTAGCAAAGCCCATGTCTGTAACCAGTTCTCTCTACCGAGAGAAAGAACAAACAGCAAAGAACTTACTGTTTTAGGCTCTTCATTAAAGTCAACAAACAACTCAGGAATACCTGAATGCGTGTGTCTGAAGGCTTGTGCGTTTTGAGGCATCAATTGACCTGGAAGAGCACGTATCTTTTACAGCCCAAAAGCGATGATGATGGTGATGCTGCTGATGATGGTGATGCATTTTTACTCCCCTTACATCACATCCTTTTACTTCGCCTCCATTAGAAAAATGGATCCCCTGTCCATGCCAGCAGATCCTCTTTTCATCTCCAAAAATCCACCTCAGCGCATACTTTATGTTTCTAATGTCTTTCAAATGCCAGCTTGATGTGCATTTAGGTAACTTGAGCAAGCTATCAAAGAAATTAATTGGATAACTATTTCCATTATTTTGCCACTGGTATAGGAACAAAATAGCAAAACAAACATCCTAGTAATTTATAGGATTGATACGCTCAGTAGACTTTCAGGACTCAAACAGTGCATTACATAGCTCTTTTTAATCCCAACAAATAGGGAAGTGCCTGGTAATCACTCAATAAATGTTCATTAAACCGCATGGATGATTAAGCTGAGTTATAGTAGAATGGTGGCATGATTTCTAATTGTTTTGTTCCGTTCTACCCCTCATATTTAAGGCATATGACAAGAAGCACAGGCATTGAGAGCAGGCGATGGGAGTTTGAATTCTAGCTCAGCTGGTGTCTATGAAATCTTGGCTCAGCTACGTCCTCTTTCTGTCCTTCACATCCTCCCTCTGAGAGCTGGGGGTAATCGTGTCTACCTCCAAGGTTGCTGTGAAGGCGAAAGAGGCAATGTGCAAACACGTGATCTATAGATGGGCACATGCAGGGGTTCGGGCATTTTCCTTCTATCCCCTTCCCTGCCCTCGTCCTCAGTCAGCACCTCTGCAGCCTTCCCTTTTTCCCCCTCCACCTCTACCCCTTGCTGTTCCTCTTGGCTTCTTTTCATTCTGCTGCTTCACTAAAGAAGGGAATGGGAAGGGAAGGAAATGAGATCCAAATTCTTCTGTCCTGGTTTTTCATGCCCAAGAGTCAGACAAGGTACCACAATGAGACCCTTAGAAGCCTTTCTTTTCTATTTCATATCTGTTTATGACATGGAAGACACTAGGCTGTGTGTTTTTGAAAAGAATTTTCTCAAGAAGTGTCTTCTACTCTTGCAAATATTATTGTGTATATATTGATCATTGCTACGTGATGTGGGAATTATAAGGACTACTTTAAGGTTATGCTACAGAGGACACTGTGGGACACTGTCCATGTCCCCTTTTAAGACAGCTGCTGGCGGAAGCCCTCACTCATCCGCCCTCTGGTGGAAGCGTTCCAACTAAAGAAAGCTGATTCGCCCAAGGTCTCACTCCCTTCCCATGGCAGCCTGCATCCCATGTCCAGATGATATGGGGGTAAAAATATCTGGCCCCTTACCCTAACTCAAGACAACTCTGAAGGGCCGTCGCAGCCTCGGAGCCCCCGTGGGGCTGGCTCAGGCTTTCGGTAAGACCGCGTTAGAGCCCAGTTTCTCTCTCTCCCCTAATCTTGTTCCCTGTCCTTCCCTTCCGCAAGTGTAGATCCCACGAGCAGCCCCTAATAAACTTTCCGCTTGTTAATCTAAGTCTCACACTGTCTCCCAGGGAACCCAACCTGTAACAGATGTCCAGTTGGTTGATTTTCAGACATTTCTGTCAACTTATATCAAGATTCTCTTGCCTCCACACAGCAAACACAAGTTGTGTCTTCAGTACCTACATGCTTACCCGTAGAATAAGAATGTCAATACATATACTGTGGATGGCTAAAAACTGAGAATGTAAAAAGTTTCTATTTCTGCTTACCTGAGAGAGAAATGTAATTCCCTAAAAATGGAGTCTTAGCTGCTCACGGTTAACACAATTCATATTTTTATTTAAAAAAAAACATTTTATTTGCAAAGTTACTTTCTGTAAATTAATTTAGGAAAAACTGCTGTCTTCAGACTGTTGAGGAGTGTGGCATATTTCTCAGGGAATTTAGATCTTTATTTATATATAAGCAAAATTTTATACTTTGAAAAATGTAGGAGAGCCTACACATTTCTTGTTAAGAGAACTCTTGGGTATTTTATGTTTTCATTGTAAATGTTTTATGTGTGTGTTTAAATTGGTTTATAGGTGTAACAAAAGTCCAGTTGTTCTGTTTTATTGACTTAATAATGATCCTAAATTCATCTGGAATAATAAACAGATATACTTTTATGTCTGATATATATATATATATATATATGGAAAAAACATCTGATAAAAGAAACACCACAACCGAGGAGAGAAGAGAAAGAATGTTCACAACTGGTACTGGAATAATTGGTTAGTGATTTGGAACAAATCAATGTAGATTCTTAACCCTCCCCAGATGGATTAAGGAATTAAATGGGTGGAAAAAAATCTAAGTCATAAGAACTAAAGCCAGGCTCTGGGTGAATATTATCTTATCTATATATAAGAAATGTTCTTGTAGGTCTAAGAAAAAAAAACACTCAACAGTTCACTGACATAAAAATTTTCGACATTTGAACAAAAAACAAATAAAAAAGAAAAAAAATCGTAAAAACTGTAGCTACAATTATGACTTTTAAAAAATAAAAAGTTTATACAAATGGATTTTAAAACAGTAAAATATTAGGAGAAAATGAATAAAGCACACAGCACACAATTCACAGAAGAAATAAAAATTCTAACCAGCACTTTTTAAAGGATCAATAAAACTGGTAACAAAAGAAATGCAAATTAAACCCAGAAGCTCTTTTTCACTTACTAAATTCATAAAAATGAACAAAATTATAACACCTAAGAATGCTGAGGATGCAATGCCATAAGCACCTTCTCATACTATTAGTGTTCTAAAGCATACTTTCTTTCTAGAAAGGGATTTTAAATTTGTAGCAAGTATTTTAAACCATTGTTACATTTTAACCCTGGAATTCTACTTTATCTATGGAATTTAACCCTGGAATTTATTTACCTATGGAAAGAATCAGAGATGAGGGGAAAATAGTATACACTTATTTAAAAAAGTGAAATTAATGAGAATGATCGCAAAAGCATATGATGGAATATTTTCCAGTCTTAAAAATTTTCTAAGAATTTGTAGTGATATAGTAAAATAATCGAAACTTAATGTCACATAAAAATAGAGAACTGGACATAATTCTAATTACAAAAATGATACTCACACATACAATATAAACTAAATATCAATAGTGGTTATCTAGAGTCTATAAACTTATGGATGATTTAGTTTTCTTGTTTACATATGACTGCATTTTTCAACTTATCTACAGGAAAATAAATTTTGCAACTGTGTGTGTGTGTATTTAAAAGTGAATGGAGGTAAGGAATTAGAAACATACTGTTAGCTGTTTTTTGGAGGACCTTAGCTCTTAAATGGAAGAAAGATGAGACCTATCACCAGAGAAAAATGTAAAATCAAGGGAAATCTTTCTTTTCACCTCTCTGTCTCCTCCATCCTTTTTTCTTTCTTTCTAAAGAATTTAAATACTTTAGAGTACTCCAACTCAGTAGAGGAAGATGAAATACAGTAGTAAAAAAAATAAATGTAGGGGTAAATTTCTCAAGGAGATCAGAGACTCAGATAAACAATGTTACAAAAGGAATTAACTTTGAACACATTTGTTGAACAAATGAATGAATGAACAAATGAACAAATGCCAAGAGTAAGACAGTTTTCTATCGTTCTGTTCCCTTTCCAAATTGAAAAGGGAAGATCAGTGCATTTTTCTTTTTTGACCAAATTAACAGTATTGAATACAGAGAAAGAACTTTTGCATTCATTATTAAATTGATATTGCTAAGTGCTTTGTGCTCTGTAGCTTAATTGTAGGATTATGTCTAAATACTAATTGTTGTAAGAGCAAGGAGGAACAAAAGAACAAATTAACTTATTAACCTGCCTTTTTTTTTAAAATCACAAAATGTAATTAGACCCCATTTACAAATATTAATTTCATACAGTGAATGTGACTTAGAGAATGCTGGCACTTATCCAGGTAATTCTGGAAGTAAAAATCACACTTGCTATTAAGGAATGGTAATTCTTAGGTGGTTGGGGCTCTGAATTTTCCAGATAATTTGCATAAACTAGAACACTGTTAAACTAAATACATTACTTAAAATTTTTTTTATTTTACCTTTTTTTTTTTTACTTTTGGGAAGAGGCAATTAGGTTTGTTGGTTTGTTTATGTATTTAGAGGAGGTACTGGGAATTGAACCCAGGACCTGGTACATACTAAGCATGCACTCTACCTCTTGAGCTATACCCTTCCCCTCTAAATACATTACTTTCTAAACACAGGCTGAGGTTCCTCTTTTCCTTTTAAAAATGTCATTCAGCAGGCACTTACCCTTGATGTTTTAAAATGGTAATTTATTCATCACAAGACCCCCAAAATGGCTATTCATTTGATTTGTGTATATAGGCTCTCAGCCTTTAAAAACTTAACAAAATGTACATTTGATAAATATTTTATATATATATATTTAATATTCCTTGTCTTTTTAAGGACTTGAAGTTTAAATTAAATAAAAAAGAATAGAGCTACTTAACTGAAAGATATTCTATTTATTCATTCCTACATTCATTAATTGGACAAATATTTATTGAGCTTCTGTGATGTCCTAGGTGTGTGGAAACAGTTAAAAACATGCCATCTTCCTTTATGAAGCTTGCAGACTGGTGGGGAAGACAGTCTCTGAAGACATCATTTCAGTGTCGAGAAGCGTATAAGCTAGTTTGGGTTTCAGAAACTGCTGCCTTGAGCGAGTGACGTCTAAACTCAGCAGAGAGGTCAGGTGGCCCAGAGCAGCAAGAGGGAGTCCAGAGGGGAGGCTCTTGTGGAAGGCTGAGGAGGAATAACAAAGTGGGCTGCAGGGAGACAAACTGTACCTCCTGTTTGGATGAACAGATCGGTGATGGCCCTCCTCCATCCACACGCTAGATGGCCCCTGTCAATTGCAGCATCAAGTTATCCTGAGGAAGGTGCACAGCGGGTGACAACGGTGCCCTGGTTAATTTGTCCCCTTTCAGTCTATTGCAATGTATTGCATTTCTGTGTGCTTAGTTGAGTGAATTTAAAAATTATATTTTCTGTTTTACCTAGTTTAACTTGTCCTCAAAAAATAGACAAGTAGATTTCCAAGATTCCTCTGAAGACACTTCAGACAAAAAAAAAATCATAATAATAGTAACATAAGGAAAATTATAAAAGTAGAGCTGACACTCTCAACCCCTAGAAAGAACTCTTTGGTTGGCCACATTGCAAGGTAAAGCAATGTTCATCCAATCAAATGTGATAAGAAGTCCAACAAAACAAATTCAGAATGATCAAGCAGGGTTCACGGGTTCACTTCCATAATCATTAGTGGTGACATTTAAGTGAGCCTTCGTAGAGTAACAATGGAAATATTAAGTCTTTGGAAATTAGAGGATAGGATTAAGAATTGAATGGTTTGATTTGATAAGTGCAGCCAATAGTACACTGCCTCCACTGGGCCCCTGTGTCTCTTTGACAGCTAAGATTGGAAATTCAATTCAAGGGTCAAAATAAATCAAATCTGGAACCAGACTTGTGAACTGCTGTATCACAGTGTGGTGAAGATTTCAAAAATAAAGTATATTAAGTATATTGAATCAAATTTATTTCGCTACAATGTTAACATTTGAATGAAAATTAGGAATATATTCTAGCAATGGAATAAAATCTTAGCAAGTAAGCGTAGAATCCTGCCATTTAATCTGAAGTTTTGTGAGTGTTTTTAATGTACATAATGAATAGGACTAATACAGTGGTGTTATCAACAAGTGTACACAAGTACATATTATGTTGCAGAAGTAAAATCAAGATGCTTTTGAAGGCAAGGTCCGTCATCCACGGCCTTTGAGGAGAACTTTCCCAGGAGTGTGTTAATGGAGGCTCGTGCTCGTCATGATCTTAAGGAGGGAGAAAAAGAAACAGATGCCAGAAATATTTAGGAGGTGAAGTAAGAGGACTGGTGATTATTCCTTTGAAAATGCTCACTGGATCACACCCATCACTCCCTCCTTATTAAAACCCCCAGCAGAAGGAGGGTAGACTCCAAACAAGGCTCATGTCTTCAGGGAAGCCCTCCCTGATGCCCAGTCCAGCGCATGTCCCTCTGTTACTCTGAAAAGTCATGCTGAGTCCATGTCCTCAGAGCACTTATCTCCACCTATGTATTCACTGGCGAGATCATCTGAGGAATGTTGGTCTCCCCAAGCTCCATGAAAGACTAGCAGAATGCCTGGCATTTAGTAAATGTTAGTTCAAAGATGCATCCATTTGCCGTGAAGGGTGAAGGGAATACTAAGATACTCCCCTATGCTCCCCGCCCTGAGGAGTTGTGCCCCCGCTGGTGCAGTTCCCCACGATGGGCCCTCTGCGAGGAGAGAAGGGTTTGGGTTAGGGGGGAAAAAGATGAGTTCAATTTTGGACATGTTACATCTGAATCAAAGATGTTGAGTATTCCATCTTAGATAAACAGATATGTGTGTGTGTAGATATAACTCTAAAATCTATTATTAAATCTCTTCTTAAAATTACCCCATGTGTGATTATTAAATAGCATTGGATGCCTAAAATGTAGCTGAATCAATAATCCTTTAAGAACACTGAAAATTACTGGGTATTTCTTATTTTAAGAACAATTACTCAGAACAGAAACTTATTTTAGTAAAGCATGTTACTCTACTCAAGTCATGAATAGAGTTCTTCCCCTTTTATTGCTTCCCCAGCAGTAAGAGAAAAAACAAATAAAAGCAAAAACCAACCCTTCTTCCCCAAAGCTACCTTTTCAGCAGAAAAGTCAAAAACTGTATTTCTGCCCAGCAAGCCTTCAGCGTCAAACAGCAGCCAGTGAGAGCCTCCAGCATCCTGAGGTGCCCTGTGCTCATCCCGGCCCGAGCCAGCTGGTGCCGTGCATTTGTGACTTGTTTCAGATGTTCCTGGTTTCTGATCTTGTCATTCGTTTTCTCATCTTCTTATCTATGTCCTCACTCCCCTTTCATCACTTCCTGGCTATCGCTTCTGGCTCTCTTACTCTTGGATGAAGATCCTTTCTCCGACTATATTGCCTTTGGACACCCAAGCTGATAAGAAAGGAAGAATGATCACATTGGATCAGGACTAAGGAACAGTCGCCCCTGTGTTCTGTTTCCCAAAGTATCTCTCAGGGCTCTGGAGGGTTTGTAGGTCTCCCCTGGTCTAGCCACCTGAGTATTTAATTTGGATCTCTCATTTATGAATTTATGTTATCCTTGCTTTGAATGAATACTTTTAAACATGCGTTTTAACCTTTACTTGCCTGATTCCAATGTCTGTGCCCTTACCTTCCATGAACATTTTTGTACCTTAATTTTAGGGTGCAGATTCCCAGAATTGCCACCAATGGGATCTAAGTTCTTTCTGTTTATTGCCAAATTATTTCTCCAGGAATAATTATTATTATTTATTAAATACCTAAGATATATTGTGAATTATTTCAAGTGTTTATACATATTAACATACATATTTCACATAACCCTCTAAGGTAGGTATTATTGTTTATTTCCATTTTGAAGATGTGGAAACTGACGCAAACAGAAGGTAAGTAACTTGCCCAAGGTCACAGGGCTAGTAGGCTATGAAGTCAGGATAGGAACTCAAGAAAATTTGACTTCAGAGCTTACATTCTTTTTTTCTGTTGGTGTTTGTTTGTTTTTAAACTGAAGTATAGTTGATTTAGAATATTGTGTTGCTTTCCGGTGAACAGCATAATGATTCCGTTACATATAGATATTCTTTTTCATCAGAGCCCACATTTTTAGTCACTAAATTACTACCACACAAAGTTATACCAACTTACGCTGGCACCATTAATACATGTGAATGTTTTACTTGATTTCGGAACACTTCTACTTTTTGATTAGTACATTCTTACGTGTAGCCTAAACTTCCCTTTCTGACTTTCAAAGTAAGGTTTGGAGCTGACACAGAGAACTAACTACTCTCTAATAAACACTGTGTCTCCTGACTCCCACAGCGGGAGGAACAGGAGTAGGGGAGTGGGCTCGACAGCTGTTTCAGTATGGAGTGAGTGTAACAGACTACTTGGTGCCTATAAATTTGGACTTTGAAAATTCACTGCCCCGTGCTTATTTCTGCAAAGTGCGCAAAATAGTCACAGATACCATTTTTCATGCATTTAGGTACCAAGCATTGTGGCAAATACTCTGGAGACACAGAGTCATTCGATCATCGTGAGGGTATCGGTAACAAGCTAGGGAGGTCCACACAAGTTGGCCCGTACAGTGATGCATAAATGTCAGGTGAATTAGACGTTAACCTTCTGGGACTGATCACTGGCTCTACTTCTCTGGTTTTGCTTGAATGAATGAGACTGTACTGCCATGTAGGCAGCATACCTAACGAACCTGACTCCTTGCTCCCCTAACAGATCAAAAACTAAGTGGCCGTGCAGAGCTGCCCTGAGCTGAAATCAGAAACAACAGACATTCTCAAAGAGGCCTGCTCTGGGATTTTTAATTTAAATTAGTTCAGAGTCAGTGGGAGTTGTTGACCTCCTGCCAGCCAATTACAAATCTGATGACGTAAGCCCACCGTAAAAGCCGTTAACATGTCCTGACGATCTGAGTATCATTTAGGGATGTCTGCTCAGTTGCGAAGGTCCACAGGAATATTAGCTACAACTGACAATGCCCTGGGGGCCCACAAACCTATCACAGAGCCAGCTGACTCCCTGGAAACAGGGTGGCGGTCCCCACCCGAAGGCAGAGGGGCCTGGGACCTGTCCTACCTCCCAGTCCTCTAAAGGGGGTTGTTTCAGCATCAGGGAAGCCAGGCGTGGAGAACTGGCTTTGGGGTCAGCCCTGGACGCAAGACCTAGATGTGCCAATGACGGCTGTGTGGACCTAGAATAAATCCCTCAACCTCTGAATCAGGGGCTCGATAGTCTGCACCTCTTAGGAATGATGTGCGGATTAAATGAGAGATTGTCTATAAGGTGCTTATCCTGCTGCATGTCTCTCAGGAAGCACACAGTGAACAGCAGAGTCATCACGACATCCCTTCCCCCTGGTGAGACCACAGCAATTGGGGTGAAGGGCTGAGCTCCTGAAAGGACCTCTGAAAGGACATTTCACCTACAAGCAGTCCTGGAAGAACAGTCACACCAGGGGCACTTGTCCTGGACACCACTCCCTTACTCTTCCCACACAACTCTCCCCATAGGAATAGTCTTCACTTCAGCCTCCGTGTTGATGTTTACCCTCCAGTTCCAGGCTGTCAACTAAAACCCAGAAGAGTAGTGAAGATCCTTCCACACGCCAGGCCCAAGTGTCTAGTTGCATGTGGTTGTAGCATCAGGGTTAAGCCTGAGCCTGGACTTTGAATTCAGACCTGAACGGGAATCACTTCCCTCACTTTCCCTTTTATTACCACTTACTGTCTTAAGTGAACACGGCCAACTTAGCCTCTGTAAACTCGCTTTCTTGTTTACACAAAGAGGATAATATCTAATTGAGTAGTTGAAAGGATTAAATGTGATAATATTTACATGTAAAGTGCTTAGCACAGTAGCTGGCAAGGAGTGAAGCTCAATTTATCACTATGGAATCCAATTTAAAAAATGCTAGGTGACTTCGGTCTTTTGTGCACAGAAATCAGCAAGTAGGTTAAAACTGTAATCAAAAGATAAGCTTGAGATGGGAGGCTCTCCAAACACTGGTGAACATACACATTCTACTTAATAAGGCAAACATTTCAACCAGCTTAAGGAGTCATGCTCACCGTCCACCCACTTTGCCTATTTAGATCTCCTACCTTGTTCATAAGAATTATTTCTGCCGGGCAAGGTGCACGCTGCTTAAAATTAGTAATTGCCTTCTAAATTAGCTTCCTCTGGGAAGGAAAGGGGAGAAGACCCACCTTTTTGGTGACCTGTAGAATAATACTATGATGTGGGTACCACTAACCCTCTTTTTTTTATAAATCGGGAAACAGAATGAAGGACAGAATAAGCAGGCGCGGGAAGCAGTAGGTGTCAGGGGCAGAATTCGATCGCAGGTCTGGCTGAGCGAGGCTGCCCTTCCGTTTGCACTGCCCTTCAGTTTCAGGTTTATTCAAGGGCAGGCCTCCTGAATGGGGTTCTCACACAGCCACTGTTGAACTAACGAAGGCCATTTTCTGCCGTTAGACGGAACGAGGGTTTGCGTCAGTTCTGAGCGTCCCGTTGTCCTCTCGCTTTTCCAGCGGTGATGAAAAAGCCACAGCCACTCCATGACTTAAACTACTGGGTCTGCCCGCTTGAAATGCTCCAGGTAGATTAATTTTTGAAAGATGATTCACCTTCCCTTTCCTGTTTTGATGGAACACGGAGACGGAACCATGCCTGTCAATAAAAGGCTCGAGTTTCCACCCCCCAAATTCGCGCGGCGCTGACAGTCTAATTGGCTGACGCGCAGGTGGGATTTCCTGTCGCCATTTTAAGGAAACACACTCCCCTGCAAGGAAGTGTCCAGTTGGTGAGGGCGGCTGTGCCTGGAACAAAGAGTGAGCGAAAGAACGGGAAATGGGCCCTGCTGCCCCGTTCCCCTCCATCCTGCTCCCTCGCCCCGCGCTAATCCCGGATTTGGGGCGCTCGGCTCAGTGAACCCCGACGCGCCGGCCCCGGGCGGAGTCACGTGGGGTCTCCGGGCCGCCTCGCGCCTAGGCAGGTGTGCGCCCCCAGCTCAGCAAAACCTTCGGGTCGCGTCACACCCAGTCCCCAAACAGAGCCCCACTGCACCGATCTCGGGGTAGGGGGAGCTGGCGGGGTCTGCGGGTGCTGGATCCGGAAGAAGGGAGGCACCTCCCACTGCGGGTTACGGACAAAGGGTTTCCAGAGGTGCCCGCGCACCCCGCCGCCGCCCCGGCCACTTCGGCCCGCTCCCCGCCAAACCCGGCGCTCTCGGTGCATTCCCGGGAGGCGACACGCCGCTCCGTCGCCGCCAGCGGCTCGCCGGGCTGCGCGCGGACCAGCCACTCCTGCGGCCATCCTCCCGCGGCGCCCTTCCCACAATGCAACTCCCCGCGCTCGCCCGCCCCTGCCGGGCCCTGGCGTCCCCCTCAAAATGCGCCCTCCAGCCCCTCAACGCTCGGCCCCCCTTGCCTCATTCGGCTCCCTCTCAGCCGCCCCCACCTCCATCCCCGAGGGCTCCCTGTCTCCAGCCGCCGCCGCAGCTGGGCTCCGGGCTCGCTGCCGGGCCCCAGGAGGGCGTGGGGGCAGGTGTCCAGGCTGCGCCTCCGCTCCCGGTGCCACCGCCAGCGCGCCCGGCACACGCGTGCCCCGCAACCCCTCCCTCCCTCCCTCTTTCCCCGATGCTCAGTCTCCGCCAGCCGCGGTCGCTGCATCCTCAGCGGGCGGCGAGAGGGAGGAGGCAAGGCGCGGCCGCCGGCAGAGACACCATGTGACGGGCATCGCTCAGTGACACGCAGCTTTGGTTAAAGAGAGGGCGCGCAGGAGGGGAGGCGACGGCGCGCGGGACGCGGAGGAATAGCCTGACTTTCCTGGCTAAGCCGTCGCGAGCCATGGATGCGCAAGGGCGACGCGCGCCTCCAGTAAAAGAATGACTGCGATTCGAGACCCTCTGCGGCCCAGCGGGTGGATGTAAGTGCGAGCACAGTGTGGGTGGGGGTTGGTGGAGAGGGGGAGATTCTGATGCAATCGGCCCCGAAAGGAGGAGGAGAGCCAGGAGAGCGCGGGCTGGGACAGCCACACCGCTCCGCCTGAAGGTCGCCGCCCTTCACCTTCCTCGGAAATCCGCCACGCCACGCCAAGCCTCCCCGCCCAGCCCTCGCTGACGGAGGCCACCTTTTCCCGGCCGAGGGAGCCAGACCTTGACACAAAGGACATCGCACGGCTGCAGCTCACGGGGAAAATCCCGGGAGGGCGGACACCTTGACGTCTCCTTTTCCCACCTTTCCCTTTACTGCCCGAGGTAAGGCGATTTTCCGGGCCCGGTGGAAAGCCGAGGGAGCGGCGGCGGGGAGGAAAGGGATGTTTTAAATGTGAGAGGAGGCGGTAACGCAGAAGTCGTCCATGCGGCCGTGAAAGGAAGGAGTGCGCCTCTGTGCCGGATGCGTTCGGATTTTGCTTTTCAGAAAAGAAAAGTCCAGATCCCCGGTTCCTCTGATCGCCCTCAGAAGTATAAGAAGGCGCCGGAGCCGCCTGATTTCACCTTTGCGTGGGCTGTGGCTTACTTTTGGGGTCTGATTTCTTAGTGGCAGAATGTGGTACCAGATTTGGTTCAATTATACAAGAGTCAGGGACCACGCGGGTCTGAAGGGGGAGAGCGCAGCCGAGGTGAGGGCGCGACTGCGTACCCGGGGAGTGTTTGAATGCCAGGCATTTGCGGGGAATTTCCTGTGTCCGCAGGGCCCTGAGGAGAGCATGTGATGTCCCCGGGGGTGTGCGTGCGGCCGGCCGGGTCTCTGAGACTGGCTGCGGGCCGGGGAGCACGCTGGCGGGCCCTTCTCTGGCTCTGCCCGGCTCTCGGTAACCGAGAGGAGTTGGAGGATGCGGGGAGGAGTCGGGGGATTACTAAAGGTTGCTGGCAGTGACTCACTGCCCTTTCCCGCCCGAAGAGGTTCTTTCCCTAACGAAGAAGGGGAAAGAAAGAAGTGCTGTTCTGAGAGCTGGGATCCGCTGGAGCTGGTGAACAAAAGGCCACCGCTTGAGCGGGACGCGGGGCCCGGGCGCGGACTGCCCTGGGCTCCACTCTCACCCCTTCCCCCACCCCCGCATCGCGCTCGCGTCCCTAAACGCTGCCCCCCAAAGGCCTTTAGCCTCGCCGCGGCGGGACCTGCGCCCTGGTGCGAGCCCCTATCTCCGTAAAACGCCCCCCGGAGCGTCGGGCGCCTCAGCACCCACCCGGACCCCCAGGTTAGGAGGCTGTCTGGGCGCTGCTTCCCTGCAGAGTCTCCCAGCCCTGGGTCTGAGCTGGACTGCAGTCGGAGAAGGTTCAAGTGCATATGGCGGCAAAAGGAATTTCGCGGCACCAGCGTCACGGCGTTTCGGGTGCCTTTCACAGGCTGTCTTGGGCTTGAGAAGGTGGTGCTACAGTTGAGAGCCCTTTGTGTCTCGCTCGGCGGCGCGGACCCAGTTTTTACAGCACGGGTTCTCCGGTGGAAACCTGACTGCCACTGGGATCACATACTTTTTCATTCGACTCCATGGTGATTTATGTAGTAGAGCGAAAAAGACCCGAGCGCTGGGAAACGATGTTTATTTGCATTTGAAAAGGGATCTGATATCGCTAACGTGGGTTTTAACATTTTTAATACAAGGGGGAGGAGAGAATAAATCTATGGTTTGCTGACTGCAGAGCCCAGCAAGCCTGTAATTTGTCACCTTGCTAGAAGAAACTGTGCTGCAACTCGTGCTTTTTCTGACGTCAGAAGGACAACGGAAATAAAACCTGAGCTAGGTGGCTGGCTGGCCTCATTGTTAAACATCTCTCACCGGGTGTGTATTCCTGAAATCCATGCAGATCCATGGGAGGCCCCCTGGATTTTGATTTCCTCCCCAACCGCAAAATAGCTTTATTCCTCAGAGTCACTTCAATTCTCAGGATGTCGCCTGAGGCATTGGGAAACTCACCTCCTTTGGCTTGAGGTCCTAACCTTAATGAGGTTTATTCAAACTTTTTTCCCCCAACATACTGTTTCCTCCTGAGGGCTTCTGGGGCAGGTAGCAACTAACAAGATATAAAGTTCCTGCTTTTGTGAGGCTTGCCTTCTCCTGGGGGAAACAGACAGTAAATGCACCTATAAATGAGTTTCAGAGATTTGTTCCTGCAGTGAAGAAATAAAATAGGATCATGTGATGCGGGAGGATGCTTAGAAAGATGCCCCTCTAGGAGGGCCTGTGTGAGGGGGGAGGGAACACTGGTCCTGAGACTAGGAGACCAGGCACCTGGTTCTTGCTAGTTATGTCTTTTCCTCCCTCTGGGTCATAACTAGAGGGCAAAAACCAGTCTTCCTCATTGTTGTTCTCCTAATGCCCAGCACAAGGTAGCTCCCTGTCGGATTGAGATCTTGGCCAAAATGTCTTGTTCACCTCTTTATGCTACTGTTGACCATCCCTGTCTTTCTATGTCTCATTATTTGTCCCCTTCTTCTAAGTTGAAACGTCAGGGTCTTTTTCTGCTCTGCTTCTCTTTCTCTCTTACCTCCTCTCCACTTTTTCTTTTTTTTAACAGAGGTGCTGAGGATTGAACCCAGGACCTCTTGCATGCTAAGCTTGCGCTCTACCACTGAGCTATTCCCCGCCCCCTACCAACTCCACTTCTGCGCTGTTACCAGGCCCGTGCAAATGCCCCACAGACCTGTCTTCTCATCTCCATCCCCACTGCCCAGGTTCAGGTTTCTGTCACCTGACCTAGACAGGGCAGTTGCAGCAGTCTGTGGGATGCAAGATCCATGAAACAGACCTGGAGGCGCCCTCAGGGGAGCAGATGCAAGCACAGTGCATAGTGAAGAGTGAAGTTGCTGGCTAGGAGGTGTAATGGGCTTCCAGTTGGTCTCCACTAGACCGAGCTCTGCTCCCCTAATTCAATCTCAACACTTCCATGAGGTCTCTATTTCTAAAACTCAGTTTGCATTTTAAAGTAAACTTGCTTCTAAAAGTCATCAGTGGGTTCCAATTGCCTGAGTTAAAGTCTAAATTCCTTAGCCAGGCTCCCAGGACCCTCCACAATCTGTCCTCACTTCTTTCCACCTCCTTCTCCCACTTCGCCCTATCACTTTTCTGTCTCAATCTTGATGTTGATTCCAGACTAGAATGCCTACTGAAATGCTATATATTTGTGAAGGCTTAGCTCAAATGCCACTTTTTTACCTCTTCAAAGAAGTGTTCACTGATCATCTCTTAGCATTTTCATAAAGATTTGTTTATCTTTCACTTTCTGCACTATTGTCAGTCCAGGTGATGGAAGGTAGGGGCTAAGGACATGGGCTTTGAGTCAGATGTAAGTACCATACCTTGGGCAAGTTGTGTCTGAGCCTCAGTTTTTGTCCACTTGTTAGACGGAAATCATGAGATGATGATGGTGGTGGTGATGGTAGCAGGTCCCATCTTATGGAGTTATCCTGAAGGTTTAATGAAGGTAGTGGATGCACAGTGTCAGCGCTCCATACATATCAGATGAAAAGGGACCTCAGCTTCTCATCTGTCAGAGGGAATGGGGGAAAAAATGACCAGCAAAGTTCCTCTTACCTCTAATATTTAGTGAATATTTAATCATTTAAGAAAACTTTTCTGAAAAAATATCTTAATGGAAACTACTTGAATATTTTCAGTCTCTGGGAGAATCTTTGAAAGGTGATCTGGAGGTAAGGGGAATAAGCATATTCCAAATAGCATTGTAGACTTCAGAGAAAGACACCCCAGAACACTGACCCTAGAATTGAGTCTTTTAAGAACATTGTTAAAATACATATATGTTAAAAAGAATTGTTATTTTGGTAACATTTTGATTCATCAGTTTTCTACCGACCACCTGCATGTTAGGGTTACGTACTAAGCTTAAAGGAATTCAGTCCTGGGAAGCACCATAGTTTGGGGAAACTTTGCAAGCATGCGGCTTGCAATCAAGGAACTCTTGATGAAGTGACAGTGCGTCTTTGCCAATAACTAGCCGGGTCCACTTGGGCAACTCAGTTGACATTTATTTATGCCTCACTGTCTCACCTGTCCAATGCTAATAATAGTGTCCGAGCTGCCTCACCCACAGAGTCATGAAGATACAATGAGAACAGAGCTGAGCACATCCTTGAACAAGTTAAAAGAACTCTTCAAGGTGGTAATCAGCCAGAGATACACACACTGCTAATCTGCAGGTTTAGGAGATGGATCATGATTAGTGATTCTCAACTTGGGCGTCACATTGACTCACCAGGGGTCTTTTAAAAGTTGCCAGTGCCCGGACTCCATTTCCAGAGATGCAGATTTAGTTGGGAATTTTTTTTTTTTTAAATAACACCAGAGATAATTCTAACATGCAGTGGATTTTGAAAAGCAAGCAAAACAGAAGCAGAAATTAAATGACGGCTCCCATGTGTTGCTTGGTCAAGTCTGGGTAATACGAAATTATGAGCTTGGCTGATTTTTCCTCCCCAATTCGACTAAACCAACCAGTTGTTGACATCATGGAGCTGCAGCTTCAGGTTACAATTTATAACCTGTATTTTCCCCAGCGTATAAGCCTGTCCAGGGATACAGCCTGGGCCACAGAAAGATTTAATGTGTGGATCTCAGTTTCCGTCTGTTAGGAGTGATGAAGATTGGAAAAGAAAGAGACAATGGAAAGGAAAGGGAGAGGTTATGGCCCAGAGTCTGGGAGGAGAAGGCTCTGACTGGGACAGAGGCAGGACAGCACAGAGGGAAGAGTTGTGTTGGATTTATTGAACTGGTTTGGTTTAGGTTACAAACTGGTGGCTGTAGAACCAAATGAAGCCTGTGTGCGTCAATTTTGCGTGATCTACGCTTTCTTTTAAAACTGTTTGGAATTGGTTGTCAACAGTTAAATATCAGAATTTCACTTTAAAATCTGGATTTCTGGCATTTCTTGGGGGGGGGGGAGATCCGTCTTATTCCTACCGAAATAGATGAGACACGTGTTCTCCAGTTCCTTGTGCTGAATCTGCTTTGCTCATTTATCTTACCTACTTGGGCTGTGGCTGTATTGGGTTTTGTTTTGTTTTTTTCACCCTTAGTGTAATCTGTAGATCTTGATGTTGGCAGTACATTAAAGTCCCTTGCAGAGCACTTAAAATATACATGCTTAGAGTTCATCCTAGACCAATAAAACCAGAAACTGCTGTGTGTTGGAATCGGGGCAGGTTATCACTGCTATTTTTTTAAATCTCTGGAGGTTATTCTTATGTGTAGTCAGAACTGAGGACTATTAGTCTGTTAACCTACTCAAAAGACTTGTCCACAAGCTCATCTTCTTATCTCTGAAAGTGAGCCATTAAGAAACAGTCTACAGAATCATAAATTCCGAGAATTTTAAAACTGGAAGGGATCTTTGAGCATGCATCAGTTAATCTGACCTTCTTATTTAGAGGTGAGAAGACAGAGGTCCAAAGAGAAGAACATCATTTAGTATTAAGTTATAGTGTGTTTTATTATGGTTTCTCTTTTCAAATGAAGGCATATTTTTAAATATTTCTTTTTATAAACAGTTCTCTTACCATGCACTGCTTGGTGGTGCTTTAAAGTTCTCATTATTTCTGCTTTTCCTAGAATATTTTGCTGGGAGTTAGCTGTCGTAACTTATATGAGGCTTTAAAAAAAAAGAAATTCCCATTCATTGTTTTTAGTTCAATAGCAATCCTTAATCAGAGACATCAGTAGAGCAAAAATATACATGTGTAAGAAAAATAATTTCTTAAAAGCTATAATATTCCAGGCTGTTTTTAAACTGTACATAATTATTTAAATCTATGAATTTTAAGTTGATGAGATTTTAAATTTTGTGGTATTCACACTGCTCAAAGACACTAACTGTTTTAATTAAATTAAACTTCAGTTTTTAAAAGGTAATATACAGTCCATCCTCCTATATCCAGAGTTACAGGTTAATTAACTTCATAGTATTTTCTGTTTTTGAGAAATCAGAATAGTTTCAAAACAGATGTGGATAGGTTAACTCCTGGATACCATATGCTGGGGCATGTTGATAACAGACAGTTAAAAGATGGTCTGGGAATGTGAAAGGAGGAGTTGTGGGGCGGTAGCAGCAGGTGTTGGGATTTTGCGAACAAGATAGGATGCAGGGGGCAACCTGTCCAAGGAAGTGAGCAGCTCATCTCTGTACCCCACGCAGAAATGGTCAGTCCTTATCTCCCGGTCAGCTTCCTTTAACACCGGGCTTCCCACCCTCGGGTCCTGGCATTTGGGGTCAGATAACGCTATGTTGTGAACAGCTGTCCTGTGCATCGAATTGTGTTTAGCAGCATCTCTGATCTCTCTCCACTTGAAGCCTGCCGCACCCTCTCACCTGTGATAACTAAAAATGTCCCTGGGCATTGTCAAATGTCCCCTGAGGGCAGGGGCCAAAATGGTCCCCAGTTGAGAACCACTGCTTTGTACAACCCTTTCTGGACTTGTAGAAGTTATGCCAAGCATTCTCAAACATTCCAGACAGAGTGGCCAGGATGTGAATGATAAATACTTTCCATGTACCTAGTACTTTACAGTTTTAAATGTATTTTCACACAATTCACACATGCCCAGATCAAATGTAGAAGAAATTAAGTGGCAGATTTAATGAAAACTGTGCGATAGGGCTGTGCATGCGCTAACTTCCCATTTTTGTCTTGATTTCCTGAGAAATTGTGTTTCTGAGGATTGCTGCTCTATTGTCTGTAGACAGATAGTCATAGCTTGCTTTTTAAATTTAGTCATCATTGTTATTATTAACGTATTTACCATCATGTGCTTGGGAGCTAAGTGGTCCCTGTCCTCAAGAGGTTGAAAATGTAATTAGGGAGGGGGGGATAATTCCATAAAAAGATGGTTAAAATGTATAAGAACCCTTGTTGTAAGCCAGTGAGTAATCTATGCAAAAGTGCTGTGAGAATTCATCACAAATAAATAATCAGTCATGGGTTGGTCATTGGAGAAAGACCTCACAGAGAAGGCTGGCTTGAAATTTTAAAAAATTTATAAAGGCACGAAAGCCAGCAAGCTGGGATTTGAAAGCAATGTGGTACTAAAGTAGGCGTGGGCGTGATGGGAAGGGGCGGGGGTGGGAAGCATGCTCAGGGCCAAGGGGACGTGGGAGCAAAGAAGAAAACTGCCCAAGGGTAGACCCATGGCAGGAATGGGAGGTTCAGAAGGAGCATCACGGGAGAGAAGTCTTAAGAGAGTGTTTTGAGCCATCTGGGCTTTGAGTTTGAGGTTCCAGGGATTGGACTGCGCCCTGTGGACATTAGGAACAGTTATGACTGGCACCTGGGGTAGGGTGGGGGGAAGAGGAGTGTGCAAGACAGGGGTTTTCAGGAAGAATCTGCCTCTGTGGATGGGAGAGGGTAGGGCTCAGTAGGCAGACTGGGGGAAAGACTGGCCCGGTTCGGATTGTGGAGCCGGTTGGAGGGAGAGGAAGAAAGGGCGGCGATGAAAGTTGATAGGGGCCGATTAGATACTCGGGTTCTGCGTCTGAGTGACAGGGGTACGAACATGGTCGTGAACAGAAATAGCAAAGCTGATGTGCGAGGTCGGGTGACGCGTTCAGTTGGGCGCCTGGAGTCTGAAGTCTCGGCAGACACCCACGTGGAGAGGTCCGGGGGCAGCCGGGGTCCCAAGAGCATCTGTGGACTTTTTTCTGAGCGGGACGGGACCTGACAGGTCGTCTCTTCCCTCCAGCCTCCTCGGTTTACAGATGAAGAAACGTGTGCGTGTTAAGTGATGGGATCTTTATCATGTTGCATTTCTGAGGCGGATCCGATTTCAAAATGCAGAGGAATTCTAGTTTTACAAAACGAAAAGGCCTGGGGGAAAAAAGATCTGAAAGATGCCCGTGTGGGACGAAGCCTGACACTTCAGGCTGGAAACTTAAAGAGGAAAAAGCACGTGGAGTGTGCGGAGGGGACCGAGGGGGCCACAGGGCTGCCCTGAGGGTGGGAGGGGGCGGAGGAGCAGCCCCCGCCCAGGAGGATGCGGGGAGGGGCGCGGTGGCGGAGGTCAGGAAACAGTGCCCCTTCCTGCGGAAGGACATGAAGGGATGAGGCCTGAGGAAAGGCCACTTGCCTTGATTAGGAAGTGGTAACGATGTTAGCAGCGATAGGCACCATCGCTTGCCAGAACAAGCGCCACCCACGGGCCCAATTGTGGGATCTTTACAACGGCTGTGTGAGGTCGGTATTACTTTATTTCCATTTTACAGATGAGGAAACTGAGGCAAAGGGTGGTTAACTGTCTTGCCTGGGGCCAACTCGGCTCCTGAGGGTGGAGCCAGAGTTTGCCAGTGGAGCCTGGATTCAGGGGAGTGATGAGGACAGCGGCAAGCCGTTCAGACTGTTGAGGGAAGAGAGAGGAGGCGGGTGGTGGTGCAGGGTTACTTTCCAGATACTGAGCAGAGTGTGATTGACAGACGTCAGAGAAGCCGACAAAGAGAAAGTGGGAGGCCAGGTCCTAGCAGAGCTGAGACCGCAAGCTCCAGTTAAGCCGGGAGTCTTGAGTAAGAAGAGAGAAAACACCTTTTCTTCTGAGACTGTTTACTGTTTCCCAGCCTTTCGCTACCAAGGCCCTTCTCCACCCACCAGGGACCCCAGATTTTCAACGATAGTATCAACTTCAAGCTTTTATATTAATTGAAGTATAATTTATATGCAAAGCAACATCCGGACCTTGAGGATACTGTGTAGTGAGTTTTGACTACGGCTTTAATATATTAATTCACTTCCCATTTTTGTTATTCAAAGATTCATAACATTACCCGTCAGAATCTAGGATGATCACAGCAGATTAATGCAATCTACCCAAAAGCAAGGACTCCTGACATTTTAGCTGACCTGTTTAGCCTGTTTGAGGCCTTTTGAAATAAGGAACAGCAGCTCATAGATCCATATTATTAGCATCTGAGAGCCCCGTGATCCAAGGACCCCACGCGTGTAAAAATAGGCTCAGGCCGTTGTGGGAAGAGGTGGCAGGATGGACAGGACCATCACTGGCCTCCCGCTTAACACGTTCTCAGGACCACTGGCCACTGTAATTGATTCCCAGGACCTGAGCCAGGAGAAGTATGATCTTACTCTTCAGAATGAAAAGCCAATGTGATTCATAACAGTTTTAAAATCAAGTACACATGCCTCGATATTTAGTGTCATTAAAGAATCCTCGTTATATTTCAGGTGTGATAGTGACATGGTTCTCGCCATTTAGAGCTATGTGCTGGAATATTTACAGATGATAGGATATCTGCGATCTGCTTTAAAATAATTCTGTGTGATGGTGGGGGTGACACTTCAACAAGACTGGCCTGAAATGATAATTGCTGATACATTGGTACATGGGGGTTCACTGTTCTATTCTGCCCGCTTTTATATATGTTTAAAAGTTCTCGAGGGGGAGGGTATAGCTCAGTGGTAGAGTGTGTGCTTAGCATGCACAAGGTCCTGGGTTCAATCCCCAGAATCTCCATTAAATTTTTTTTTAAAATCTAATTACTTACCACCCCCCCAAAACAAAACAAAAACAAAAGAGAGACTAAGGAATTTGTTTTTTAAAAAGTTCTCACAATAAAAATGTTTTAAGGGAGGAAAAAATAAAATTAAGACTATCAGTCAAGAGTTTGGTTGCATATAACAGAAATGTTTCTATGTATGTTAAGCAAAAGGAATTTAATACAGGGAATCAAAGCCTGTAAAATTGTTAGAAAAGATAGCAGAGCAGGCTTTAGGCTGGACCTCTGGGAATAATGACCAGAACATCACCACTCGTCTTCCTGTGCCTTCACCAGGAAGCCAGGAAGATGGTTTCTCATTGTTTGAACTGCGTGCTCCAGGAACACATCACTTAGGCCAATCTGACCATCAGGGATTCACAGCCACAGTGGTTGGCTCCAGTGATATCTGCTGCACCTACTGGAATGGTACCAGCAAAATGGATGCCTGGCCCCCACCACTTTGCTCTCTGATTGGTGGAATCTAAGTCCTGTCCAGAACCCTAGGTACGGGGTTCTAAGAATGTGGGAAATGGACTTTTCAACTTTCCATCCTCTACAGAACTGGATGGGAAAGTGGTGGGAACAAATACCAAGCGGGCCCACCTATCACAAAGTATATTAGCAATTAAAATGGTGTTTTTGCTTATTTATCCCCAAAAGTAATTTTGGACAATGTTTAAATTGTGGTATATTCTTTGGTTTGGTTTTCTTGCTACAGTTTTTAGATCAACTTTTACCAAACCTGTATAACCTCCTACTACTCAGGAGCATGCATCTTGCTCCCTCTGCTCTAGCTGCGTTCATCCGAGTGGGTGTTCTGTGCCCATTATCCTTCAGGTCTTTGCCTCTGTTGTTCCCAGTGCAAGGAATGCCTTCCCTACCCCCAGTCTAAATCCTGCCTATTTTTAGACATAGTTCAAGTCTGAACTCTTTGTAAAACCTTACCTGATTTCTCCAGGCTCCATTTTCCTCTCTCCCTCCCTCCCTTCCTTTCCGTATGTACATATGCATGTATGTATATCTCTGAAATCTTTCTGGACTTATTCTTTGTTCTGCTGCGTAGTTTGGTCTCTATGGTCTCTATGATGCAAATGTTTCATGATATACCGTCACTTTGTATGAGATGGTCTTACTTGCTTACATAGGCTTTGAGCGATGTAAGAGCGGACAGGTTTCTCTGTGTATCCTCTCCTTTGATGCGTAACACCATGAAGAGTAGAGAAGAAATGTGTGTGTTTCACATTGGTACTGTTAGTAAAATGTACCAATAAGCATACCAAGATGATAATGCCTCTTAAGAGTACTTAAGATTGCAGTAAGGGATCAGAAATGTTCCATGTCAAGTAAAGTGTAATTTGTAACCTATTATAAATGTTGAGAGATAGTAATTGTGGTTGGGTTAACATCTGGATCTTCACACCATCTTCATTTGGCCTTTTAATTTAATTGTGTAGTGTGATAATTGCTTCTGTCTTTCAGTGAAACTATAATTCTTCTGTTTCTTGAACTCAACCTGCACTCCCTGTCTCTTTGCCCTTGGCCATGTTCTCCTTCATTGAGAAGTCTCAGCTCAGGCCCGTGTCCACCTGTCAGTCTCCTGTTCACCAGGCCGTGGGACTGTCCAGCAGTAACAGGTTGGATGTCAGTTTACAGCCCAGTTAGTCAGTTAAAGAAGCATTTGCAGTAATGGTGTAAACCCACGTTTACGGACCTAGCTCAGGATCGGAAAATACTTGTTAAGTGAAAACGTTTTAAAAACTATGGTATGGTTTCCATTTTTGTAAATGAAGACTTTTTAAAATTTCTACTCATTCTTTTCCTTTAACAGATATTTATTTAGTGACTACTGTGTGCCAGGCGCTACATCTATGTGCATAGAAAAACCCTGGAAGGTCATACTTTGATATATACGCAGTGGTCATCTCTGCTTGCTGAGATAACAGGTGACTTTTTCAAAATTTGTTTCTGTCTTCATTTGCAAACTTGTGTTTTCTAATTTTTCTATAAAAACATATATTATTTATTAATAAGGAGCTAATATATTTAAAAAACACTTCTTCAAAATGCTTACAATGTGATGTTACATGAAGAAAAGTGGGTTAAAAACAATCTAAAATTTCAGTGTTAAATGGAAAAGAGAGAAGAGGAGAGAGAGCTAGAGAGGAAGAAAGAAAAGAAAAGGAGAAAAAACAGGGAAAAAAGGAGGAAACACATCAAAATCCAGCAGTGGCCCACTTTAGGTGCCACAGTTTCATTTACAAGTTCTCTTCTAAAGCATCTACAACAGGCATATATTAGCTGTAGAACCAGAAAATTTTTCTTTTTCTTTTTCAAGAGCCAATCCAATTGTGACTTTTCTCTGAAGCTACCTCAGATCCCAGAATTTGACCTTTTCGAACTTTTAAAATCTCTTCATCACCGGGCACTCAATAAATACCTGATAAATTGAATGGATGGTATTTTCTAAGTGTGGCCTTAACCTGGGTGACAGGTGTCACTCACTTTGTTCATCTTCCCCATTTTCCAGTTTTCCTCTTCAAGAACAAGTTAGATTTCAGATAGGTTATTTTGCAACAATAAAAATTTATTCTAAAAAAAAAAAAGAGGAGATTAGCACACAGACAACACACAGAGGGGAGACCATATGAAGACACAGCAAGAAAACAGCTGTCTGCGAGCCAAGGAGGGAGGCCGCAGGAGAAATAAAACTTGCCAACACCTTGAGCTGGGACTTCTAGCCTCTGGAACTGAAAAATAAATTTCTCTCTAAGCCAAAGGAAAAAAGTGTAGCCTATGTGATTAACTTAGTGCTGACATTTGCCTAATACTGACATAGTTTTAGTGGCCAGAACTTCCTCTATTTTTTTTTTTTAGGTTTTTTTTTTTTTGCTTTGTTTGCCCATTGCTTTAATATATACATAGTATTTATGTATACTATATATTATACTTTATAGTATATGTATACATATTGTATATTTTTTATGATACAGTATATATTTTTATATAGTATATATTTGTATACACACCCCTATGTTGATAGGAAAGTTTCAATTCAAACTGTAGACTCCAGGTCTGTTGTTAGTCAACCTTTCCCCTCCTCGGAAGTTTTTTGTCCGGTGCCCGATTTCCTACCAGTTTGTGGAGAGAGAAGGACTCCTTCACCCAGATTGGAAACACCATCCATTGTATCAACTTTCTAGCAGCCCTGCCGTATCCATCCAGTAGCCTCCGAGGGCCTCGACCAGACGAGAGCGAGGCGGGCAAGGCTCCTAGGAGTTCCCCAGTCCGGGCCATCTGTGCAGCTTTCATCAAAGCGGGCCAACGGGTGAGAGCGGGCTTTACCCTGCTAGTGCACTTCAACTTTCACAAAGTAAAGACAGGCCGTATTCACTGCTGCCGTGTGAAGGCACTCAAGCCAATTAATCATGGCCTGGGCTCCAGCACTACCACCCGGGCTGCAAGACTCCGCCCCGAGCTGCCAGGTTGGCCTTAGACCAGGAGTTCAAGGATCTCAAGTCTCCACGCCTGGCTTCCTGCTTTCCAGGAGAGGCCCTGCCCTGCAGGAAGGGTGAGGCTCCTGGAACCTGAGGCCCTAGACGGTATGTACCTTGTGGAAGTTGTAAAGGATTCCGGAACTAGGAACGTTTCATTCCAGATAGGAGACTGTGTGAATGAAAAGAAATAATGTGGGGCCCAACTGTGGGGAAGAGAAGAAAATTCTTGAAAAAACATCATTCGGGGGTGCTTTCTAGGGGTCCTAAAAATATTATCAACTAGCACAATGCTGCTTAGGATGCTCGGATGGGCAGATTGGAGTTTTAACTCAACATGTTACAGTCATCTTGTGGAATTCAGGATCAGACAAGATATCAAAACGTCACTCAAGGGGGTTTACTATTGGAGGTAAAAACAACCAATAAAATCTCATTCATTTGAAAAAATCTCATTCAAATAAATCTCAAAAATTCCACTTCATTTCACGGTCCCCATCGTCTCTCTGAAATTGTCCCAGTGAGTTTCCCATAGCTTTATAGACCTTGCTTTCGAGGTTGCATTTACCTCCTGGACCCAATCCCAATGTGTGTGTGTGTGTGTGTGTCTAGGTTTCCCTACACCAACAATGTTAACTCCATTCTGACACTATGTACTGGGAGAGAGGATGCGATGCCCCAGTTCAGGGCTCCATCCCACAAGACCACCCTCCACTTCAGACAACAGTCAGTCACAAGCCCAGGTTGTTGGCTGTGCTCCTGGCCCACTGGCTCTAAATCAGAGGTTTCCATGACTGCGTCCTTGGGTTCAGTTAATTGGCCAGAACTTAGAGATACATGGGGCAAGGGAGGGAACCAAAAGCGTCTGTCCTTGTGGAGCTGGGGGCCCAGCCGGTGGCGTGTGGAAGAGTTCTAGTCCCCAGTGTGGGTGCTCTTTGAACCTCCTCCTTTTTCTGGTTTTTATGGAGGCCTTATT
Organism: Vicugna pacos; assembly: GCF_048564905.1. Classification (NCBI taxonomy): domain Eukaryota; kingdom Metazoa; phylum Chordata; class Mammalia; order Artiodactyla; family Camelidae; genus Vicugna; species Vicugna pacos. The sequence goes on from NC_132998.1 coordinate 15,082,302, forward strand.
ACATGATTGATTAACTCATTGGCCATTAGTGATTGAGTCTGCCTCTAGCCTCTTCTCTCCCCGGAGGTCAAGGGGTGGGGCTGGAAGTTCCAACCCTCAAATCACAAGGTTGGCTCCATTGGCAACCAGCCCCCATCCTTAGGTGCTTTCCCAAAGTTGCCTCATTAACATGACAAAAGACATTTATTACTCTCAACACTTAGGAAATTCCAAGGATTTGGGGAACTGTGAGCTGGAAATGGGGATGGAGATCAGACAGATATATTTTTATAAAAAATCACAATATCACACCACTGCAGCCACCTGCTTTTTGATTCGTGATGCTGTGTGTCTGAAATTCTTTTTCCCCCTTACGTACTATTGATGACCCCTCAGGAATTGAAATCACAGCCATCCATGTGGGGGAAAATGTGAACTCTACAAGTCTTTCATTTCTAGGAGGAAATACAGTTTCAGGTGGATTAACCTAAATCCCCTGAGTATGAGTTTTTAATTCCCTAATTCCCTGACATGGAGTGATTTCATTGAAGAGATTGATTTAATCTCTTGCAGTTGATGGAGAAACTCTTTGCTAAATTTCAAAACACAGATTTGTCCTTTGCTGCTTGACCTCCAGGTTGGGTCGCTGATCCCTCGTGATGGCGTTTATTGAGGATTTGCGTTTTTATTAAACTGAGATTGCTAAATCAGAGGTGCTTTTGTGTCTGTTCAGTCTGTACTGAGCTATATGTGTGCCCTGTGGTCTGACGCATTAAAATTACTGAATCGCTTTCCTTTAAACACACTGCTTCATAAAAGGGCGCCTGTATTGCCTGCAGATGACATGGTATTCCTCTTAAGTGTGAGCATAAAGAGTATGGAACATGACTCATTTTATAGTTAAAAATAGAGGGAGATTTATAGAAGACATACATTTTACAGCCTCTATAACTTGATGTACAAAGATGACTTTAATACCCTGAGTAGCAAAATGTAAAAGTTGCATTAGTGGTAGATTAATTATTTGTTTCTGTGTAAATAGTTTATTTTTAATCAGGGGTGATATTCACGTCTGTTTTTGGCTTGTGTTGCATTTTAGGGGTGTCGACCTTATATTTTTGCTGCTGTCCATTTGTAAATCCACTCAGAAAAGAAGAATTTGGACTAATTTTTTGACTCCAGGTACTTTCTAAACATGATGCATTTCAAAAGTGGACTCGAATTAACTGAGTTGCAAAACATGACAGTGCCTGAGGATGACAACATTAGCAACGATTCCAACGATTTCACCGAAGTAGAAAATGGTCAGATAAACAGGTGAGTATTTTTCCACTAACACTTTCTATCCGATGAAAAAAGTGCCTCTAAAATCTTATTCTGGTTTTCAGTTATTTTCTTGAATTATTCATTACTAAAGTTATGCTGCATTTGAAGACGTAATTTGAATTTCATATGTGACATCTGTTGGGCATCGCCGGCAATAGCAGATGAAGCAAATAGGGAAAGTAATTTATTCATCCTTTCAAATCTTTCAATTGAGTCTAATCAAAATGTATAAATACACTGGACCCCAACCAGCCCGAACTTTTCAAAAAGCGCTGTGCTTATGAATTCGACAGACTGGAGGCATTTCCCTGCAGGCCGTATCTGAATGTGTACTACAGGCCTCTGGCCTCGTCCACATTTTAATCCAGGAATGGTTCAATTCACGTTGGCCAATGTTCCCACGTTAAAACTACAAATACGTCATTACCAGCATCGTCTGTAACTTGGATTTGAAGTAATAACAATAATGGTTGAGCCCAAGTGGCTCTGTGAGAAACTGGAGTAGAGAACTAGCACATGAAAGAGAAAGGAAAGAGGAGGTGGGGGGGTGGGCGGGAAGAACCCGGGCCTGGGAGCTCCCACCCTCAGCTGTGACCCCAGCAGGTCCTTCCATCCCTTGGGTCCTGTGTTTCTTAAGTTACAAGAGTAGGACCAGGTGGGAGGGTACAGCTCAGTGGTAGAGGGCAAGCTTAGCGTGCACAAGGTCCTGGGTTCAATCCCTAGTACCTCCATTAGATAAACAAATGAACCTAAATACCTCCCCCATCAAAAAAATTTTTTTAAAGAGTAGGATCAAAAATCATCACACTGTATATCTGAAATATGTGTAGTTTACTATACAGGAATCATACTATAATAAAGTTGTTATACAAAAAAAGAGTAAGGCAAATGTCTATTTTTTTTTTTTAATGACTTGGGGCATTCTCTGACCTTCTGATTTTTTAGCAGCTTATATGGAGCCTTTAGCAGGAAGCTCTCCAGTTTGGGAGTTAGTGGTGTGGTTTGTTTGAAGCCTCGGGCTGCCTGAAAGGCTGGGAGGAGAGCGTGGACTCTCCGGGACTTAATTCATTAGAACACCAACCATGCAGCAGTTCGGGGTGGGGAGGTGGCAGTCAAATGGACGAAACATTGTGACAGCTAACCAGGCATCTTCGTAGCGATCATTTCTGGTCATCAGCTCTGCATCCTGGAACAACGTGTGATGGAGAGGCCAGAGTCGGACTTAGGGGCCACCGTGGACACACACGCAGAAGTGTCGGCCCTGCCTCTCCTCTTTCTCTTCCTTAAATGCTCTTAGATACTTCCTCGTTATCTTCTGAGTATTTACTGTGTTGTGATGGTTCTTATTGTTGGACTCAAGTTTGCTGCTTTTATCTTTTCTGCATAATTATTAATAATAAGTACCATTTCTTGAGTGCCAGGTGTGTTTACACGTATTGCCACGGATCCTTATAACATCATGCAATGTTTCTTTGCAAATAAGGAATATTTTTTAAAAATTAAAAAAAAAATTTTTTGCAGAGGGAGGTAATTAGATTTGTCTATCTATTTATCTATCATTTATCTATCTTATCTATCTAATGTCTGTCTATCTTTCTTCCTATCTATCTTTCTTCCTATCTATTATCTATCTATCTAATGGACGTACTGGGATTGAACCCAAGCCTTCATGCATGCTAAGCATGTGCTCTACCATGCAACTATACCCTCCCCCCTCGCAAATAAGGAAAATTTAAAAATTCAGTTTACCAGTAAGAAACCTGAGGCTCAGAGAAATAAAACAACTTGCTCCAGGGCACACACAGATCTGTCTGAAATGCCTGACTTTTCTACACTGTCCCGCCACCTCTGATTAAAATGCTCAGGGATTAGTGAAAGAGATAGTCTGTCTGTACCACCTATTAAACTCTGTTCAGCTCCACCAGTGCTGTGTTACGCTCTGTGCTCCCGGAGTGTTCTGTAGTCACCACTGACCTCCACTTAACAGCAGATGGGGTTCTAACCATTCCACAAGTAGGACATTTCGAGTTTATAATGAGGTTTCATTCCTAAAGCAGTGTGAATCTTGAGGACCTTAAGATGAGAGTCTTTTACAGTATTCAGTTTAGAATCTGACCGTCATCGTTAAAAGTTTTACTTACGAAAAATATTGTTCTGGAGGTGATTACCACTTGGAGTGGTTGGAGACACCCCTTCTCCACCCGGACTTGGGCACCTGCCCAGTGAGCTCACTTCCCCATGGACAGTGACTAAGGCCACGAGCCGCACGGCCCGAGCGTGGGCAGGCGCTGACCACTTGTTCCGCAGAATTTGGTTCCACTGTTGCCAATGCAATGCGATGCATTTGTTTCTTTATTTTATCTCCCCTCTTTCATTGACACGGTTGATGAATCTTGCTTCATTTCTGGCTCTAGAACAATTTAAACTGAAAACAACATATTACAGCGTGAAATCAAAAAGATAAATCACAGTGAAAAAAAAAACCCACCGTAATTTCAGCAAAGCTCCACCCAAATACTTCTCACTTCTCTTGCAGCTTTTTCACGTTGGTGGGAGGAAGGGAGGCTCAATGATATGAATCTAAGAGAACCGTCTCCCAAGGCAGTGAACGTCTAGGTAACAGTGCTTCTTTTTAGGGAGCTAGAGAAAACATTGAAAGCAAACGTTGACCTCTGATTACCTGGCGTCCAGCTGATAGCTTTGCCTGGAACCCTTGTACTAGGATACAAGAGGAATGACTTTTTTAAAGTTTAGTTAAAAACAGAGTAGAACCATTTGGGCATTGGGTCTCCTGCCCTTATTCTAGTTCAGTTGTTTTATTTCATGCCCTAATTTGGGGGTTGGAGTCACGGAAATCTATAGCCGGCACAGCAAAATCTTCCAAAATGTCCACTAGACCAGGACTGCTGACATTTTAATGTGTGTGTGAAACTCCTGGCAGCCTTGTTACCTGCAGATTCTGATTCAGTAGGTCTGGGACTGGTCCTGAGATACTGAGTTCTTGCAGGCTCCTAGGTAATGCCTGTGCAGCTTGGTCCACGGACCACACTTTGAGTAGCCAGCTCAAGACTTCCTCTCGATGTGAGCTTCTTGAGAGAAGGAACCACCTGAATCATCTTTGTATCTCCCGTACCTTGTAATGATGTGATAATAGTGCCCGGTACAGGGGAGATATTGCAAAGTTTTTGTTATATGAAAGAGAGAGACAGAGACAGAGACAGAGACAGAGAGTAGCTATATGTGTGGTTTGGATTTAGACTTGTATTGAATCCTGGCTCCATCCACACGTCTTGTGTGATCTTGTGCTTTAAGCCTCAGTTCCATCCCTGCAAAACAGGGGTAAAAATAATAGCTCACCTCCTGGGGTTGTTGGGGACTAGTAAACAAAATACTGTTTATAAGTTAAGGACTCAGGCTATGCATTCAGCTAGCTTAGGCTCAAATCCTGGCTCACCAGTGTAGTTATGAGTAACATAACTTTGGTCAAGTTACTTGTCTCTAAAATGGAGCTAATCATAGAGCCGGCCACATCTAATTATTGGGAAAATAGATGAGAAAACCCATGTAGAATACTTGGCACAGTGTCTGGCACTAGAAAACCTTTTAGTATGAAGACAATCTGTCACAACGGAAGTGCAGCCCTCTTTCTTGGCAGACACTTCTTCTTCCTCCACCCCAAGGACTGATTGGACTGTTTCCGGTTTTGGATGATTGCTGGTTGTTGTCACCTTAAGGCTGTTGAACTGTTAGTAGCTTATCCCAGCTGTATCTCGGCAAGTATTCACCCATTTTCTGATTTATCCACTGTTGTTCTCATCTCCAGGAATAGTTACTGTTGTTATGACCCCGGAAGCTTCTAACAAAATTTTAAGTTACTCATTAAGATTTTCTTCAAAGACTTCGGGGGCAACTCCTGTCACTGAAGCCTGGGTCAGCCTTTTGGTTTTCCTTGGTCCCTGTGCAGCTTTCAGAGTTCTTGAGCGACCTTTGTATCACTTGGGAGGACCCTTGAAAAGTTATCCCTTCTCTTCTTCTAATGTCTTTTCTGTATCTTAGGGAAGAAGATGCCATGACTTCCTCCTGTGTCCATGTTTTCATGTCAGAAAATTCTTTCCTGGCTTTAACCACTCCTGTTATAATGGGAGTCTCTTTTCTCCTGTTTTCAGTGGGGTTTATCCACCAAATAAGGCTTTGCTGACCTCTCAGTCTTCTCCTTAAATGCCTGCTATTTCTTTCATTCGTTCGTGTCTCCCAGTCTCTTTGTTACATGTTTCTTTCCTCCTTTTTCTCTTTTTTCTATAGGGTGTTAGAATTTCAGGGGAAGAACCGGGAAAGGTCATTTAAGTTCAACCAGTCCTCTCTTTGTGTGATAAATCCTCAGCTGAAACCTTGTAATCTAGGAAGAATCTGATTGATAGAGATTAAAACAGGAAGATTACCTTCCTATTGTGTAGCCCCCTCCTTAATTGGATTGTTGCTGTTGTTGATTTATTTTTGGTTTTAAATAACTGCTCTATATTACTGGCCTCCCTTCACACGACCTCAGTATAACGCCTACGTCCTTTTCAAGGCTTTGTTTATTGAAGGTCAGCACGACAGCCATTGTAGGTTTTCGTTTTCGTTTTGTTTTGTTCGCAGAATAATTCGCTACCAGAGTTGATCGAGTTCTGCTTTATGGGTACAGGCCGACCTAGTGAAACTCTTTTTTTTTTTTAATAATTCTTTTATCATCCCACATGTCAAAGACACCTTCTCCAATAGCCCATTTTTACTTCAATAAAGAGGTCTTGGCCAGGGGTCAGTGCTTTTTAACATGCAGTTGCATTTGGTAAATGGTGAGATAACAGAAACTTGTGATCAGCGGCTTGACTTAGTTATTTGAAAGGGACTTTTCCATTACAAAAAAAAGGTTGGTTTTATTTTGTTTGAGAAAAAGTTTGCAGAAAGACCACGCAAAGACTTAAAGATGAAAAAGAAGAAAAAGTTGAAACATCAGAAAGAGAATAAAGAAGCTTTCTCTGAGTACTCACAGACATAGAAAACAAACTTAGGGTTACCAGAGGGGAAAGGGGGTGGAAAAGGATAAAGGAAAGGGAGTTCGAGATTTGCAGATACAAAATACTATATATAAAATAGATAAACAACAAGTTTCTACTATATAGCACATGGAATTATATTCAATATCTTGTAGTAACCTATAATGAAAACTACGAAAACAAGTATATGTATGTCTATGTGTGACTGAAACATTATGCTGTACTCCAGAAATTGACACAACATTGTAAACTGACTATACTTCAATTAAAAAAAAGAAAGAAAGAAAAGAAAAGTCAGTTCAAACCAGGGTATCAGCGGACTCATGGAAGATGAGGGCCGTGAATCGGCCTGGAAGCACTGGCTGAGAGGAAGACAGAGGGTCTCCTGAGGGGCTAATGGATTCCTCCTACTTGTTTTTCTGTCTCAGTTCTCGGAACACCCTGGTCTTACCTCTGTCCTCACCCTCTGTTGGAAAGGCCATTTGGAAGAGCAGGGGGAGCTAAGGTTAAACGTTGAGGCACAGTCCAATTTGGCAGTACCTGGAATTGCACTTGCGATTGGTACTTGAAACTTTTTTCGGTGAGACAGCCAGTGGAGATTCGGGGGAAAACCTGTTAAGGCTGGTTGCAGAAGGTCTACAGATTTGGGGGAAAACCTGTTAAGGCTGGTTGCAGAATCGGGAAGCACTCGACGCACAAAGTGTTTTAATGTGCTTTTTAATGGCTAGGTATCCCAGCAGCTCTGTAAGTCACTTCATTATCCTGGCCCTGCAGAAGGGCTGCGGCAGAGAGCTGGCAGGCAGGTGGCGGGGGGGGGGGGGGGGGGGGGGCTCCCTCCCCCTCCCCTTCCACTGCAGCGACCCCTGCTGTGTGCTCCTGTAGCCCGTCCTCCTCTGTCCACTTATTTTCTGCCGTCAGTCTGGAGAGCGTTGGCAGCCCTGGAACTCAGATCTGCTATAAACAGGAAGTTTATTGGTGTTCGGTTGGGTTTCTTTGAAAATGGTCGGGCTTTTCCCTTAATTTAAAAAAAAGTAAATAGGAGACCTTCTGGGCAATGATGCAGTAGACTTGAGTTGGTGATTAAAATTAGCCTGATGACATTCAGTCCTTTATTTAGTGGCAGCGCTAACTACGAGTCAAGTTCGTTTGGGGAAGTCCAGCATCCCTGTTTCCTGGGGCTGCCTGTGTGAAAAGGAGGGCTGCTCTCCCTTGACCCTCTCCAGCCAGATCTCTCAACCTCAATTCTGTGGAAGGATTTATAATATTGCAGGCAGGGTGGGGAGGGCGTAGCTCAGTGGTAGAGTGCACGCTTAGCATGCATGAGGTCCTGGGTTCGACCTCCAGTGCCTCCATTAAAATAAATAAATAAATAACGCCCCCCCAAGCTCCCGCCCTGCCAAAAAAATAAAAAATAAAATGTGAAGCACAAAAGAAGAGCCAACACTTGAACTCCCAGAAGGGTCTCCAAAGACCTTGCGTTCATTATGTGGTTCCCTTGCTAAGAACCTGCAGGGCTGTTTCTCAGGACTCTGTCTTTTAAGATTCCTCTGGCTAATGCCCACCCCCTCCCCCGCCCAATAAGGGTTTTTCCTTCTCCGGATTCTTTATCTCATCTCCGGTTTGCACGACCTGACATTCCTATTCTGGTGTTAGCTGCTCTGGTCTCTCGGCTGGAACGTCAGCTCCTGCGTTTCAGGAGACCAAAGTTTTCCTCACTTCTTTTCATCTCTGACAGTCACTGGACAGGTTCTCAGCGAAGGCAGATGCTGAAGGAAATAAACACTGAGCGGTGGTCTCAGGGGAATTTCATAGTGTGAATAGTGCCTATCTTTGGTTTATCCTGGCAAAATAAGGCAACCCTGAGGAAGCAAAGCCAGGGAGAAGCTAGACTTAAAGATGAAAAAGGTAGATACCTAAAAACCAACATTGATGATATATATATCTTTCATTTAAAACATGGTTTATTGTGAAATACAGCTTCATTCCAAAAAGCATCTGAAGATGCAGTGTATAGTTTAAAGATACATGCTTCTTTGTCTCATTCAAGTGGCTTTACGTTTATTAGTGAAAAATTCACTGTGATTAGTTCTTGCTGCAACGAGATAATGAAATTCCCAGAAGAGCCAAAAAGCATCCCTAACGTGTCTTCCTGGGACATGCAGCAGTTTGCCTTTGACTTTTCTTTGACAGTAGCACTTGTTTCTGTTTTGTTCTTAATCTTTTTGTTGAAGTATAGTTGATTTACAGTGTTGTGCGCTTTTTTTAAATGGGAATTTTTTTTTAATTAGAAATTCGGATGTTAACACTGAGTATATCTGACAGTTCTTAAAGCATTCTGAATTCCCCCTTCTGTATATTTTGTACATACTCTACTCCATTCAGCCTGTCTGGATCGTTCCCATTGCTCTTACTCTGTGCCTGGAGCTATACTGATGTTTCACATGTGCACTCATTTAATTCTCCCAATAACATTGCAAGATAATGTAATGGTGTCATTCCCATTTCACAGATGAGGAAACTGAGGTAGCGAACTTGGGCCCTCAGAGCTAGTAAGGATTTGAATTCAAGTTCTGAATCCCATGCTTGCTTTAAGCCCTAGCTCTGCCCTTAATCACAGACCATATGCCCTGCCTCCCCCACCATAATTTCCTAGTCTGAACTCCTGTAGGCTGGTGACTCCATCACTTATCACACTTGCCCATGTCCCCCTCATTGCCTGGTCTAGTGACTTGCGTATCGCAATTGCTGAAGGAATGTCTGATGGGGAAAGAGTTGTTTTCTTTTTTGCAGGGGAGACGGAATTCCTGTTTAATAACTTTGTACTCCAGGAATGTGAGCTCAGAAGGAATGCTGCCTCCAGTATTCTTTTAAATGCCAGCTTTATAGTATTGTTGCCATCATTTAATTTTCTGTTAGAAAAAAATCTATGTGAAAGTTAACTTGCGTTGTTGATAGGATTTTAACTTACTAATTTTAAAATGATTCAAAATGTATAGCTCTTTTTGACTTAGGTTTTTTTTTTTTCGTTTCATCTCAAGATGAGCACCTGCTGTTTGCATTGCTTTGTGCTTAGTAGAGTGAGGGATATAAAAAGGAATGAGGCGATGTTTCTACCCTTGGAGTGCTTTTAGTTTATTTGGTAAAACAAGAATGTGGACAACTAATACTAGCAAAAAAACCAAAACGAAAAACAAAAACAAAAACAAGGGAAGGAGAGGGCTGTTGAATTGGGCTGTTAAACTCTTAGGTAACTGATAACTTTTTATGCGCAATGTTTTGTTAAGTAATAAGTCAGTTAGTCATGACATTAAGCTTCAAATCATTATCATGAAGTTAAATGATCTTACATCTCTTTACAGCAAGTTTATTTCTGATCGGGAAAGTAGAAGAAGTCTCACCAACAGCCATTTGGAGAAAAAGAAATGTGATGAATATGTAAGTGTCATTATAATAAAGTGTGCTTATTTTTTTAATTGCATAAATTAGGACAGATGTTTTTAATTCATCCAGCCTAGTACCAAAAGCATAGCTGTTTCTTCACCAGGCTATTCCGTGGAGCCTACATATTTTCTCCTGAAACTCATTAAAAAAAAAATAAATAACTAGACCACTAAGAAAGGACTCCTTGAATTTTATTTCCATGTTGGTTCTCGATAGTTCTTTAAAGACTTTGGAGTGATGGTCTTTCTTGAGGACTGTTTTGCTTAGTGTGAATGTTTGTCTCTGCTCAGATTCCAGGCACCACCTCCTTAGGCATGTCTGTTTTTAACCTCAGCAACGCCATCATGGGCAGCGGGATTTTGGGACTCGCCTTCGCCCTGGCAAACACCGGGATCCTGCTTTTCCTGTGAGTGTTGACACTGCAGTCCTTTCCATTTTAAAACTGTATTTTCTGTATGTTTCTGTTGCTCCACAGAAGAAATTGGAAATATTTCTAAATAGTTCTTATTATTACTTTTTACGTTTGATTAACTTGGCTAAGTTACCAGTACATACTTTTGTATTGTTTGTTTGGATGGTTTTCCAAGCAGCACCTGATGTTTGTAAGAAAGTGGAAGGAGAAAATCTTTTATTTATCAAAAATACCAAAATAAGCATTTGTGAAAAGGATAAAATATTAAAAATCACACTTTTGGGTTGGTTTTTTTTGGGGTTTTTTTGGACTCTTGTCACTTTAAATCTTAGCTAGATAGTGAAAATATCAAGAGGTGTTTAGTTCAAGCAGTCACCACGTTGGTATGTGGATTGCTGTGGGACACGTAGTATATCCAAAGGTGACTGCAAATTTGTTGATAAGACGTGTTCAAGAAGCATAGAAGTTTTCAGTACTTTAAAGATGAAAAATTAGTGTGTACATTTCCTCTGAGATTCAATGAAAAGAAAAGGGGCAATTTTCTTTTGAAATAAGTTCATCTCAAACTGTTGAAGGAGACGTCCTGGCAATGTACAAAGGGCTCAATTTCAGTTGGAACGAGATGAAGACAGATCATAGAATTTATATCAGGAAAATTCCCACTCAGCCCGACTCCCCGCTCAGACTTCAGAGCAGTATCAGTGGTGCTTTGCCTGATGAAGCGAGGAGGAAATTCTCTCCTCCCAGGATCTTGCCTTTCCGCCTCTGACGGCACTCCTGTTCTTCACTGGGCATGCTCAGTAGTCCTCACTGCCCGATCCACTGTTTTCTTGGAGGCAGTGACTGAAATGGCTACCAGTCCTTCCTGTAGAAAGACTTAGACTGTGATGGAAGTGCATTGCTACCCATTCCATTACTCAGCGATCAGAAATGCCCATCCAGGCGGTGCCATATTGGTCCACAGCGCTAGGGATTAACATTTCTTTCTTTTGTGTGAGAACCCACTAGAGTGTCCTTCTGAGAATCAGAGAAACTCTGTTTGGACAGTGAATTCGATACATCGTCTTCCTACTGTCAACCAAATCAAGAAACCCAACTGTAGCCTCCTCTATTGCCCCAGCTAGATCTTTCTAGGTGGCCTTCCTACTTATGTATATCTTGAACCAAGTGCCAGGTTTGGGGGTAAAATGACAAGAGTTGGGCAAAATATTTCTATGGTGATAATTTTTTTTGTACATGTGAAACTCTGACCCTGTGGGGATACCACAGATAGAGATTGTGTAGCCACACTTGTGATTTTCAGTGCATTGACATGAAACACCTGACAGCTGATCCCAACTCCTCTTCTAAATGGCTGTGTAGTCCGGCAAGTTAGTTACTCTGAGCTTCACTTCCCTATTCTTTGAAACAAGGAAATTGCACTAGGAAAATCTCAGAACCCTGCTAACCTCCAAAACCCTATGGGTCTGTGACTATATTCAGTCATTCCAAAGCTGGAAGTATGTTCAGTTCAGTCATGTGTTTTATGTTGATTTCTTTCTTTTTAGTTATTGTCATATATCAAGTCGTTTTAAGTTAACATAGCAGAAGGAGTCAATTCTTTGATGATGGTAACAACTCTTCTAGCTCTAACTTTATACCCGGAACTAGTCTGTTTTAGGCTGAATCCTTACAAGTCTAGGAGGTGGGTACTATTGTTAGTTCCCAGTTTCACAGATAAGGGAACTGAGGCATGGAGGGGAAACTTTTATTTGGGAATCTCTTTGTCACCATCCTGAGAATTCCCTTCAGCTCTTCTCGGCTGGATCCCTTGTTCCCTGTATTCTGTTTCTCCCTCTTTCCGGATTTACTTCCTTGCTTTTTTTGCTGAGAAGGATTAAATAGGAATAAAATTTTGACGCCTTCATCTCTGAAAAAAATGTTTTTTACTCTGCCTTCATCTTTGATTGGTAATTTGGATATAAAACTCTATATTGTCAGTAATTTTCCTCCAGAGCTCTGAAGGCATTGCTCCATTGCCTTCTAGCTTTTTCGCTTGTGAAGTCCCAAATGCTTCTGATTCCTGATCTGTTGTATATGGGCAGGGTTTTTGTTTTAATTTTGCTTTTTTCCTGGAAACTTGCCAAATCTCTTTGTTCCCGATGTTCTGTCTCACAGTGATGTGTCTTGCTGTGCGCCTGGTACATCTTTTCTTTTAGAAATTCATGGTCTTCAGTTCTGGGACATTTCTTACGTTGTTGTGTTGATGAATTCCTTCCTCCTCTTTCTGTTTTCTCTCTTCCTGGAACTGTTACCAAGATATTGGACCAACTGGACGAGCCCTGTAACTTTGTATTCTTTTCTTTCATTGCTATAATTTTTCACTGTACTTTCTGGTATATGCCATCAGTTTTCCCCAAGTTTTTACTGAATGTGTTATTCCTGTTATTATAATTTTTTTATGTACAGGAGCTTTTAAACCTTCTTTGAATGTTTCCTTTTTATATTATTTTGTTTCTGTTTAATGATTTCACTCTTTTCTCTGAGGATTCCAGTGGTAGTTTTTCTCTGTTATGGAAAATTTCAGGCATCAAGCAGAGAGTGTAAAAGATCCCCATGCTCCCTTCATCTTGTGACCAGGCTTTCTCAGCCAGCCCCTCACCCAGACTGTCTAGCAGCAAATCCCAGACATCATATTGTTTCATTCATAAATATTTCAGTGTACTTCCCTAGTATAAAAGGACTGTTAAAACACAACCAGAATATGTCATACCTCGCAAACTGACCACAGCTCCTTAATATCATCAAATATCCAAACAATGTTTACATGGCTCTGATTATCTCATTTTTTAAAAAAAAAACAACTGATCTGGGCAGAAACACAGAAAAAGTTTTCCTGAAAAACAACTGGATTGTTCAAATCAATCCTCAAATGAAGTCAGTATAGGGCAGTTGGTTGATATGTGGTTTAAGTCCCTTTTACTCTGTAGGTTCCCTCATTTCTTTCTCTTCTTTTCAGTGCAATTTGTATGTTGAAGGAACTGGGGCCATTTGTCCCAGAGAGTTTCCCATAATCTGATTTCTGCTGATTGCACCCCCATGGTGCAAGCTGATTTTTCTGTTTGTTTTGGACTCTTTCATTGTAAAGTCTTTCCTCAGATGTCAGGTGGTCCCTCTGTGTCTGCTGTATTCAAGAACTGTGCAGGGTGAAGGGGCACAAGGCTGATTTGAGCCCGGTGTGTGTGAGTAGGGCTTGTTGGAAATGGCTTCACTAGACGTGCTGTCAGTGACCCTTCCCTTGGGGAACCAGCGGTGTCCGTTTCTCCTTGGCCGTTCAGGTCACCCAGAGAGGCTCTTCCGATCACCTGCCTGTAGGGTGTGGGCACTGCTGCTGCCTTTTGGGGACCAAGTTGGGGAAAAGGGTTGGGGTGAATGTCTCTGTGCAGCTGTTCACCCAATCCCAGATTTCATTACTGTACACCTGCCCCAGCAAGTTGTATGGAGTCCCTCACCCAGAGACTTCTATTTTATATTTTCCAGAGAATAGCTTTTCTGTATATTTAAGTCTCTTTTGCTAGGATGGGAGCTTTCCAGAGTTTAGGTGCCTGATCTGGAGAATTGAGCTATTTCTTGAAAGAAGTTCAGTAGATCCTCTTTATTTCCCCTCACCTCTCCACTGTTCCCCACCTCCAGTTGTGCCACCAGGGCCTTTGGGGAGTCCTGTGGTGTAAATTGGATTGGTCTTGGCTGTCTTGCTGCCAATTTAAGGTGCAGCTCCATCTCCTTTCCAGCTTCTGACATTTTCTTATTGTCTCTCCTCTCATATTATTCTAGCCGTTTAATGCCTTAAAAAAAAAATCTCTTTACTGGATTATCGGAGCCAGGGGAGCAGCAGTAAGTTCTAGTGTTCCATCTAGCACTCCTGGAATTCGGTTTATTTTTAATTATACTGGTTCAGGGATACTTGATCTCGTATCTCCTGGCTCATCAGTTTCTGACTGAAGCAAAGAATTGGGCAAACTTGACTTTTAGAGTTGCAGGGAGGTTTCCCCAGGATAAAACTATCCTAGAGTGTTTGGTTCTTTGCAAGACGCAGGAATAGCAAGCTGAACACACCAGATCTTCAGGTTAAAAAGCTCACAGAGGTGGTTGTATAGAGAAACCCAGACTTAGGAGTTTTTCACACGGTGCAGAACTCACTCTCCTACTCAGAACAAGGGCTCGCTCTGTGTTGTAAAACCAGCTGCTTGCACAGCTGCTCGAAGCCAAGAAGCAGTTGGCAGGAGGGAGCCATTTCGTCTGGTACAGGACCCTGTTCCAGACTCATATTGGCCAACACGGAGAAGGAGTCCAAGCCCGGCCAGGCTTCTTTAGAAAAGCAGCTGGGAAGGCTCCTCCGTGTCTCCCCGAGGCTGGGTGCCGGGCTCTTCCCTGCGGTCATCTGGAAACTTGCTGGCGGGATTTCTTTTTCTTGGATGGGTTTGGGGCTCATGTTCTGGACCAAACCATAATGGCTGTCATTCCTGTTTAACACATACCTGATTCAGTTAGATTCCTTGAATTCTGCCCTATTTATTGTAGGGATGCTCTTAGATTTTATGTCATCCTACATTCAGAGGAACAGGAAGTATGGTCATGGGAGTCTCAGTTTACAGTTGTTCTGTTGGAAATGAAATGGGGCTGTTCTCCGAACAGCAGTTTGGGGATTTGCTGGGGTACAAGGCGCTCGGGGTAAATGCACCTGTTGAATTGAGTTTTCCTAACAGTGAGACCCGAGGAAAAGGCAGTGGATACTGGAAAAATCTCCCAGTGTGTCTCCCTTTCCTAGCCCCAGTCTTTTTACACAGCTTTCCCGTAACTCCATCATAGCAAAAGAATACATTAAGAGTAAATATTAGTGTGGAAGAATGGTGGTTTTCATATTGTTTGTTATTTCACATGACCATCTCCCCCACCTCTGCCCAAAACAGGAAGGTTACGTTTTCTAAGGATTTCTGTTACGGGCATACATTTAATGGAAAATGACTCTCTAAAGAACGTGTCATCTTCTCACAATGCTAGATAAATGAGAGGTATATTACCCTACATAGAATCCGACAAAGTAGTAAGTGCATTACAGTTTTCTGTAACGTCTTGGCATGTGTTATTATTACATATTATTATTATTTTAGTCATGTAACCTTTAAGTTTAAAACCATGAAAAAGGAGAATTAATTCATGACGCTTCTGGGAGCTCAGAGAGATATCATCATTTAACATGAACACTGAGTTTGTAAACAATCTGTTTAAAATGGTTAAGTTTTATTTTGGTTGATTATAATTCCAGGCTTTTTAGGGAGTGTTTTCCATTTTCTGTCTCACTTGGGTAGTGGTTGTGAGATAATGTATCTAAAAGCATACTTTGAAAGTGGCATGCAAGAAGACATTTACTAGTTAGTACCAAGCCTATGGGGTGCTTGCTGTGAGAAGTTAATGAGTGAGTGTGAGTGTGTGTGTGTGTGTGTGAATGTGTGTGTGTGTGAGAGAGATGGAGAAGGTACCAGTAGTGCCTGGTCCTTAGTCACTGTTTAACAAAGTTAAAGTACTAATTAGATAGTTACTAAATAATGGTTAACATTTAATTTGTTAACCATCAAAGTATAACTTGGACAGTTACTAAATAATGTTCAAGTATTAATTCGGTGGTTACTAAATGGTGGTTAACATTTATTAAAATGTAACTATACACAGCATATTATCTCATCTAATCCCCACCAGCACCACTGGTGGTGTAAAACATTAGCCCCATTTTACAGATGAAGTAACTGAGTCTTAGTAACGACTTAGAAAATAGGGGAGCCAGGGTTCTATCCAGGATTTCTAGACTCTAGAAGCTGAGTGATCTAAAACACTACCCTGCCTTTTAGTGATGCCTTCAGAGGCCAAACTTGCATTATTAACGTATATCATGAGAGAAATGTTATTCTTATCAGTGGATACTTGCAAGTTAATACTTTAGCTCTTTAAAATCACCTTTAGAATCAGTCAGTATTCCTCAATTATGCTACTACTCTTTCCACCAAGAACCATCACCTTTATTGTAACGAAGAGACTTTTCTGTAGTATCAACTGTACTGAACTTTATATCAGGGGTGGTCAAGTTCCTGGTTACAGCAAGTACAATATAAAGCATATTGTAAAACCAGTAAACCTTCTAAGCTGCTTCATATTTGTCACATCTGTGCCTGACTTTGCCTCATGTGCTGTTTAAGATTTCCCACTGCCCTTGAACTTAATTCCTTTCAAGGATTTAACTAAACTTTTTGTCATTAAGGATTAAAAACCAAGTAGGGGTCGGGTGTAGCTCAGTGGTAGAGTGTGCGCCTGGCAAGCAGAGGTCCTGGGTTCAATCCCCAGCACCTCCATTAAATAAATAAATAAAATCTCGTCCCTCCCTCCACCCCCATACAGTGCTGTGTGTCCGTTCTATCTCAATAAAACTGGAAGGAAAAACATTTTTTTAAAAAAGAATTAAAAACCAAGTCATAGCAAAGTCCAGTAATACCAAGGCCTTAACCAAGGGAAATGGTTAAGTAACCACAACAGCTTCATGAAACAGAATATTAGACAGTTTAAAAGAGTGAAATAGTTGTGTATGTACTGGTGTATGGGGAACATCCCCAGGAATATTACTGCGGAAGGACAGACTGAGTACTGGGTGGAAGCGAGCACGGGGGGAGGTTGTGCACATGTGCACGTATCGCACAGGCTGTTTGGGGAAGGCACACAAGAAAATTGTTGACAGTGGCCACTTCTGGAGAGTGACACAGGATCTGGGGGTGGGGTGGGAGTGGACACTTCATACTCTTTAAAGTATCTTTTTTACCATGTGCATTCAGGGGAAGAAATTAGTGGAGAATTTTTTTTTTTTTTTTTAGCGAACTTAAAACCACTACAATAAGACTTTTTCCTTTTTCTCCAGAAAACTTGAGAAAAAAAAAATTTTTGGTGTTGCTATTTAGACCACAAGAACTAGAATGAGTGATGGATGCAGAGCCACCTGTTCCAAACTGGATTTTCACTTCATCTCCCTTCAGATTGCCTCTGCGTCAGCCTCCTCACCCCCCTCTTTTCTGCAGGGGCCACCTGCACCGTGCTGGCTCCTGGGCCTTTCCACACACCTCCGCACCATGCCTTCCCTGTGCTTCTGAATCCTGGTGGTCCCGGGAGACCCAGGTCAGATACCATCTCCAGATACGTTTCTCCCATCCTCCCGAGTGGAAGGGAGATCTCCCTTCTTTTCAGTGTCATCTTTATCTTTCTAATAATAGCAGTCCTTCCATCATTTACGCGTATATTTTCCATTCCCTACCCTACAAGGGCAGGATTTAAGTCTAAATCTTCCTTGGTCCCTATCCGCACAAATATAGATCAGAGCTTGCGTAAAGCTTATTCTCAATTGTTTCCCTGAAGTGAATGAATAAACATGTGAAAATTAGCCATAGTCTTACATATTCTTACAAAGCTTTAGGGCAAACAGTGGCTCTTATAATTCTGCAGAGTTAAGAAGTCAGCTGTGAGGTTTGGTTCACCCTCAAATTTTAAATAGGCTGTGGAGATGTAATGAAAATTATCAAGTTAGCGAGGGGCTCACTGCCCATTGGTTACTTTCCTGGGACTGCCTCGTTCATTTGGAAATTCAGAACTGTTGGAGACTGTTTAGAGATTCTGTACGAGGTTAGCATCGCGTTGTTGAAAAGGGCACTTGTTGTTAAATCGTTCTTAGCAAAAAGGACAGAAGTTGTCGCTGTCAGTTTACAGCAATTACCTTCACTTTGTGGTGGACTGTTTGCTCCAGTTGTAGGTGAAGTCACCTCTCTCTCTCTGTCTTTTTACCTTTGTGGACCATTTATCATTATTTTACCACTGAAAAGATGCAGCATTGTACTGTCGATAATTACAGTGTTTACAAACAAGTCAGTAAAAAGCCATGCCAGTAAGGGTGAATCTAAAAAATGAGGAACTCTGTAAACCAAGATCAGACCTCAGACCACCAGGTGCCTTCTCTCTAAATTCAGTGTTTTACAGTTGAGCCTACAAAAGGAGTAGACAGAAATGGAATTATAGCAACAGACCCATCAACACACTGCCTGAATTCCGGTTCGTATACTATAGGTATTTGATCATTACTATCGTGTCACCAGATGTCACAAAAATGGGCTTCTCCTTCTGTCAGGAGGATCACAGTCTTCAAGAACTGCCTCAGCATAGCTCTCTGGGGTCTCTAAACCTTTTTCAGCAAATTCTACCAAGTTGGAGTGAGATCGCAGTGTACCTTTGCAAATACCCTGCGTGTTCTTGAACTGTCACTGCTTTATTACTTTATATATGTTCCAGAAAGTTTGAATCACACCCACTCGGATGATAATTTTGCTCTTAGTGATAACAAAGATGGTCTGTGTGATATTTATCCAGTCATTCCTGGTAAATGTTAAGTCGTCTTCTCTGTGAGCTCCCAAGCCGGCAGTTCTTTGCCTCCTAAGGAAAGACCAAATTGGATTTTGTGATATCCAAACGGGGCGATGAAGAGGAAGTCAGTAGGGAACGTTGCTCTTCCGATGGTCCTAGGAGGTCCCTGGGGAGAGGCACACTCGTCTTCCATCTCTTCAATCAGTTACTTGTTTTCAGAATTCTTTGAGTTACAGTCACCGTTCCTTAGAAATGATTTGAAGAGCGAATTGTTGTCCCTCAGCTGGCAGCAAAGCTCCCTGGCATCAGAGTCTCTTGTTTGGGAATCATAATAGTGGCAGGGGAGGACGGGACAGTCGGGCGTGCCAGCATTTGGAGTGCATGTAGAAAGGACAGCGGCGGTGCCACTGAACCCCATTGAAATTCATTGGCTTGAGAAGCTTTTCAGAAATGGGGAAATAGGAGAGTGGTCCGGGTGGTGCTAAAAACCGACTGCCTATTTTGTAAACAGAAAGAGTTGGCAAGTGTAGCAGAGGAGTCCCATCCACTGTTTTTAAGAGTTGAAGAGTTACGCTTAGCTGATGACTCATCTGCGATGTGTCTGATAAGGGGTTCCAAGAAGTCGAGTAGTGCACTTCCCAGTGAAATAGGAGTGTGTGTGTGTGTGTGTGTGTACGAAGTCCTGCCTGTGCTGTTGCATCTGATGCTACCCAAGGACAACAGCATGACCTCCGTTTTGGAGCACTGTGTTTTCCTTAGCCTGCAAGAGGCAACCTAACTGAACTGTCTAAGGTTTTAACAGTGCTGTCCACGGCCGTATTGCATAGAACACCTGTCCTCTTTGCTCTTCTGGGTTACAGTAGGGCCGATGTGGATCAGCACAGCAGATCCATATAGCCCAGAAACTTGGGGTTTCAAGATTAGCTTGAACTTTTGTTACTCATAGAGTAGTGGTTGGTTTTGTAGATTGGAAAACTGCCCGTGTGTGAGCAGTTAATTTTGCTCTGTTCTGTGGCCACGGGCTTCGCCTTACATCAGTTACATGGTATCAGTGGTCTACATCCGTATCAGGGTCTGCAAATTACAGCCTACGGACCCAAGCCACCTGTGGCTTCTGTTTGTATAGCTTGCTAGCTGAGAATGGCTTCTACTTTTTTGAAGGGTTAAAACGCATACACTGTTCCATGGAATCTTTATGACAACCCTGTTTATCATCCCCATTTTACAGATAAAGAAACTGAGATTCACAGAGGCTAAGTACCTTGCCCAGGATGACACCAGTTGGCGGTGGGATGGAGGGCAACAATGATATCTCCCTCTTAACTCTCCCATCGCTCCTTAAATGTGTGTTGTTACCATGGAAACAGAGTTGGACTAGGTGAATGGAGCCCATAATCCATCATTCCTACTGGAAGGAGAGTCCAAAATACCCACCATGTCAGGCACACTCCTTTATTTAATGGTTACGTGAAACTCTTCACTCGGGAGTTCCATCTTTACAGTATGATAAAGGGGGCATCGTTTTGGAAGGTAACAATGTAGGTTTGAGGAGAAGGGAAACCAGTTATCCTTGTGGAATGGAAGAAGAGGAAGACGGCCATGTCTAAGAGTTATAAATGGTGCACCCACAAAACCCACAGCCCTCTACCAACGACTGTAGGCAAAAACAGGAAGTGGGGGTGACACATGACTTGCCTTCACACTCGTGCATCTTCCTTATTTAACTCAGACTTCCTCCCAGCTTTCTTAACTTCGCAAAGCATCAGCTAGACCGAGGCATTCGGTTTCTATCTGTGGGCCTCTTTTGAACACTTCTTTCTCTTTAGGATTATAGTAGATATTACTTGATTTGGTCATCAGCGATGCGTAATTCTTTTTTAAGACAAAACAAAACACCTAACCAACAGCAAGAAGCTTTGCACCAAAGAAGTTAGATTCGCCTACTAGGAAAGAAAGGGAATTGTACAAATCAATGGTCCCCATCTGTTCCCTGCCCAGCCTTTAAAAACCACCCCTTTCATTCTCGAGTTCAATTTGTAAGTATTACGAAGAATCGCATGCTACCAGATCCTAGGGTGCTGGTCCTCTGACCCCCCAAAATGTTAAAGTGTAATCAGGATTTAGGGACTAGGAAGTCCACTTTGGGGCTGAATGATTATATATTTCTGCTCCTTTCCGTAAGCACGTCATGAGCTCCCTAAATGAAATAGTGACTATATGAATGAGCTGGGGGTTTAAACAAATACAATCCCCCACCAAAAAAGGGCTTGGAATAATAATACTATCATTTGAAAGGCTTCTTATATTTTTTATTTTAATACTATTCTCGTAAAGATAAGATAATCATTAAAGATGATTCTGAAGACGCACAAAATAAATATAAAGAAATCACCCAAAGCCGTACTGTTAAAACCAAGCTCTGTTAACATTTTGATGAATTTTACTCTTAAGTTTTTTGGGTCCTGCTTTTGTACTGTCTTTCTTCTGTGAACATTTGACTTTGGCAGACAAGAGAGCATGGTGGGTAAGGCCCTTGGATGGGTAAGGAGGCAGACTTACCAGGGTTTGAGGGCTCCGATGATGCTAGCTTTGTGACTTTGGACAAAATACTCAACCTTCTCTGAACTTCAGTTTCCTTATCTGTAAAGTAGGTGGTAATACTGCTTACTACTCATAAGGGACGTGTTGTAGAAAGTGCTTAGTGTGGGCCTGATACAGTGAATGCCCCTAAATTTATTATTAGTAGCGCTCAACCATTTTATTAATTATATTGAATTCTCATTAGAGTAAATTAAAGCTCTCGGAAGTACATTTGAATGTAAAAGATAATTTTGAATTTGTCGAAGTATTTACCATTTTCACAGGAGTTAGAGACCCAGAACAACTTGTCCCTCTCTCCTAATTTTTGGACGTGTCTTCTTCCATCTATGGTCTCGTTAAATGAACTTCCTCTGTGTTTCCTTTCCTGTGCACTTAAGCCTCTCCCGCTGGCCTTGCCTCCCTGGGTCAGGAGCCACATTGCACCACCAGCTCTGCGCGTCCCCTCCAGACCCCCTGCTTCTGACCACACGTCCTCTCCTTCCCTCCAAGGCTCCCACCGTGAAGACTCACACTGTGCCTGTCCTTGCATATCACTGAGGACCTCTAGGCTGTGCTTTCCTTCCCTGTCCAGCCTAGATGTCACGATCCTTCATTTAAACCCCTCCTTTTCCCACACCTGAGATGCCCTTTCTCCACTGGTGCTCCGTCGCACGAGCCGGGAAAAGCCCTGAATCTCAGCTCTCACCAAGCAGATGGAAAACACTTCAAACCCATCCTTAGTGGGTCCATCAGCGCTTCCTTCATCCCCAGCTGGCCCTCTCCTCTCTTTAGCAGTCCTTTAGACTCTTGGTTCACTTCATTGATTTCTCTTAGGAAGAGTTGGGGATGGGATGGAAGGGAGTGGGTAGTTAGTGGAGATACGAGATGAATCACAAAGTGGGGGAGGAGTGTGTAGGGGGGCGGAGACAGCCTGGAAATGTAGAAGAGAGAGAGGGGGAGGCCAGCACCGCGGGGGAGGGATGGAGAAGGATGATTGGCCAGAAAACAGAATGTTTCCCCAAGTTTGTCCAATTCCCTTGTCCTGGAGTTTTAAATTTCCTTGTCAATATTCTACCTCGACCAGCATCTCTGTCTGAGAGTTTGGGAAGTGAGGGGCTGTGGCTGGTGGGAGATGATGTTAGACAGAAGCCAAACAAGTAATAAAGACCGCTTTTTATCCAGCAGGGGAGTTTTTATGTGGACTATTCTAATCGTGAGGATGGTCAAGCTTTATGCTTTTAACCAGGTGTAGAAGAGGAAGGCGAATACAGTGTGGTGAGCCTCAGGTCCCTTTTGGAAGGAGAGACATAGCAGTGGGGGGAAGGGTGTCGAGTTGAAAGTAATTTAAAAATACATATCCTGGTGAAGGCAGTGATGCCCTAATACCCTAGGAAGTCGACCAAAGGAAGCCGACGGGACTCACTTTTCCACTGAGACCTGGGCTGGGGCCGAGGGATGGTCATGGCTCAGCTAGTGCCAGTAAGTGCTTCCCTGAAGTTCAGTCTCACCTGGCGCGGGGCGGCGGGGGTCCCTGTCACAGGTAATCGCGCTTAACCCTGCCTGGGACCCCGCCTGCAGACAGTGTGGTGGCGCCAGTTCAGCGGTCGGTCGTGAGAAGCAGAGACACTGACAGGTAGATGCCAGGGGGCCAGAGCGCGCAGCTTTAAGTCCTGCTGCTCCGTGCGGTCCCCGGACCCGCCCCAGCAGTGCTACCTGGGAGCTTGTGAGCAACACAGAATCGCAGGTCCCACCCGAGACCTCCTGAACCAGGATCTTCATTCTAACAAGACCCTAAGGAGATTCGCATAGACACCTTACAGTTTGAGAACAGCTGCTTTAAACCCTGGCAAGGGAAGCGGACCGGGAGGGTCATGCTGGGGGCGTTGGTAAGTGTTCTCTGTGTTTTGAGGGGAGTGGGTCCTGGAGAGATGAAGGCGCTCACCTGCGTGCAGCTTCCAACACCCCCACCTGCGCTATTCCTGGATCCGCAGTGGTGATGGCAGCTTCATGTTCACCTCTTTCGAGGGCTCCGATGCTCGGCTGGAGTGTGTCATATGATTTCTTGCTAGACAGCTAGGCTTTTAAAAGAGAGTCTCATCCCCCTAAAGTGCTGTGGGCTCGGGTTTGGGTTTTTTTTTTTTTGCGGTATAATTTATAAAATTCCCCAATTTAAAGGATAGGATTTGATAGGTATACCTAGAGTTGGGAAATCACCACCACAACCATGGTGTATCTATATTCTGTGGAACGTTTCAACCACTTTAAGTGCATGGTTCCATTTATTGTTTCCATCTCATTAGCGTATAGTGCTTTAACAAATGAAATTTATTATTATATGTCATATTTACTTATTATGTATTATATTTATTATTTTTACATATTATATTAAATGAAATTTATTAAAATGAAATTTATTAGATTATATATATTGCCTCATATACTATATTTATTATGTATTATGTTTATTATATATTATATGAAATTTATTAAAGTGAAATTTATTATAACATCTATATATCATCTTTGGTTAAATTATAGAAGAACAGAGAATCACATCCCTCTCGATATGAGTCAAAACAATGACAGATGAATGTTTTTAAGACAGACATTTAGATGTTCATTGTTTAAGGCAGGAGTCAATGTTTTCTTGCAGCAAATAGAGTAAGGAATATCTAGGAGTGTTGAAGAAGTAGTGGAGTTTTACCAGAGGACTGGAAATGGGCAAATTTCATCCTGGCTTTCAAAAATGATAAAAAGTAGGTCCCAAGCGGTGTTCTAGAGCAAATGATCAAATAGCTTATTTATGTGCAATTACTGCAGAAGATACGGCTCTGTGGGGGCAAATAAGGTTTTTCCTAAATAGTCATGCTAAACTAACTTTATCTTCTGAGATAAGAGTGTGAACTGATAAGTCACAGGACTGGCCTGGGCAGAGTGTACCTTGATTTTAGCAAGATATTTGGCAGAGTCTCACATGACTTAGGAATGAGATTCTAATATTTGTAAATTCACTCCTTGTTAATTAAGAGTCTGCTTCGTGCTGTTTGGTATTGTATGTAAGTAGGGAAATAGGACAGGCTAGGACTGTGAATGAAACCATCATGACCTGTCCTACAGTCTAGTGATGGAGAAACATAATCAAGCAATAAAATAAAACATTTCTTCTGGCTGCTGGATCAGGAGGGGCAAGAAAAGGTAGACAGGCTGAGACTATCACAGTTGCCCAGAAATTAAAGGTGGTAGAGCCTCGGATTAGAGTAGTGGCCATGGAGATGGGGAAAAGAAGCATATAGATTTGGGATCTATTTTGGAGGCATTGAGCATAGAATTCGATATGAAGGATGAGAGAGTAGATGAGAGGTCAAGGATGACTTCCAGGTGTCTGGCTGGAGTAGCTGACTGGATGATGGGCCATTTTCCACGTGGTCTTTTTCCATTCAGAGTTAGAACCAACGATTTGGATGAAGGTAGACAAGTTAAGGAAGCTGGATGGGGTAGCTGGTACGTAAGTCCAAAGGATCGACAATTTCAGAAGATCTCACAAGAAAAAAGGCAATGGAAATAAGGACAGAGCCTTGCACTTGACTTTGAAAAAAAAAAAGTACACAGGATAGAACCAGGAAGATTGGCCCAATAACCCCTCCCAGAACCTCAGTAACAATGCAAAGTGTGACATGCTTCCATACAAATGAAAACCAAACCAGGCTGCCTTAAAAGAAGCAGGATGTCCAACTCAAATTAGTCATCTCGCTGTGCTTTGCGCTGTTTGGATCCCAACTAATGTGAGAGCATTGTGCTCTCCTTGGCACACAGCCGTTACAAAGGATGGCTGAGAGGCTGGACCACGGCTGAGATGTGAACAGTCTGAACACACCGTCACAGGATGAACAGCAGAAAGTCCTGGAGATGTCTGAGTCAAAGAGCACAGTCTTAAAATGAGCGCCATCAGATGGACTTCGAGGTGGAAGAGGGGTTTAGATTTCACATAGATTCATGTAGGTCCAGAGGGTAAAATAAGAACCCAGGATAGAAATAGCAGCAGCAGTTTTAGCTCTGCCTCAGTTCCAGTGCACAGCACTTTCCAGAAACAGGATGGGCTGCATGTGTGTCCCCTGTCAGAAGACACTTTGCAGACCTGATGTTTGTTGGCACAAGGTTGTGTTGGCACTGTCCCTGGTGAAAAGCTGGACAGGGTAGTCTCTAAAGGTCTCCCCCACATCCAGGAGCCTAGAATTCTGTTTCCTAACAAGCCTCTTTCTTCTCACGGGGCCTGAAATTTACCAGGATTTCCTTGCACCACATTTCTTCAAAGTGTCTCTGACACGAGGGTCCTCAAAATCCCTGACCTCATTCTTCACAAGACTACCTCTCCTGCTGCTGCTCCTCCAGGGCCCTGTTCTCTGTTCCCTATTATCTGTTCTAGACCCCCTTCTCTTCAAGGCGGAACATAAGTCTGAAATATCAATACCTTGACAACTCAATTGCCTCATGCTGAGGTTTGGTTCCCATTGAAATGTGCCTTTTCCAGCAAGTACCTTGTGCCCCAGCCATCTTCAAACTTTTGGTCAGTGGTTAGTGATGTGAAAACTTACATGATACCCAGATGAAATGAAAACATGAGTCACTTTTCTACAAACTACCATATGCAAAATAGATAAACAAAAAGGTCCAACTGTGTACCACAGGGAACTGTATTCAATAGCTTGTAATAACCTATAATGAAAATGCAGAAAAAGAATATATATATGTATGTATAACTGAATCTCTGTGCTGGACACTGGAAACTACCACGACATTGTAAATCAACTAGACTGCAATTAAAAAAAAATTTTTTTTTTAAAGAATCACTTCTGTTCCTCTTAGCACAGGAAAACAAACTCTGTATACAAATATCTAATTGGACAAATCGGGTCACAATCATGCTCAAATAGAAGAAATGTTCAAATAAGTGATTACATTCTCTTGTCATTCCTCCAGTGTCAAGTGGATCCTCTTGAACTATTCTAGTATTTATTATAACCAATTGGATAACTTATTGCTTCTTTCCAAAAAGTCTAAATAGGGAGATGAACTTTTCTGAATTTTAATCCTATTAGAGCTAGAATCTGTTACAGGCTAAAGCAGTCTGAGAATTTTACATACAGAGTTTGCTTCTTAGTGACCCGATAGAAAAATACCATTGTTTTCTATTAGTTTTCAGTCTTGGAAGGGAGGATCCATATGTTGGGAGGGATGAAGAAAAGCCTCTTCAACGGGTCCTTTGGTTGGGGGTACAGCATGAGATCTCCCTGACATGGAAGCAAAGGGCTTGTTGTCATCACCGTGGGAGGATCATTCTGTTAAGTCTGGGGCAGAAGATAGGTGAGCCTCCCTGCTAAATTCTTCTCTGATAAACACTTTTCTCCCACTTGGAAAAGAAAATGAGGTGCTGTGAGTTTATGAAGAAATCTTTTCCCTTTTGCTGAGGGCCACGGGCCAGCGGGGCATCTTCTACAAAGAAATCCAACCCAGCAAAGCGGGTGAGAGGCAGCCATGCTCAGAGACATGCGGTCCCCGGGGCTCTGAGCTGGGGGAACAGATGTTCCTTAGAATGTTTCTTTTGCAAGAAGTACCCCGTTCTCCCAGGCTTAGGGCCTTTGGTTAACCTGTAGGCAGATGTTAGTAATTCTTCCTTCTGCAAGTTTTGAAAAGTCACACTCTTTACTCATTAGCCTGGGGCCCCGTGGTAACACGGCCTTTCCTCCCCAGATCAGTCCCAGGAGAACCGATTCAACAGGGGACATGGTCACTGTGGAGCAGCACGTGGTTAACCCTACAGATTGCTTCCATTCTGTCCCCAGTTGAGACGCCCAGGCTCTTCTGTGCCGCACAGAAATATCCTCTGGCCTGTCCCATGCATGTGTAGAAGTTGCCCCATAGGGTTCTGAGTCAAGCTGAGTGAACCCCGAGTGACACTCCAGGCTTGCTGCTTCAACATAAATACTTTTTGTCTTACGAGATGAAAGAAGAATTGTACCACACTTGTGTCCTGTACCTCGTTCTCTGGCAGAGCACATCAAATCATGTTCCGTTACATATCTCAAAACTCCTGGGTGGGTTAAGCACCGCTTGCCCTGAGTGTTTCATGTCCCTCAACCGGAAGAGACAATAAGGGACTTACCCTCTTACTCATCCTCCTACTCGGGGATCAGTTGATATATAACTGAGTACACTTCCTTACAGTCATATCTTAACCCCAGTTCCCCTTTATTAGCTGGTCAGTGGGACCTGCACCCCAGGCGTTAGGTTTTCTGTTCTTTCTCCCAGTGTTTGTTGTACCCCTGCCCAGCTCCGTCCCTCTTTTATGTTTCTCTGGCCAGTCTCGGGGCGGTGCATCTGCTCTGCAGTCAGTCATTCTGTGCTCCCTTGTTCCTCTCCCCTTAGTCCCCTTAGGACAAATAAAATGAGAAACAAAATGCCATGAGGCAGGAGGAAGTGAAGAAGCTATCTTTCTGCCTGGGGGTGGGGAAGGCACGGAGGAGGTGGTTCCACAGGTGTGCGGGGTCGGGGGAGGGCTGGGAAGGAGCCCAAGCCAAGAGCATTGCACCGGGTGCCGAGCATCATTCAACAGCACTTGCGGGGGGGGGGGGGGAGAAATAATTGCCTTCATTACTCCAGCACGCGCTCTGTGGCAGGAATGCGTTGTTCTCGGGCTGTGTTTCCCTGCATCAGGAAATCAGCGGTTTCATCTTGGGGACCAGAACGTTTTTTCTCTTTGTAATCAATAGGCTTTAGTTTTCAATGATTATGTCTGTTTTAACCAAATGATTCAGAAATAATCTGTGTCATCTCCCACATCGTTTTGACTGTACTTTTTCTTGAGAAAAGTTTGATAATGAGCCAGATGTACAAAAACCAAAACAGGAGTTTGTCATTCAAGAAGGTCTTTTCGTTCGTTAGGCTTGATTGTCACAATTTTCCCATCAGTTAAAAGCGGTGCTTATTCTTTTAAGAGGAACCAAGTGCAAAAAAAAAAAAAAGTGAATTATCTCAGGGGTCCAATGTGTAGATTCAAATGTAGCCAGAGTAATTAGATGAAAAGAATCCTAGACACCATGTGGCTTTATGTGCTAGGTGAGGAGTCTAGGGGTGGGAGAAATTGAGCAAATGCCCAAAGTCACATGGTCACTGACCTGAGGGTCACTGCAAGCCTTTCCCTCAGCACCCTACCCCCATTCTTGAACTTTCTCTTTCAGTCGTAACAGAAAGTGCACCGTAGACTACAAAAGCTTTCTTCCATAAAGTTGTTTTAAAGTCACCTCAACTGAAATGATCCCAGAGAGCTTAGAATTATATTAAGGATGTGAATTCCCGGAGTTACATTCTAATGGGCAGTTCTTTACTTGGTAGAAGGTCTTTATTGAGGATTTTAAGGAGGATGTGACTCATGGGCTCCAATATTTGGATACTCTCAATGAACAGGATCAACCACGTCACATGTAAATAAGCCTTTGCCCCTCTGCAGGGTGAGGTCAGAGTCTGTGTTCTTTATAGGTGTCACAAGCCTTATTTTCTTTGCTTTAGGGTACTTCTGACTTCAGTAACGCTGCTGTCTATATATTCAATCAACCTTCTGTTGATCTGTTCAAAGGAAACAGGTAAGCTGTGGGAGCACGTCTCATTTTGCAAAGCCGGGGTAAATGCCTCTCGTGGTGATGTTGTGAACAAAGGATCCTCTCTCCCTGTTCAGCCACTTGGTTATTAAAGAAAACGAGTACTTTGACCTGTGATCGCTGGAAGACCTGTAGCGGTGTTTACCTAGAGAAGTGACTACAGCAGCACAGAAATTGAATTATGATCAGTGAGCAAATCACGTTGTCATTTAAAGAGAACCCCCAGTTGTGCCTGCTTTTCTAGTTTAAGATGACTTCGTTTTACAGGCCTCCGTGTTTCCTTAGGTCTTTATAACTTCAGAACGAGGATCCCATGTTTTTATGTCACAGCCTCCAAGATTTTGAAAGGTCACAGGGCTTTCATTCTCTTCTGTGCATATTCCAAGGAGAAAATGTTCCTCCCAAGGCAACGTGGCAGCCAGCGTGCTATGAAAAGACTTCGAGTTCTCTGGGCAGTGTAATACCTGAAGTGTTTATTTTCTACCCCTGGGATACTGGATTATGTTTGTAATATTTGACTTTTACATGAGATAAAACCACATGGGCCGGCTATTATTGTATATAGACAATTCCATTTAACTGGAACATTTTGTAATAAACTGAAAATCTAACCATTGTCTAGTTTAAACACCAGTCTTATGAGAGATTAAACAAAAATTTAATTATAGTCTGACCCATATTGCTTTTGGTGAACCTCCTGAAAATGTGAACTGAACCGTTACAAAGAAATATAAACACGTTTGTTAATGAATGGTTTAAATTTTAGTGTTTATTGAGATGAACCAGTTGAACCCTAGAATTCTGGTGTCGCCAGATTAGTTTTTTTGGAGGCCTTTATCTGTGCTCTCTCTCTCTTTTTTTTTTTTTTGTGAGTCACAAATCTTTGAACTAAATTTTACTAAAATCAGAATTCTGATGTCGTGGTTATTACCTGTTTCTCAGCTGTTATGGTATTTCGGATACATGAGACATTGTTGGAATATTATTAAGACAATTCCTTGTTAGTCTAATCAGTTCAGGTAATTAATTCAAAAGGAACCTTCCTTCCCAGCCATCAGGATTTTTGTTTTTAAATCAAGTCTTTACATTCCTGATACTTACCAGACCTGAGAATATGATCAGAGTGGGAATTTCCCCCTAGTAAAGCAGAGAGACTTTTGAGCTAGTGAAAAAATAAGGCTTATGAACTAATTATTTATTTGTAATGCTTTTGTGGCCAACCTGAAAAAGAAGAAATGGTGCCCATGTCTGACACTTTAAAATGTCAAGGCAGGGGAAGGTATTGCTCCGTGGTAGAGCGCATGCTTAGCATGCATGAGGTCCTGGGTTCAATTCCCAGTACTTCCATTAAAAATATATATATGTACACACGCACGCACACGCACACACACACACACATATGTAAGTAAATAAACCTACTCACCTCCCCCCAAATAAAAACTAATAAAAAATAAAAAGGGAAGAAAAATTAATTAAATAAATTAAATTAAATGTCAAGAGGTTGCTTTGTCGTGAGAATGCTTTAATTCTTGCAAAGCCAAGAAGGCTCTTTGTGTGATTCTGATAAAGACCAAAATAACTTGGGGAACAGTCCACAGGGTGATGAAATCTTGGCCATTTTTAACATAGGGAATCGTGTCATTTCTTGTATTCTCAACTATTCTCAACCATGGTTTTTAAACAGGCTGCATGGTTTATGAAAAGCTGGGAGAGCAGGTCTTTGGCACCACAGGGAAACTCGTCATCTTTGGAGCCACCTCTCTGCAGAACACTGGAGGTAAAGAGATAGTGTTTTGCTATACAGAGATTGAAAGTATGTGAAAATTACCATCTTCTCTAATCCCGGGGGTTGGGTGGCCACGTGAGTTTTAACGTAACCCCAGCAGTATCATTCTCATTGCTAAAACGGCGCGTGGACAGGGAAACAGAGATGGCAGTCACTTACTTACAAGCGAGGATCTTGGACAGCATCTCCAGCTGTCTGTGTCGTACTGAAGGCCAGTCTAGGAACAGGCTGGTAACCTTCTCTATGGCTTGCAACCTGAGCCCCAGTATCGTCTTTCTAAAAATGTCCTCATTTTCCTCTAGCAATGCTGAGTTACCTCTTCATAGTAAAAAATGAACTACCCTCTGCCATAAAGTTCCTAATGGGAAAGGAAGAGGCATTTTCGTAAGTAATAGCCCCTTTTTGTGTGTGTGAGATCACTAAAATGCTTTTGATGGAAATGTGGGTTAACTGAAGTTTTTGGTTTATGAAAACTGCAGAAACTTAGTTTCCCTAGGCTGTTTTGTTTTTTTTTTTTCTTCTCAGTTTGTTGTTTCTGGGGTCGGTTATATAAAAAAGAAGCAGGGAGAGCCATTTGAATATGAGCATTTAAAAGGTAGATTCAAGGTGGGGAGGGTGTAGCCTAAGTGGTAGAGTGCATGCATGAGATCCTGGGTTCAAGCCCCATTACCTCC
Organism: Vicugna pacos; assembly: GCF_048564905.1. Classification (NCBI taxonomy): domain Eukaryota; kingdom Metazoa; phylum Chordata; class Mammalia; order Artiodactyla; family Camelidae; genus Vicugna; species Vicugna pacos. The sequence continues at coordinate 15,113,615 of NC_132998.1, forward strand.
TCTAAAAACAAAAAAACATACAAATAAGTAAACCTAATTCCACCCCCTTGCCAAAAAAAAAAAAAACCAAAACCAAACAAACAAAAATAAATAAGTGAAAAGTAGATTCATCACTCACACTGTAAATGGTAGTTGCTGCATTTTCCTGTGAGCCTGAAATCTACATCTAGTTTCTATGAACCAGACCAGATATGGAGTATTTTTAACACAGAAGTGGAACATGCCAAATTAAGACCGGAGTCTCTTACGGAAGGGACGGAGCATTTGGGGAGCAGACTTGACATGAGCCAACCTCATTAAAGATGCAGCTAACCTTGGAAAATGCTGCGGCTGCCATTGGCACGTCCTTGTGTTTTGACTACCTCTTCGTTTAGCAGTTCTTGTCAGTCTTAATTTCTCTGTTTTCTTTCAAGGGAGAATCGTAGAAGCCAGAGTTTCTAGTGTTCTGTCATCAGGATTCAAGGTCACACACAAGAGATTAGGGAGAAAGCCATGCCTACCTGTGGTGACTTGTTTTTCGATGATATTAGGCAAGCAAAACAAAAAGGAACATTCTTTTTAAATAATTGATGAGACAAGTTGTAATCTGACAGAATGCATGTGTGCGTTCAGCTTTGAAACCATGTAAATAATTCAGAGGAATGCTATACATAGCCAGTGGGGGGAGGGGAAAAAAAAGAAAAGCAATGTGCCTTCTTCTATCACATGGGAGAGAGATGATAGTAAAGGACCAGCGGTTGGGTTCAAGTGTTTGGATAAAACCTGAATAATGACCAAAAAAATTAATGGTAAACATTAATAATAGTAAAAAAAATAATTAAAATATATTGTGAAGTTTTACACATAAGGGAAAAAAAGGCACTTTCTAAGAAAATATAACCTAACTGCTTAAATGCCTTTCAGAGCCTGGTACCTGGATGGTCGCGTCCTGGTGGTGGTAGTTACCTTTGGCATAATTCTCCCTCTGTGTCTCTTAAAGAACTTAGGTAAGGAAAGATCTTGCTTTTATCATACAATAATACAGATGAATCAGAAACCTAATACAAATGAACGACCTTGCCCTCTACTTTCACTTCCAGGGCAAGGACTAAGTGAGTGATAAATTACAAGTATTAATCAGGCTCGACTCTAATATGGGATAAACACACTGGTCAGTATGCGACTTCCTAGGCAGTCACTCTGCTAATCTGTGGAGGGGACCAGCAACGGACAGTGCTCTTTCCAACAGCAGAGCCCAGGAAATGGAATTCTCAGACAAGGGCTCACATACCCTGATGCCTTAGATAAGCAGATTTGCGAATCTAATGTCAAGACTGAAAGTTGCTTAAACGTACTCCTTGAAGTATCATGAACCACTCTTAAATTAGCAAAGGCTAACCAGTCTCAATTATTTCCCTCACTGAAGGGAGAGAGAGAAGTGGAAAGTCAGAAATGGCAGACAGTCACCAAGCCGTGTCCATTTGGTTTTGACGTTGGTGGGTATGCTGACACCTGGAGACAAGGGTGCCTGACGTTAACGGGAATTTCACATCTGCACTGACGAGGCCAGACGGCCATCCCATCCAAGGCCTCTGAAACACATTTCCTTGAATTCTGGGCTCATTCAAGGCAGACGTTTAAAGTTTCTCCCAAAATGATCACTAGCCATGGTTTTTGGTTTTGTTTTATATGAAAACTACCAGCCTCTATAGCTCTTCTTTAAGATCTATAAGCAGACTTTTTTAAGCTCCTTAATTTTCTGGTTTCTGAGTCTGTGTTTAGGCTTTCCTGTGTATGTGCACATAACTCTTTTCAGTGTAGGTAGGAAAGGCTGTTCTCTCCCAGCGGTGAGAAAGTGCAGCCCCCAGAGAACTTAACTGTGCCTTCCCGGAGGTTACGGAGGATCTCCCAGGCACCCTAAGGGGAGCAAGGGAAAGGTCCTTGGGTGCCCAGTGTGTCCCTAGAAATCCCTTCATCGCCTCTGTGCCTGTTCAGAATCAAGAACTATTGAATGGATCAAGGAGTAAGTGGATTTGGCCATAGGAATCCATCTGTGTACAGCAACAGAGACCTATGGTCAAACTCGGGAGGTTCTTTTCCCCTGGATTCTGGGGATCTGCGTTCCCTAGTGTGTCAGGAAAAACTGGAATCAAAACACATACTACTATAATGTTTTCATTTAAAGTCACCATTTTTACCCAAAAGGGTAGCACTATCAAATAATAAATCTTGTATTCACATTGGCGTGGATGAATATTACGGGAACCCCAAACTATGCTTGAAACCAGGCTTTGAAAGAGGTGATGAATGAAATAACAATAATATTTTTTTTAACTTTTTTTAGGCTATCTTGGCTATACGAGTGGATTTTCCTTGAGCTGTATGGTTTTTTTCCTAATTGTGGTAAGTGCTGATTGAGAGGGTTTGGTTTTGCCATGCTCCAGTGCCATGTAATAATTATTCATTATCTGACTTTATTTGATAGAGTCTATGTTGTTTCTCATTTATTTATTTATTCATGCACTTTAAAGGATTATCTTTTGCCTGTTCTTTTTTTTCCCACATTGTTATTTATTCATTTATTTTGGAGTGGGGTAATTAGATTTTTTTTTTTAACTGAGGTACTGGGAATTAAAGCCAGGGCCTCGTGCATGCTAAGCATACACTCTACCACTAAGCTATACCCTCCCCCATCCTTTATTTTTTAATACCAGGTTATCTACAAGAAATTTCAAATTCCCTGCATTGTTTCAGAGTTTAATTCAACAATAAGTGCGAATTCAACAAATGCTGACATGTGTACGCCAAAATATGTTACCTTCAATTCAAAGGTAAGTTTTCCTGTCCCTTAAACATAAAAAGGAGCATTTTCACTAAGGGCATTGTATTTCTCATACTGGCTTTAATTATACTGTTTTTGATGTATTCATTCTCCAAAGAGCACAGTACCACTGCTTCCAAAAAAACTTCTTTTTTTTTTTTTAACGGAGGTACTGGGGATTGAGTCCTGGACCTCGTGCGTGCTAAGCATGTGCTCTACCACTGAGCTATACCCTCCCCCCACAACTTCTTTTTGCATAAGAAGTTACTATATTGAGATTGAGAGTTTTAAAATATCTTATCTGAGAAAACTAATTTAGATCGATCTCTCTCACTCTAACTCTTAAGGATACAACCAAAGTGGTGAAGTAATTGTCTTTTTAGATGCTGTCTTTTAAGTCTGATTTGACGCACCCTGTACAGAGCAAAGGGCAGTAACATGGATGTGGAAGTCCTCACCTGTCCTGCAGGGAGTCAGGAGAACAGCCCTGGTCTGTCTCAGGGTGTTGTGGGGACTCTGAAATGACGCAGGAAAGTGCTATGTAACCGGGTAGCGCCAGATACACACGGGGTGACAGAGTGACAGGGTGACGCAGGGCCTGGAGGACGTCAAATACACTGCAGTTGGGCCCAGCGTTAAAACAACCTGTGCCCGGTGCCCGCTGTCTCATCTCAAGCTAGGTGAGCGCTCTTAGAAAAGCTGCTCCTATTTTAGCTATCAGAGCTCTTCTAATAACCAAATAATCCAGGGATGCTGAAGAGCTGTCAGATAAAAAGGCAGCTCAGAAAGCCTAGAGTGCTGTTATTTTTATGGGGGAAAAAAATGCCTTTGCCTTAATGTTTATTTTTTTCTTCCAAATAGACCGTGTACGCTTTACCAACGATTGCATTTGCATTCGTCTGCCACCCGTCGGTCCTGCCAATTTACAGCGAGCTTAAAGAGTAAGAGATTTGTTTAATTTTTTTTATCTGCGGAGTCATTTTACAACCCCTTATTAATAGGCAAGTGCTGTACTGAAAGAAATGGACTCGCATATAACGAACCCCCCAGACTCATCGCCCAGCTTCAACATTTACTTTCTGCCATTGTTGAGCAAGAAAAATCAGAAACCTGCAGTACGTTTTGACCGTAAATGTATAAAGTTGCTCACTACGTGGGCTTTTTCTTGTTAAGTTGGTTTTTCAAATTCTGTATTACTCGAAGAGGCTTCAAGTATTTGTATTGCTTTATGTTACAATTCTTCTGCAAGTAGATACTAATCTTCGGATTCATCTGTGACCTGGGAAATGCATTGTATCTGATTTGCCTTTTGGTTTAGTTGGAAAAAGCTGATAAATCAAGCAGAAAGAAATGAATGTTAAGACCACAAACTAGACAAAAGAGTATTGTGGTTCATTTTAAACTGTTACAATGATTCTATGGGTGTATTTTTGATTGCTGTTCTGGAGAAAACTAAAGGTCTGCTGATCAGTTCCTCCATGGGTTCTCTTTTTAGCCTACTGCTGCCAGCCTTTCTACATTAAAAATAGTCATCAGACCATAGTCTCTTTTTTTTGAGGTAACTGGTGTACAACTTACATAGGTTTCATGCGTCCAACCTTGTATTTCTACTTCTATATACTCTACAGTGTGCTCACCACTGAAAATTCAGTTTCCATCCATCACCAGACAGTTGACCCCCTTTGCCTATTTGGTCCTCCTCCCACCATCCTTCCCCTCTGGGCCACTGCTCTGTTCCCTGTATCTGCATGTTTTGATTTGGTTTGCTTTGTTCATTTTGGGGTTTTTGTTGTTGTTGTTGTTGTTTGTTTTTTATATTCCACATATGAGTGAAATCATATGGTATTTCTCATTCTCTGCCTGACTTATTTCACTTAGCATAATACCCTCAAGGTCCATCCATGTTGTTGAAATTGGCAAGATACGATCTTTTTTATGACTGAGTAGTATTCCATTGTGTATATAAGTGTGTGTATATATACACATACACCACATCTTCTTTATCCATTCATCCACTGATGGAACCTTAGGTTTTTTTCCATATCTTGGCTGTGGTATAAATAATGCTGCTGTGAAAACAGGGGTCTATATATCTTTTGGAATTAGTGTTACTGTACTCTTTGGATAAATACTCAGAAGTAGGGTAGCTGGATCATATGGTAATTCTGTTCCTAATTTTTGAGGACTCTTCATTCTGTTTTCCATAGTGGCTGCACCAGTTAACATTCCCACCAACAGTGCCTGAGGGCTCCCTTTTCTCCACACCCTCTCCAACACTTGTTATTTCTTGCCTTTTTGATAATAGCCATTCTAACAGGCTAGAGGTAATATCTCTTTGTGGTTTTGATTGCATGTCCCTCGTAATTATTGATGTGGAATGGCTTTTCATGTGCCTGTTAGCCATCTGTGTCTTCTATGGAAAAATGTCTGTTAAGCTCCTCTGTTCATTTTTTAATTTTGTCAGTTGTCTTCTTTTTTGTTGAGTTGTATGTATGAGTTCTTTGTATATTTTGGATATTAACCCCTTATCAGATATATGATTTGCAAACTTTGCCCATTCAGTAGGTTGTCTTTTAGTTTTGTTGATGGTTTCCTTTGCTGTGCAGAACCTTTTTAGTTTGATGTAGTCCCATTTGTTTATTTTTGCTTTTGTTTCCCTTGCCTGAGAAAGCATAGCTAGAAAGGTATTGCTAAGACCAATGTCAGAGAGCACACTGCCTATGTTTTCTTCTAGAAGTTTTATGGTTTCAGGTCTTACATTCAAGTCTTTCATCCATTTTGAGTTGGTTTTTGTGGATGGTGTGAGATAATGGTCTAGTTTCATATTTTTGCATGTGGGTATCCAGTTTTTCCAACACCATTTGTTGAAGAGTCTATCCTTTCTCCATTTTACATTCTTTGCTCCTTTGATGTAAATTAATTTACATATACGTGTGTATACACATATGTCCATATATGTGTGGGTTCGTTTCTGGACTCCCAATTCTGTTCCATTGATCTCTCTGCCTGTTTTTCTGCCAATACCATGCCATTTTGATTATTTTGGCTTTGTAATATAGTGTGAAATAAGGAAATGTGATTTGTTCTTTTTTCTTAGAATCATTTGAGCTATTAGAGGTCTTTTATGATTCCATGTAAATTTTAGAAGTTTTTGTCCTATTTCTGTGAAAAATGTCCTTAGGATTTTGATAAGGATTGCACTGAATCTGTAGCTTGCTTTGCGTAAGATGGATATTTTAACAATGTTAAGTGTTCCCGTCTATAAACATGAAATATCTTTCTATTTATTTGTATCTTCTTCAGTTTCTTTAAACAATGTCTTGTAGTTTTCAGTGTACAATTTTTTCACTTCCTTGGTTAGATTTATTCCTAGGTATTTTATTCTCTTTGTTGCAACTATAAATGGATTGTTTTCTTAATTTCTCTTTCTGCTAGCTCATTGTTAGTGTATAGAAACACAGCAGAATGTAGTATGTTGATTTTGTACACTGCAACTTTACTGTATTCGCTTATTTCTAATAGTTTTTGGTGGAGTCTTTAGGGTTTTCAATATATAAAATCCTGTCAACTGGAAATAGTGACAGTTTTACTTGGACGCCTTTAATTTCTTTTTCTTCCCTAATTGTGCTGACGGGGACTTCCAATACTTGGTTGAATATGAGTGGTAAAAGTGGGCATCCTTGCCTTCTTCCTCATTTTAGAGGGCTAGCTTTCCATTTTCCATCACTGAGAACAATGTTAGCTGTGGGTTTGCCATACATGGCCTTTATTATGTTGCCGTATGTTCCTTCTATACCCACTTCATTGAGTTTTTATCTTAAGTGGGTATTTTCTTGATGTGGTGTCTCATCTTGATTGATTTGTGGATGTTAAATTATCCTTGCATCCCTGGAATAAATCCCACTTGACCGTGGTGTACGATTCTTTTGATGTATTGTTGTATTCAGTTTGCTAGTATTTTGTTGAGGATTCTTGCATCTATGTTTGTCAGAGATACTGGCCATCAGTTTTCTTTTCTTGTGTTGTCTTTGTCTGGTTTTGGTCTCTTGATGATGTTAGCCTCATAAAATAATTTTAGGAAGCATTGCCTCCTCCTCAGTGTTTTGAAAGAGTTTGAGAAAGACAGGTATTAAATCTTTGAGTGGCAGAATTCACCAGTGAAGCCCTCTGGTCCTGGGCTTTTGTTTGGGGGGAAGTTTTTGATTTTGATTACCATTTCAATCTCTGTACTAGAGATTAGTCTATTCAGACTTTCTATTTCTACATGATTCAGTCTTGGAAGGTCTTATGGTTCTAAACATTTGTCCATCTCTACTTGGTTGCACAATTTGTTGGCATATAGTATTTTCTTAATATTCGCTTGTAGCCATTTGCATTTCTGTGGTATCCATTGTTATTTATCCTCTTTGGTTTCTGATTTTATTTATCAGAGTCTTCTGTCTTTTTTCTTAGTGAGTCTTGCTAAAAGCTTGTCAGTTTTGTTTATCTTCTCAAAGAATCAACTCTTAGTTTCACTGATCTTTTCTGTTGTCTTTTTAGTCTCTATTTCATTTGTTTCTGCTCTAGTCTTTATTATTTCCTTCCTTCTGCTGACTTTGGACTTTGTTCTTCTTTTTCTAGTTTCTTTGGGTGTAAGGTTAGATTGTTTATTTGAGACTTTTTCTTGTTTCTTGAAGTAGACATTGTGGAATAGTCTTAAGCCCAGAAAATATATGCAGTATAGCTGTCTATTTCCAGTTTGAAACCAAAATAAAAATGATGTTTTTTAGCATTGAATTCACTCATGATTCTTCCTCTTTCATATTTAGTTGACATATGAGTAAATTTTGCAATATTTACATCTACTTATCTGTGTGTACATCCTACACTGTGAACCTGTGTTTAGAGTATTTAAATACGTCTTTGACATCTGCATTTAATAGTCCAGCTTTTGGGTTGTAAATTTTCTCATGTGTGTACTTCTCAATTTTTCTTGTTTTCCATACTCCCTGTTATAACACAGTCAAACATTGTGACTATTGGTGGTGTCTTATTGAGTACAAGTCTTGTAGATTGTTTGGGCAGTTAAAGAAACTCAAAGGTTCGTGCAAACTCCCAGAGTAAACTTATTTTAACCTGAGAGAGAGGGAGCCCTTCGTTATTCCAACTGTGATCTCTTGGGCACTAATTGCTCTGGAGACACAAGGGCTTCTGGGTGCATCCCTAGGGCTATTCGATGGGAAAACCAGAACCCAAGTAGCAGCTTTAGCAACAGAACACCTGAGGTCAAGTTCTTGCTCTGCCCCGATCTCGGGGGACTGGGAGCACAGCATTGGAATTTATTCTGCCTTTTTTCCTGTGCGTGCTGAGGGTGGAGATAACATCAAACAAATACTAAAAAAAAAAAAAAAAACTCTCTGCCCTTCAGATGAGAACTTTTAAAAGAATGGGGAAGAACACTCAAGGGATTGTTCGTTCCATGAATCACTTTCTCACAATAGGCACTTGGTATAAAAGAAGTTATTCTAAAATGGCACAATTGCTGGGGGTCATTTCAGTGGGTCAGGTCTGCCCTAGCCTGATAGAAAGAAAGTTAAGTTCTCATTCTTCAGTGTTCACACTGGTGCTTAGATTCAGTAACACGGTTTTTAATTTTTCAAATTGCTTTATCTTTGTTTTCAGTCGATCACAGAAAAAGATGCAGATGGTTTCCAATATCTCCTTTTTCGCCATGTTTGTTATGTACTTCCTGACTGCCATTTTTGGCTACTTGACATTCTATGGTAAGTAACTTCTATCAGCACACAAATACAGGTATTAGTAAGTAAGTTCTTAAAAATCAAGGTCAAAATAACTTTTAACGTGACAGCCAAAAAAGCAACAAATCTGCCCGTTGGTTTTGCTGGTCTTTTCTTCTACTTGAAGCAAATGGCGATGATTCCTCTGAATATTCATGCAGACCACACAAAAGACTAATTACCGAAACACTATCCTGTAATTTTCCTCTCCTCATACTGTCCTTAAAAGAAATTGCAGTTTATAAGCCTGCCACCTTTCCTGTGGAAAGCTTGAAACTACATCAGCAAAGGCTTTCCTAATTGCTGTTGCGAACTGGGTCAGATTCCATTAATAGCAAAGAGAGACAGAGACAGATTTTGAAAGTGAGAAAGAGCGAAGTGCTACCCTCATGACACTCCGTTAATTAAAAATCAGACACCTGGGTGTTCGGTGGAAGGTGGAGCCTTGCAGCAATTTGAAGGAATGACACAGAAAGTTTAAAAGAAAAGAAATCCGAAAAAGAGCAAAGCTTTTCATTGTTAACTTTTATTGACCCTGTAGGAATCATTTACCTTCTTTTACTGCTTCTTTATCAGTCATCCTGCAGCTTTATTGAACGTCTTTCATTATCATTGTAATTTGAGACCGAATTTACATTGAAATACATATATTTCACATCCTCTATTAAACAATATTTCTTGGCATTTTTTCATGAACACAAGGGGTCTCAAAATTTAAACACATTTAGAGATGATTAATTCAGCCTGGAGAGAGGGGCTACCCTGAGTATACAGTTGTGTTATTACCATTTTCACAGGCAATGGAGAAGAGCGTTGTCTAATGAATCCATAAATACCACGTTTAATTTCTGCATGAAGATGGTATTCCTAAGGTTCCTGCAGAGTCACAGGGCTTAGGGTGGGTAAAGGGAAGGAGAGAGAGAAAAAGCTTAATGTTACTTAAACAGTCTCATCTCACTTATCTTGTTCAAGCTATGATTTTTCTTGACAAATCCCTTTTTTTTACGTAGACTAGAATACCAAACCCTTTTATGCTCTTAGGTTAAAGAAAAAAAAGCTCAGCTATTTTTAAATGGTTATGAATTTTGAATCAAGGAAATTAGAACTAAGGAGATTTTTATTATGACCCGGGATCCTTTTTCTAACCCTAAGACTAATCTACGGCCCAGACCAGAGCTGGAATTCCACACCCCAAGCCTTGAGACATGGGTGCGAGGAGGAGGAGACACGGCGGGAGGGGACTGTCTCGGTCAGAGGAGCGAGCGTTCCCTCGCTCTCAGTGGCTGCCCCTCCAGTTTCGGCTGTCTTTGAAATGACACACTTTCTGAAGTTTAGAGTTGAGAAAAAGTTGAAAGTGGTATATAAGCTAAATACTTTTTTAAATAAGAAAAACGTACGTGGGAGAGAAGAATTACTTCCTTCCGGTGGTCAAGTTCCGTGACCACCTGTGCTGCTTGGATGCTGAGTTATAAGAGAAGCTTGAAGAGGCCCCGAGGGGCCCACAGGCCGCTTGGCAAGACCGGGCTGCTTGGCGGTGTGTGATGAGTGGCACCAAGTCGGGAAGAATCTAGATTAAGAAGGGCTTTGTGCTTCAGCCGCATGGTATTTTTAACCCCAGCTGACTCCTAGGTGTAATTTAGTGTGAGTTAAGCATCCCCACTCTGGGTGATGTCTAGTGATTACTGTACAGTCCTTTTCCCTAAAGGATTGGTGAGGCCAGCGGGGTGGAGGGGTTCCTCATCAACTATATCAATTGCTTAATAGATACTTCAACACCCAGAGCATTGCTTTCCTTGCCCTCCAAGTTACAAATTCTTTGTGGTTCGGAAAAGCTGTCATTCCGTGATGTGCTTTTGTCTTGTTGTCACACCCTCTTACTTCTCCCTCGTTTTTAGAAAAAGTGCAGTCAGACCTCCTGCACAAGTACCAGAATAAAGATGACATCCTCATCCTGACGGTGCGGCTGGCCGTCATTGTTGCTGTCATCCTCACGGTGCCCGTGTTATTCTTCACGGTGAGTAAAGGGCGGCAGTGCAGCCTGAGAGCGGCTGGCGGCTCCTCTTCCCTGCTGCCTTCCAGAGCAGGAGCCATCTCCAGAGCCGGCCTGCTGAAGTAACTCTTCTGCATCCTTGAAAATGCATCGGGGAAGGATCCCAAGGCTCTTTGGAAAGAAAGCGGGATCGGTGAATTAGGGTAGCCTCCTGATGGAACGGATCTTTGCTTTTCTTTCACTGAAGTCTAGTTGATTTACAATGTTGTGTTAGTTTCTGGTGTCCAGCATAGAGATTCAGTTATACATTTACATATAGATCCTTTTTCAGACTTCTTTCCATTATAGCTTATTACAAGATATTGAATATAGTTCCCTGTGCTGTGCAGTAGGACCTTGTTGTTTATCTGTTTGTATCGAGTGGTTTATATCTGCTAATCCCAAATTCCTAATTTATCCTCACCCCCCTTTTCCCTTGGTAACCGTAAGTTCGTTTTCTATGTCTTTGAGTCTGTTTCTGTTTTGTAAATAAGTTCATTTGTGCCATTTTTTTAGAGGCCACATACAAGTGATACCCTATGATATTTGTCTTTCTCTGTCTGACTGACTTCACTTAGTATGACGATCTCCAGGCCCATCTGTGTTGCTGCAGTGGCGTTATTTCACTCTTTGACGGCTGATAATATTCCATTGTTTATATACGCCACAACTCCGATGGAATGAATCTTACGTCTACTTAATCTATCCCTCTTCTTCTTTACGCAGAAGTGTAGATAGACTGTTTGAATCCCCTGTTATACATGGCAGGAGGATGTAGGACCAGAAGAGAGCCCTCAGTCATAGATAAAACAGAAGCTACCCCTCTGCCTGCAAAAGACAACTACCTAGTCATAAAGAAAACACTGTCCGTCTTAAGTCAAGCTCCGCTGCTTCCCAGACTGTTAAGGTGTCTGTAAACTCACTAGGTGTGACGAAGCCTGTCGCAAATGCCTGGGCACCAATCTATCAGTGGCTGCTGAAAAATGTGGAGGTCGGCATGCTGCTGGCACCACAGAACCTTCGTTTTCTTTTCCTGCAGGTCCGTTCATCTTTGTTTGAACTGGCTAAGAAAACAAAGTTTAATTTATGTCGTCATGTCTTGGTGACCTTCATACTTCTGGTGATTATCAACTTACTGGTGATCTTCATACCCTCCATGAAGGACATTTTTGGAGTCGTAGGTATGGCTTTGTGACTTCACGCTTACTCTCCAACGGCTGTTTGGAAAGCCAGAGTTCCACGATGACTACTGCAAACGTTTTTTTTTTCTTATTTTACAGGAGTTACATCTGCTAATATGCTAATTTTCATTCTTCCTTCATCTCTGTATTTAAAAATAACAAGCCAGGATGGCGATAAAGGAACGCAACGCATTTGGGTATGTCTCATGCCAGCCACTCTAATTTTTTCTGGCTTTTCATTGAAGTATACCAAACACATAGTCCATCTCCACCATCTAATACTACTTTTAGTGACCTCAGAAGGAGGCAGCAGTCTTAGTGTTTTCCCGTCTGGGAGATTTAAAACATCATATCTGAATCTTCTCCATTCCCTCAAAATATCTTTTCAGGTTTTCTCTTATTGTGCCTTCGCTTTTTGCACTGAGCAAGGGCAGGTCCAACTGAGAGATTAGATGTTGAGATCATCTTGTGTCTCTGTGGCGTGATGCCTTGTCTTTAGCAAGCTGTAAGGTGGAAAGGAGCTCCAAGATTCTATGCAGTCCCCTGTTTCTGTACGATTCCTGGTCACGTAACTCCATCCTACAGCCCAGGGAACGTGTGATGCCTTAACTCAAGTGTCTGAGTTAGCTTAAAGGGTCTTTGTTTGATTGGGCAGAAGTGCTTTGGAGCCACAGACCTGGATTCAGAAACTACCTTTCTACATTGGGATTCTTGTTTCCAGGTCTGGTGAAGTTCAAGGGCATCTTGAAGGTGGTGCACTTGGGGACAGTGAGGGAAGCAGGGGTGAAGTGGCTGCACCATGAGTACCTCCCGGAGCACCATTAAGTTTGGCCTCGGAGAAGGCTTCTCAGCTGCCCTCCCAGCTGGTGTAAGCCCCCCACTCACACACGATACCCGAGTCCGCAGACCCAGAGGAGATACGCAGGCACGAGGGCTCAACCCGGGGCACCTAGGAGAAGCAGCGCTGATGCTGGTAGAGCATCTACGTCCTGTGGTTTCAGGATTATCCTGAAAACCACAAATCCCAAATCCTTCTAAATCTGACCAGTACGGGCTTCCCAAGGACAGAGAGGAAGGAGCAGTCAGCCTGGCGTAGCAGTAAAGCAAACTAAGATTAAATCTTGACAGTGGTGGAGACCATTCCATAGTCCATAAATTCCCTGAGTCTCTCCAGCCCTGCTCCCATAATAAAACTGGTAGGAGGAGCAACCAAACAGCATAAGACAAGGGATCCTGTCCATGGAGGGACCCACTGGGAGTTAGGCGAGACCTGTGATGGTGAGCCTGCGTGCATGCACCCTTCTGAACCCCACGCTTCACCTCCTCCCCTGCCCTCAGCTCCATCTCCCTGTCCAGACTCCAGTCCAGCCCCCTTGGCTCTCGCGATGCTTCTTCCTTCTCCCCAAAAAGCTCTCAGTGGATGCTCTCAAGGCCAAGCAATTGATAAGCTTGTGTTCTCCAGATTCTAGAATTAGTAACCTGCCCCTGTGGCCTTCATCCACCCTTGAAGTCACTTAGTTTCGGCCACGCATTTCCGATTTCACTCCATCCAGTTTACTTTGCTTTTCCATATCTTTTGAACACTTTTTCAAATGAAAATGTTTGCCTGCCAGCAATAACCAAGGCTGGTTGGTCAAGAGCAGTGACATGGCCTGTGCGTTTTCTAAGGCCATTCTTTTCTCTGGTTGTCATCGTAGTTTGAAAGGAGCTGTAAGGAGACCGTCAGCTGTAGAACAGATTCACTCTGAGGTGACCATGACAGCAAAGCGCAGAATGCAGAGGACGGTTCTGCATGGCTGCTTTTTCTTAGCTTCTCATCCTTGGAGAATCCGAGGCACACAGTTTTTAAAAAGGTTCTCACAGTTCAGCAACTATTGTAACACAGTTCGCATGCAAGGGCGTGCAGAAATGTATCTGTGTGTTCCCAGGTGAGCACGGGAAGTGCTTGCTTCCCGGAAAGTAACCCTTGCCTTTCTGTTGCTCCAGGCTGCCCTTTTCCTGGGTCTGGGGGTGCTGTTTTCCCTGGTCAGCATTCCCTTGGTCATCTACGACTGGGCCTACTCATCAGGTAGTGACGAAGGCCACTGAGACCAGCTGAAAAAACGAAACAGTCACGTCCCCGCACATCAGCAACCCCGCATCACTCCCTCGGCAAGTTTACAGAAGCAGACAGAAATTTACAAGGTACAAGATGGAGTAACACTTCACTGGCAAAACAGAGACCTGTTTCTCCAACGGTTTGTGTCCCTCCAAGATCCAGGATTGATCAAAGGATTGTGGATTTTTCCCCCCCCCAAATTTCACACAATCATATTTTCCAGTACTTTTCCCGCTCAGTTATTCTTCACTCTCCTAACACTATTTTTTTTGTGAGTTCACTATCTCTTAGAACTTTAAAAACATGATCATCAATCATGTTTATTTATTATACACCCAGATTCTGAAATAATTTTCCTACTGATGTTCAGCTTCTGATATCTGTACCTTTTTAGAAGAGAAAAGAATCTTGAATTGTATATATTTATTTTGCTTTACAGAAAAAAAAATGGTTTCGTAAATAATTTGCCTATTTTGGTTAACATAGCTAGCACATAGGGATAATCATATGAGAGTTACAGGGCACATGCCCCTGTTGGATCAGAGGATGCTCAATATTTGAGGTGGCTCTGATCACCTGGAAGCTGAGGTCCCACAGCCCATGGCCTCACTGGTACTACATCCTGCTCTGTGCAGAGACATTCCCTGGAGAGTGTTCTCAGCTGGGAAAGGGGTGGGAGTGATTCTCACCTTGGTAAACATACATATCTGGGTAATCTAGCAAATGAAAGTTTGTTTCCCTCTTGGCAATTTGTGTCAGAATTACTCTAATCTGAGTCAGCTTCTACTGGGGAAGACCCGTGACACCTTTGTAACAAATGGAGAAGCAAGAGTCCAAAATGCCTGAGAAACATCTTCCTCTGATGCAGACAGCCTTCAGCGCGATATCGGTATTATTGAAGGGGAAAAACATTTCCTTAAATTATCAACCCAGCAGCTTCTACTCATGTCCACCAGCTCTTTGCACAGGGAATAATGTGTATCTAACCACGGAGGACCTAGGATAAGTAATTCCTGTTTTATATTGGGTACTTTGGGGGTGGGGTCTTTAAAAAGATTTGTTTTATATCTATAAATTTAGGTTATTACAAATATAAGATTTTTGTACCTTAAATAAGCCTCATTCCTATTTCTTCTCCATTAACAATCCATCCAGTCTTTAAAAAGAACAAGAACCCTCAAAGATGGTCTTTGAGAAGAATGTGTGATGGAATCACTTTGTACCTTTCTTCCCCTAGACGGGGCGTTTGGTGCCTGTGCTGGTCCTCTTCTCGCCCCTTGTCAAGGGTGAGCTGTTACTGCCCACCTGACATGACCCACACTCTGCCCCAGCCCCTCTCCTAAAGCAGGAGAAAGAGACCACAGAGAGACTGATAAAGAAGAGAGTTCGGGAGAAGTAGCTTGGAAAAGGAATGGGGGACGATATGGAAACCCAGAACCACATCCCCCCTGAGCTGGGCCATCACCTGTGACTGGCTTGTCCACATCACACAGTGAGAGGCGTGTGTGCTCCATGAACTTGAAACAGGGCTTGTATTTAATCTACATCCTGGTTGAACTTCACAAACATAAAAGTTCACTGAGCACAGATTGCTTATCCAGAGATAAACAGACTGTAACCACAGACTCTTGGCAGAGCTCCCAGGCACTTAGTTCTAGGTTCTGTTCCTCCCCCACTCAGCTCCCCAAAGGTCTGCACGCTTCCCAGGGCTGACACGGGACTGTCCCCTCCGCTTGACAGACTAATGTCCCATAGAAAAAGCAGGC
The DNA here is from genome assembly GCF_048564905.1 of Vicugna pacos. Lineage (NCBI taxonomy): Eukaryota > Metazoa > Chordata > Mammalia > Artiodactyla > Camelidae > Vicugna > Vicugna pacos. The sequence goes on from NC_132998.1 coordinate 15,129,266, forward strand.
ATCAGAGCACCTTGTCGTGATCCTCCTGGGGGATGAAGGAAAGGTAGTTCCTGCATTTCTTGGTAGACTCATCAGAGCTTTTAATGTACTGCCCCAGAGTTACATCCACATTAGGTCAGCGTTCCGGTATTCAGATCTGAATACCTACCTATATGTGAATTCCTAACTTAATAAAATCCACAGCCACGTCTGTCCTTCTCAGCAGTGTCTTCCGTGTCAGATGAGCAGGGAGAGAAACTGAATAAAACAAGTCAGCTGGCCCTTTGGGCTTGTCTAGGGCACCAAATAATGAAATAGCCTGATTGTGGACAACCCTTCATTTAAATAGAGACAAATCTAAGTTTACAAACTATGTTGTCCTACTTTCTGTTTTCTTCCTTAATTTACAACAATTCATTTTACACTCACAGAGTCAACTTCAAAGTTCTTCGTGAACTCCCGGGATGTGTAGTGATAGATCTGGATCTTTGGATTTTATGAGTCAGGACAAGGGATTTTTTATTATTATTTAAAATATATTTATTTAGAGGAGGCAGATTGCGGTCAATGTCTGTGGTACTACAGGTTTTCAAAATCTTCTTTGTGTGTTTATCTCAGTTTATTGTTGACTGAATATGACAGACCCTCCTGTCATTCGTCAGAGATCACTGATCAGTTACATCACTTGGGTGCGCTTAGCTGCAAAACGTATTGCTCATACTCTTCTTGTTTAGAACAGAGAGCTGGTAGCCAAACCAATGTATCACAGACATTAGGTAGAATTTCAGTAACACAGTCAAGTGCTGTGGAAGGTTTTCTGCTACGTGAGCCGACTCACGAGCATTTTATTTTCGCCGCTGGGAGCAGCACGTTTTCCTTTGGAGTTAGGATCTCAACAGTAGTGAACAGTGCCAGGTTCGTCCTTTGGACGGTGAACTGTTGTTCCCTAGTTATCATAACACAGCATCCTGTAAATCCCTGATTTCCTTCATGGTACTTACTGGAAATGGGGGTAGTAAAGTGTGTACAAGAAAGAAATCGAGTCTTGTTAAACACAGGCAGGCCCCAATTTTTAAGCAGAGCATATTGTAAAACTCTGGTCAGTTGATTGTTTGCAACCTGGAATGTATTTTCCTTTAGAACCCCTGGGGGTTATACATGGTGTTAGGCCGCCAGACCGGCTAGATCTAAACCCATAGTTTAGCTGACATAGGATAATATAAGAAGATTGCTGAAGAACCTCACCACTAAATGTAATATTGTTTCTAGTGGGTATTTGTTCCTAGTTGCCAAGCGTCCGTCACTTCTCTTGCTGGTGGAGTGCTCCCCCAGCCACACACCACCAGTCAGAGTGCTCCCCCAGCCACACACCACCAGTCAGAGGTGCCCTGAGTGGCCTGAAGCCGTGCCTGCAGCAAAGGAGGAGAGCAGTAAGTCCAGGGCCGCCAGACACCCGGTGGCAGGAGGAGGGTGAGGGGGCCACCTGCGGGCCATAAGCCTCCAGGGACGTTCCTCAGCTGGTACCCTTTCTCCTCTGTGGAGTCTCAGGCTTGGCCTGCCTGCTTCTATTTGTAGGACGTTTTGCTCCCGGAGTTCACCTCCTTTCCTCTCGCTACCAAAAAGGATATCGCTCCCACATGCCAGTCACTGAAGCCAGCACACAGCACTTTTAATGGAGTTAGGGCTAGTAAACTGTGGTCTAACTGCTCGCTTATCAGACGAGGCTTAAAAAGCTCTCCACCCACCTTTCCTTTTTCACATTTGCAGACCCTGTTGAGAAAGGCATACATGGGTGATGGTCGTGGTACCACAGAGGGCTGTGGGAAGATGTATTTCGGAGGACAGCTCAGACAGTTCCCCCAGAAGTGGCTTCTTTCTGAAGGCCTCCAGGCCAGTGGTTCTCAAAGTGGGGCTCCCCGGGACCAGCAGCCACAGCATCACCTGGAAACTTGTTGGGATGCCCCTTCTCCAGCCCCAACCCAGACCTAGTGAAATCAGAGACTCTCAGGGTGAGCCTAGCAAACCGTGCTGTAACACACCCTCCCAGTGATCTGGGTGCACGTCAAGTGTGAGGACCACTCTGAGCCAGTTAATCTTTGCTTTTTGATCCCCGCTAGTCCTGCCCTTTAGTCCCAGAGGACCGTTCCTAGGATTCTCAGGACAAGAAGTGGGAACCAGGACTTAGGGAGGGGAGGAAAGGGCCTCGCCTCATCACCCTCCCCGCTGAAATGCTGGTCCAGATGCACAGTTGTCAGTGAGGCTGCCTGCATGCGGGCTGAGACACGCTAAGATTGCAGTTTTTATAGCTGTGAAGAAATGAAAATGAGGTGTTTTGGGTTTTGGGGGGTTTTTTTTGAAAGGAATGAAAAGATGTACCCTTCGTAAATGCAACCTTTGAGGAAATACTGGTTCATGTCAGGAGTCAGGTCTCCAGGAGGTGTGGGTTCATTGTGGGGTGGTCAGTCCTGCCCTCCTTCCTAGTGAGTTCTCTGCTAAAAGGGTCGTACTGCCCATGGGGCTGCAAAGGGCTCCGAGGAAACTCACGCACAGCTCTGGGTCAACATCAGAGTGCTGGATGGAGCATTTCACTGGGTTTGCGGCAGGGAGGAGGCCGGTGAGATGACCAGATAATTGATTTTATGCCTTTAGTGCAAAAGCCATCCATTTCCCTCTGGTTTTCTAGGTCTGAGGCTTAGAAAGGGTGTAAACTTTGAGAACATAATTCCTCCATTCCAGTTCATAGGGAACTTCTAGCCACTTTCAAACTAAAAAGAGAGAGACTGTATCATCTAAGAATGTTAATGAACATTTCCTTTAGGGATGGCAGAGCTGAGAATCTTTTAGCAACAGAATACACTTCCTCAAAAATACAGTGAGTTATTTATAATGATCTATGGCTTTCGGGTATCAATTAGGGGTGGGGGTGGCTGACAACTGAAAAATATCACTAAATCTTGAAGGGAAAGTTCTTGAAAAATATGTAAAATTCACAAGGCTCAGAGCTTCTTTGTCTTTTAGGGTTTTCTCGGAGGAAGGACTGTGAAACCGGGCCCATCTATATACAGGCTTGAATCTGTGTTTTTAAAAGGAAGAATCTATGCAGTTGAGGCTTATTGTAGGAAATACTTCGCTTGTATATAAATATATTGTAAATACATAGGAGGCTGTATATTTTTGCAGTTGTTAACCCACATTGAAATAGAAGTCTCTAGTATCTGCCTATCAAGAATAAATGTTTTCATAGATATTAGAGGTTTGGTTTGGGAATTAGGAAAATTAACCTTCTCTCCCAAGTAACATAGTTCTCTTAATGTAAACTTGGAACCTAAAAAATCTTACTTAATTGTTTAGAGAAAGAAATGTCTGAAAAATAGCTGCGTTGATTTCTTATACTGGTATTCAGATCAGTTATTTAAAAGATAGTCCTCTGAGCTACAAATAAGGAACATTTTAGACCCAAGTGGTTGCCATATAGAAATAGATATACCCAAAATAACGAGTTGTTTCTTCATAATGCTGTTTTAACGTTAACACTGATACCACTACACAGTATTCATGAAAACAGAAGTTGGGGAGGAGAATGTGTTTGTTTTTTTTTTTTCAAAACTGAGTTGCTGCATTTCCCAAACTTTGGGATCTTTGAAATGAGGGGAAAGACCTGAGCATTAACTATGAGCACAAACAGAAAGAAAGAAGAGAAAGAAAGAAAGAGAAAGAGAGAAAGGAAGAAAGAGAGAAAGAAAGAGAAAGAAAGAAAGAAAAAAGGAAAGAGGAAAGAAGGAAAGGAAGGAAGGAAGGAAGAAGGAAGGAGAAAAGAAGGAAGAAAAGAACCATTATTTTATCAAGCTTTTGAAAGTCTTGCATGACTGCCTTTACTTTTCAGCGTTGGCGCCAACATAGACTGTCTTAAGTAATGTTTTCCCCAAACACTTGAATCTTGATGGTTGGTACATAATCCACTCTAGAATCTGTGTATTTTAGACTTCATCTAAGTCCCAGACGTGTAGCACATTACTGTTTCATTCATGTAAAAACCTTGTAAATGAATTTCAGATGGATGATTTAAGTGAGTCATAAGTCACAAAACTTTGCTCTTCATGGTTAATCAAACATATAGAGGTTTTTGGGTTTTTTTTTCCCCCAGGATGTGGTGTAAATAAAGAAATGTAAGAAGTTCTGTTCTATAACTGCTCTGTTAACATAGTTTTTAAACATTAAAAAATGTGAAATAAAAATGTTTATGAATTTTTGTCTTCATTCTTTTGGGGTTCAATACCAAAAAGGAGGGTATTTGGGTACTTACTATACACGCTGTTTGGGGTTGTTGGAGACAGATTTGCACGCATTTTGTCAGTGTTCTAGAATGCCAAGAGTTCCCGGAAGCTTATAGTTAAGTGCCCAAACTCTACAAAATAGTTCTGATAGAAATCTAGTTGGTCTGAAACATATCTTTCTCCATCCTTCACAATCAAAATGGATGGAACATAATGTTTTCTTCCTAAACTTCATCTTTATGAATATTGGTTCCTGGGCTACGTCGTAGGAGGGACTCCAGCCGTCCTGTGCCCACACTGCGGCCATCCACGAAATAGGAACTCCTATCAGGTCTTCCATTTTGCCAGGAACTATTGCGGGGAAAGCTCCTGCAGCTTGGTTTTTCCCTCGTCCATCACTGGCTCCTCCCCTTGATCTTTGGGAAGTTTTATCAGATCAAGGTGGCACAATATCCGTAGTCTGATATCCAAACCCCTCTGGGGACAGGGCTAGTGCACGAATGACCTGGGCCTTCATGTGTGAGTCGGGGTGAGGCTGTTCCTGACTGTCCGTGGGCTGCCAGGCAGACAGCCCATTCGGCAGGGCCATGTTGGTGCCCCCTGTGGATCTCAAGGTGGAAATTTGGGGTATAAGCATCCAAGCTGTGGACTGCAAGCTAGCTTCATGATCTATAAACTTAATCCGTCTGTGCCTCCTGTTTCTATTTCTTAATTGATCAAAACCCCCAGGACAAAGGGTGTGAGTCATTATCACTCTCAAACTCAAGCAGGTGTAAAAGTGCGTACACCCACAAGGCTTGAGAATATGAGTGGGTTTTGTTATAAATCAAAAGATCTGGCCCTGCTTTGGGTTTGACTTTTGGGTTGAAGATTTGATGGTTCTGACTTCTTCCACTCCTGCTCCATGAGTGTCTGCTAATGCCGTTCTCCTCTGCCCTGCTTCCCTGGGCACTGTCTGTGTGGGGGTTATTCCTTCCCTCCAACATGGACTTACTGACGGCTTTGCAACCCAGATGAGCTGTTCGCTTACCTTCTAGATTTATAACTAGGTTCTGCCTGGTGAGGATAGTTAGTCTGGAAGTGGTTAGCGAGGCCCAAATTTTGTATATCAAGGTTTTATCTTTCATTAGTTTAAATTTTAGACGAATCCAAACCGTCAGGACCATCTGTTCTTCAGTAGGGTCAGTGTAACATCGAAATCACCTGCCAAATCATGTATTACAAAACCGTAGCACTTAAAACAGATTTACATTGAAAAGGAAATAAATAGACCATCATACAGAGCACAAATAACACCCAATAAGTGGATTTTCAACTCAGTGGAGAAAAGAAGGGTTACTCTTACTGAGTATGGAGAAAAATCACAAGCTTTTTGAAGAAAATAAAGCTAGGTCCTCATATTGCCCCGTATATCTAAAGAAAGCTCAAATATATTAAAGACTTTAAAATACATGGGTAAATGTATCTCTTTTTTACAAAGGTAGAAATACGATTCTCACATAAAGTAGGTGTCAAATTTTTATCTAGCTCATCATTAATGAAGAAACAAATAAGATGTTTTAAAATGGTTCAAAGGAGAATTCAAAGAACAGACAATAAAGGATGCTGAAATGAACTGGCTAATAGATGCAAACTGGCCTTCTCCCCAGGGGGAGATCAATTACATCTCCATCAGAATTCATTTGTTCTCGGGGTAATAATCATTTCTATCTATCAGTCTCTATAATTTACAGGGTTATAAAATATCTCAAAGGCCAAAATAAAAGGGCAAAATTCATATAGAATCAGATAACTCAGAAGGGACATCTAGTATTATTACACAGAATGTAAACCCAGTAAACTTTTTTGCCCCTTTCAAATTTTTCAAGTTCTTTCCAATTTCCCTAAACAGTCCCCCTTTCCAACCATAAAAATCTCAAGGATTATTCTTGGTCATTAAAAAAGGTCTCATTAGTCTTGGCCTGATGGTTTGCACATGTGCCATTGCAGCAAGCGCTAATTAATCATACAGGTTTTCTTCGGTTTGCTTTGCAAATCCAGAGGCACGCAGTATTAAACACAGAATTGCACTTTAAAAAGTCTCTTATTTGCCAGCTCAAGGGTAGGAACCCAAGCCGAAGAAACTTCACTATGTGTCACCTGTGCTGTCTATAAATTTGGATGAGTTCCTCTCTATCTGAGTTCCCCCAAATCTCCTAACGGTCCTGGCCTGCTGAGAAGTGCCCTTTCTTACCACCTGTAAGGAAGGACTAGCCCAGCTTTCCTGGGATGGTTTTGCAGGCATAAGTAAAATCAACCTTTGTTCCTCAGAGCTGTTTGACATAACTGATTAAACGAGCATCACTCACAAACGTGACTTTTCAAGGAAATGATACACACTTTTTTCCAATTATATACTGGTAGAAAGGAGGAGATTTTTATTGAACCTGGGCAAATAACTACCTTGCTGTGGAAAAGCAAAGGAACTCAAGAGTTTTTAAATTTGGAGGTGGAAGGAAGTTCAGGGAGAAGCAGAAAAAAATGTTCAATTTCACTTTACAAAGGCAGAGTCTACTGATTTGCTTTTTCTATCATTCATCTATTGATTAAAGATAGCTTAGGAAGAAAGAGAAAAAGCCTTCTTATATTTCCAGAAAATGGAGCATTAAAACAGCTTCAACACAACCACAGCATCATTTCCCTCATCGGTTCATTCCTTCCTGTACAATTTTGTTCTGCTGGATCTTGGGTGCACATTCTGCTTTCAGAAAGTTGCCTGCTTCTGGACTAAAAAGCAACTCCATGCTCCCTGCACAAGCGCATCCTGAAAGCTGTCTCAGTGATGTCAGCTCGGAAGCTTCTCCCCAGGAGCCTATCCTTTGAAGTGGCAGCAGTTTAACCTACTTGGCATAGTCTTTTTCCATGAGAATTTGGGCCTGTGTGTCTTTGCTAAAGAACCAGATTTTGGCCTGTAGCTTACCGCAGGGCTTCAGGCAAGTTTCAAGAAGCAAAGAGCCTATTTGATAATGAGACTGAAAGGCTGTGGTTGATTTACCACGGTAATTAACGGTTCTCCATTCTCTCACAGGTACCCTTCCAGATAACCTTGAAGAGCAGTGTAGAATACCACTGAAAGGACACCCAAGTAATCTTTCTTGCCCGTTTCAAAGCCTTTCACAATTTTCCTTTCACTATCTGTATATCTATACTCATACATATAATATCTTGGAGAGGGGAAGGCTTTTTTTGGTACAAAATACAGGCATCATAAAGGCAGTAATTGATCAATAAATTATTTTAAAACTCTTTACGACTTACAAAAAGTGCCAAAGTGCAAAAAATCCAAAAATCCACATGAGAGACGAAAGTAACATTTGCCACACATACGTTGCAACCGGTATGAACTGACTCAAATTTGAGGTCAAATTATTCAAAGGACTGCCTTGGTAATATTACCAAGATGCCCAATGTCGCTTTCTCCATACTTTCACCTCCAAATTGTTCAAGAACCCTTGAGGCATTTGACTCCAGAGGTGCCTGCTTCCAAACTCCAGGCATAAGAGAACTAACTGGTGAATTTAATCAGTTCTCGGCTGGCTACTTTCCCACTGCTGTTGCAGCTTCGGTTGCTGGCACACGGTGTCTGTTGAACACCAGCTCTGCACAGTTTGTTCATTTGCATCTATTGTTACAACAGTGCCCTCCCACGTCTACAACCCTACCAGAGCCGAAGCCATGGAGGAAGGACGACTAACCCAAGAGATGCTATGGTAGCTGCCACCTAGGGAGCCCAAGCAAGGACCAGCCGTTTGCTGTAAGTTTGCTCCCAACTCATGCCCTCCAGGCTGCCTGGCTTAGGCAGGGCTCCAATTAGAGCACTGTATCAGAGCCAGCCCTCTCCCTGCCCCCAACCCATGGGCATTTAAATCTGATATTCATGCCTGGTCTCCACTCCAGATGTCCCTCATGGTGAGATTCCCTTTGGGGAATCTACAGGAGAGGTTCTAAAAGTAGTAAAATTCAAAAGGGAAGGCAGTATTGCAGAGGGGAATTACTACTGTCTTCGTGGTGCCTCTGCAAATTTGCCTGACTATTTGCAATGACAACAGTCATTGTTTCAATAAACCAAGGGATGTTTGGCTTTGGACAGTCATATTAAACCACAAAAATGTTTCGGTTATAGTCTTCCGTTGTGGTGATGCCTGCGTGTTTAGCTCCTATTTAGAACTTAAGAGGGGCCATTCCATTGACTCCTTCTTGTTTGAAAATTACGAAACTATCTTCACAAAAAAGCAGCTAGAAGCATCTTAAAGTTCTGCCTACCCAGTCCTTGGCTATATGGCGTAGAGCTAATCTCCTTAATACATCAAAAGCTTTTAAACATCACTAGGAAAAAAAATTAAAGTCCCAATAGATAAATAGGCCACAAAAATATAAAAAGGAGCTACCAGAAAAACTTGAAACGATGTTCCATCTAATAATCTCACTCATAAGCACATAAAAGCAATTTAGAACATCTATATGTATTTTAAATTTTTACCTTTCATATCAGCAAAGATTAAAACGATTATAGTTCTGGTAAGCATGTAAAAAACAGAAATTTTCATATGCAGCTGACTAGAGTGTACACTATTGTAATAATTTTGGAGAGAAATTTGGCAGTAGTTGTTAATACTGTAAAAGTTCTTAACTTTTGCCCATCAATTCCATGCCTGTGATTTCTTTTTTTAACTCTCAAGAAGGTACAAAAATCAATGAACAATACACTTTCAGAGTCTCATCTCATCTCTTCATCTCAGTTCATAACCCTGTCTCTCTTTTTTTCCTGTCTCTGCTGTCCTCTGGACTGTTTCTCCGTCTCTTCCCTTTTCTTAATAAGCTCTTTAACAGTCCTTATGTTAACATTCCCTTCAAGTAAACCCAGCCCCAACCACTATTTTCCATATTCAGCCTCTCAGTCAGCCTTGCTCCATTTCACAGACAGAAATGAGAGACATTTCTTGACCTTACGCATCGGAAAAACTTAACTGGCAGATCCTTGTTCAACCACAGCTCAGTTCTTCGCAGCTAGTTCCAAAATCGTGATGGGTAGGTTTTATGTATTTTATGAATTTAGGATGGCTTTAAAAAATAATTATGCCAGAGTCTTTCTTTGGGAAAATTTAATCGTAATCTCTAGTGGTATATAGCCAAGAGATATTTTAAAAGTTATCCCAAACTTAGAAATAAAACACAGAGAAGGCATAATATTAGACTGGGGCATTATTTGCTACTGCTACCCATGGATTATTTAATTATCTAGAGGACTATGCTTCTGTTTGATTGCTGTGTGCTACTGGCTAAAGGCCTTAGCTAAGTCCTGGGGACTTTCTTCCCTCCCTCAAAGTAAAAAAGTAATACTCCTTTTGGAATAAGGTGTCCTTATTAATTTCCCAAGGTTTCTTTTCTCTGAATAAGGTAGCCACACAAAACAAACCACATAGAACAGCACATTTTGTCAGCAGGGTCCATTCAAATGAGGACAAGATTTCCAACCACTCAGCTCCCCTCTCAGACTTCTCTGAAAACCCTCCCAGGCCACAGCCTCTTTTCAGATAACGCTCTCAGAGAACACACAGCAGTGTCTGTGTGGGTTATGCGGAGTGAATGGCAAATACCGTACTACATTTAATTTGTGATGGCCAACTAAAACTTCTTCAAATCATATGTTAGTTCAAGTCCTACCGTGTCATTGTTAAAATCCTCCAATGGATTCCCATATCATTCATAGAAAAAGCTAAAGTCCTTCTCTACATGGTCTTCCCATGATCTTTTTGTCCCTATCATCTCCACCCCAATCTGGCCTTCTTGTCCCTTAAATGTATCAAGCATACTGTGACCTCAGGGCCTTTGCACTTGCTATTCCTGCTGCTATCCAACTCTTCCCACAGTCATTCACATGGCAGTTACCCTCTTTACCTTCAGATCTCTTCTCAAATGTCATCTTATTACTAAGACCGTCTCTGACTATCCTATAAAGAAAAACAGCAACTCACCTACCCCTAACACTCATACCTTACTGCCTGTATCCCTTATTTACTTTATTTTTGTTGCTAAAACTCTTACCTCCATCTTAATGCTTTAGTTTGCTTGTTTGTTTACGATCTGTTTATCCCCATTTAGAATGTAACCCCATGAGGCCAGGATCCATGTCTATTAATTCACTGCTCTATCCTCAGCACCTGGAACAAGGAAAGTGTTCAATAAATATTTAATTAATTAATTAATTAACTAACTAATATGTTTACATTAAGTCATTTCCCTCCTTCAAGTGCAATAATCAGATGCAGCATTCAACATCATGTTCACAGATTTGTTTTTCTCCCTCTCTACAAATTTTTTAATTTAATTAAAAATATTCTTCTTTATAGATATTTTAAAAATTATAAGCACCTCCTTGCAACAAGTCAAGTATTATACAGATGTATTAAGAAGTGGTTAATAATCTTCTCTTAAAATCCCACTCCCCAAGGCAGCCACAGTTAACACCCTTTTCCCCCACGCTCATACAAATCTACATAGATGTAGGGCTGACTTTGTTTTTAGATGACTAGATTAATACTAGACATCAGAAATACGACTTTCAGCATGGTGGTTACACATATGGATTCTAAAATCAGACCGTATTCAAATATATTGTCTCTGCAAGCTCAGACATGTGACTTAATATCTTGATGCCTGGCTTTGCCTTTGTAAAGATGGAAGTAATAACAGAACCTTTCCATAGACTGGCTGGAGATTAAATGACTTAATCAAAACAACAACAAAAACTTAGAATAGTATATGCTGAACTGCAAACACAAAGTACATTATCGGGTTTTTTTCTTACTTAACAATAGATCTTGGATATCCCTCCAACATTGTACCTATAGATTTAATTCATTGTGTGAATAATTGCATAGCATTCCCTGGTGTGAATAAGCCAGGGGTATAATTTTTTTCAGTCTCTCCGCTGTAGATAGAAATACAGATTTTTATGGTTTTCCCAGTACATGCAGTGCTACAATAAATATGTAAGGCTCCATCCGGATCCTTGCAAGTTGATGTATTATTTCTCCAGGATAAAAATCCCCAAAGTAGAATTGCTGGGCCAAAAGGTCTGTGCTTATTTAATTGTAATAGAAATTACCAAATGACTTTCTAAATTATTAGTAATAATCCACACACTCACAAATAATGTGTTTCTGCATCTTCAACAGAACTGGGTACTGGGATACTTTTAAAGTTTTGCCAAGTGGTAACCAAAAAATGGAATCTTGTTTTTATTTTTAATTTCTAAACTATTAATGAAACTGACAGTTTTTTCATATATTTATTAGCAGTTTCCAGTTCCTTTCCTATGAAATGCCTGTTCATATTCCTTATTCATTTTTCAATAGGATTTTTAAAGATCAATGTGTATAAAAAGGACAAAGAAATATGCTATTACATGTGTTGTGAAATATTTACTTTTTCCCAATCTGTCGTGTTTGTTTTGGGATTTTGTGGTGTCTTGAGTCCTTTTATTTTCTGCTTTCAGAATTCAAATATAGCTATTTTTTATTACACGGTCTTAGATTTTCCCATAGTTCTAGTCTTTATAAAGAAGTTCCCTCTTAGTACCAAGTAATAAAAATATCTTCTTAAAATTTCATCTAATATGTTCATTATTTTATTTATAATATATACAGTCTTTATGCCACATGAAGTGTATTTGTGTGTGTGTATGTGTGAGGTGGGGGTAAAACTTTTCTTATAAATGAATGGATAATTAAGTCAGCATCATTTATTATATAAACCACTCTTTGTTCATTTTTTAATTAAATTCTCAAGTATATTTTGATCTGTTTCTGAGCTTTTTATTCTTTCTATCAATTTTTCTAGTCCTGGGCTAAAACCGTCTGAATTATAATTGTTCTATTCTGGGGTTTTTTTTTGTTTTGTTTTTTTTTTGGTCTTCAAAATGTTTTCAATTTACTGTATTTTCTTTTTTTTAGCTTTACTGAGGTATAATTGACAAACAAAATTGTAAGATATTTGAAATGTAACATCATGATGAGTTGACGTATGTATATAATGTGAAAAGATTCCTTGCATCTACTTAATTAACACACCCATGATCTCACATATTTATCCTTTTGTGTATGTGAGGTAGAACATTTACATTCTACTGTCTTAGCAAATTTCACTTAGACAACATAGTGTTATCAAATACAGACACACTCATTTTTTTGCTTTAATAATTGGTAAGGCAAGACCCTCTTAATCCTTTTTTTAAAAAAAAAATTAGTTACTTTTAGAAGTTTAATCTTCTATCTTGATTCTAAAATAAGTTTTCCCAGTTTTTTAAAGCCTTTTGGAAGGCGAGTTGGAATGGCCGGACATTAATCTTATTTATTTGGGAAGAAACAACTTTTTTTTTATATTGAGTCTTTCCCCTATCCAAACAAAAATGCCTCTCGATTTATGTAGATCTTATTTTATATCGTTCAGAAAGATTTTATAATCTACTTCATATAGGTTCTATACCTTCCTTTTAAAATATTTATCCCTAAGAATTTTATAGTTTTTGTCACTATTATAAACTAAGTATTTTTCTTTGTCTCCATTTCTAACTGATTATTAGCCTAGCTGACTACAGATTTTTATTTTATTATGTCAGATGGAAGAAGCACCTCATTCCCAACATTGTCAAGGTGTCAAGGTATCGCTGACATTCCTTTTTCTTTTAAAATTTACCATTAGCCTAGCTCTAAAAAAATTACAGTATATTTGGAAAGCTATTTCTGCTTTATATCATGTGCTTTATATTTAACTTAAGATATTCCTTTGTCAGAAAAAGTTAACAAGGTGCTTAGTTTTTAGCTATGAACGAAAAGGGTATTTTACAAATATTTATGAGAAGAGACTCTAGACGTGCAAGATTTGGAGTTGGACATAAGACTACTTTTGGAAAGACTGCGCTGTGACTGGCACCTGCCACTTCTACTGTGTCCATCTACAGAGCCTCCCATCAGTAGCGTTTTAAGAACTTGGTCCTCTGACTCGAGGCATAATGACAGGTAGGGAGATGGGGAGATTCTGCATGAGGATGGGCTCTTGGAGGAATCCTCCCGGCTGTCAAGCCTGACTCTGAAGATGTGGAGAGGTGAGGGAAGTCCAGAGGGAGTGTCCTACCAGCTTCAGTCGTGATCGGCCATCTGTCAAAGATACAGAGTCCAGGGGGAAAGTGGTCAGGTTCCTCCTAGTGATGAAACTCTGCAACAGGAAATTAGAAGTGATTCCCAGGCCAGGACAACCACAAGCATCAGCCAGGAAACTTCTCGAAAGACAGTAGTGCCTTAGCCAACCATCCTGGACTTCGGGGCAAGTCTCCAGTTCTAGAGGGGACCACAGTGGTAAACGGGGTGCTGGTTAGAACTTAGGAACCAGGCTGAGGCAAAAGCCAGTGCCATCAATGAGGCAGCAAGTGGGCGAAGCAACAGGAGGGCCCGGCTGTCATATGTGATGACACTAAGTGGTCGTTTGGGAATAACTCCTGAGCCCAGCAGATCTGGCCTCTTGGTCACTTGACTTCCCCACCTTCAATTGCTTTGTCTTTCATGCTACCCCAGCCACTCACTCCCACTGTAATTGCTAGACCTTGTCATTACTATTGACTGCTCCATAATCTCATTTCCGTGCATCCCAGTTTTTGACCACCACCTCCTACCTTCACCTCTCATCTGTCCTCCTTCTGTTATCTGAATGAACAGCAACCCCATTTCACCCTCTGAATTCTCACTGCCCCTCATGCCCTTGATGTCTACTCTTCCCTCTTTATCCATCTGAGTCCCACAGGCAACCATTATAATCACTCCCTTGCATATTAGCCTGACTCACTTACTTTCTCTCTCTTCAGGGTTCTCATCCGGCAAAAGCACAACTCTGAGTCTGGCTGGGTCTTCTTCTGTTCGCTCCTGCAGCTCACTCTCCATCCTTCTTCACTCTGCTCTGTGCACTAGGAGCTTCCCTTTACTGATGCTTCAACATGGCTTCCCTACCCTTTAGCTGCCAGTTAAGTTTAGCCAATGATGAGCACTGGCAAGAGAGTGGAGGGCAGGAGAGACAGAAGCAGGGGTATGAATCCCCTGCTTCCTTCCTGTCCAGCTGTAGTTTGGCAGTGGTTGAGTTTCTCTAAGGCCACAGCCCCAGATCGACAGGCACTTTTCCTGCAGGCGTATTGCCCACAGTGTTCTGATGACGACTACTCCACCTCTTGCTCTTTCAGCCTTAGGGTAGTAATGGCTCCCTCTTGTTGCTAACCCTAGGGTGCTTCACCATCCTTGGTTTCCTTAACGTTGCCCATACCTTTGAAAACTGTCTCTCCATTAAATTCTCTTAAACTGCTCTTGAGAGTGCCTTCTCTTTTCTCTTCTGGGTTAAATCCAATTGAAAACCTACTTTATGCCTGCACCTGTGTATGTTAGCTCACTATGACTTTTTTCTTGACAAGTTGCACTTTACATTTATGACCAAGGAACCACAACAGGGCCCCTGTCTGACTACAGGCTATCATACCATATATGTCAATGTCACTCACTTTCCCACTCTCTCAAACAACTTTTTCACATCTTCTCCTTTCTTCTTCAGCCCCAAACCTCATCCCCCTCTTCAATCTCAGTGGATGAGTTTATTTCCTACTTCAGTGAGAAAATTGAAGCATGAGAAGAGAACTTCCCCAGACTCACATGATCTCATGTACCCACCGATCAGCATCATCTTCTATGTGATCAGATTCCCCACCTGTTACCACGGATGAACTATCTGAACTCTCTACAAAGCTGGTCTCCGTATTTATAGATCAGACCCAATCTCTGTCATCTATCAAGGACATTGCTCTAGCAAATTTCCTTTGTCTGTTCCATGCAATAGATCTTCTTTCTCTCTATCGGATCATTCTTATTAGTCATACAGGCGTGTTTATGTTTCTTCCATTTAAAAAACAACCATAAAAACACTTCTCTTAACCCCTCATTGGCAATCACTTATTTTCTTTTCCTTTCCATTTACAGCAAGATTCCTTGAAAGAATTGTCTATATTTACTGTCTCAAATTACTTTCCTTCTATTCCACTTGAACCTCCTTCAGTCAAGCTTTACCCCCCCCCCCCATTACTCCACCAAATTGCTTTTGTCAGGCTCACCAATATTAATTACAATGGTCAAGCCTCAGAACTTGACCTGTTAGCAGCATGACCTGCCTCCCTCTCCCTAAGACCCTCCAGCATACCACATTCTCTTAGTTTTCACACTGCTTCTCTGGTTGCTTCTTCTCAGTTTCTTTAGCTATTTCCTTCTCTTAACTTATCCACTTAATTGTGGAGTACCCAAGAGCTCAGACTTTGAATCACTTCTTCATCTACATCTTGATAACCTCAAGCAGTTCCATGTCTTTAAATAAAATGTATATGTTGATGATTTCTATATTTTATATCTCTCTTGGACTCCAAGCTCATATACTCAGGTACCTACTCAACATCTCCACTTGGATGTCTATTTCCAAAACAAACCTCTTGATTTTCCCTCTTCCCTAAACTCACTCCATCCACAGCCCTCCCACCCTTAGTCTATGTCAACTCCAATCTCCTAGTAGTTCAGGCAAAAAAGTTGAAATTGTTCCTGATTCCCTTCACTATTACCTCCTATTTTACCCCCTTCTGTTATCATCCTTGTGCAATCTGTTCCAGTTACATTGTTTTCCTGTGTGTTCCTTGAACATGCAATCACATTTCTGCCATAAAGTCTTTGTTCTTTGTAGCTCTCCCCACAAATATTCTCTGGCTAACTCCTTCCCATTCTTTAAATCTTTGCACAATTCTCACTTTCTTAATAAGGCTTACCCTGACCACTCTATGTAATACCACAGGTTACACACACACACACACACACACACACACACAAACACTGTCCCTTGCTCTACTTCTTCATTTTCTCATAGCAACTTCTGCCTTATTAATGTTTATTGTTTGTTGTCTGTCTCCCTTGCTGGAATATAAACTCTGCAAGGTCAGAGATCTTTCTGCCGTGTTCACTGATATGCTTAGAAAAATGCCTGGCACATAGTAGGCTCTTAAATATTGAATAGACACTCAGATGTTGTTGAATAAATGGAAAGTGATTTAAATATTAAATCCTCCTGGCTTGGGGTAGGAATCTAAATCTGTTCATATCCTGCTAATCCTGAAAAAACGGGTCAGGAACTGGGCCAGGTTAGAGCTGACAGATGGAGTCCACCTCAAAGGACCTGGATGGGGGGGTCTAGTCAAAGCAGAGAGAGGTGTAGGAAAGAAAAGAAAGGCCAGTAGCTCCTCCCTATCTTGGAGCAGTGTAAGGCTCAACTAAAGGTCCTTTGTTAGTGACGGCTGGAGTTTGGAGGGTTCTACACAGTCCAGATGTGAAGAAAGTAAGAAAGGTCAAGGGTTCATTCATGGACATGACTAAAGAAAGCCTTCATTAATGATGGATATCTCAGAATATATTGTAGAAGGTATTAATGAGCCTACAAATTATAGACGTGTGGGGTGTGAGTGTGTGTGTATGTAGGTAGAGTGTTGTTGCTGCTCCCTACCTTTACCTGAAAGTAGTTTATATAATCCAGAAGGAATGAAACAATATTGAAGCCCTAGCCCAAAAAATGGGTTCCAAAGGTTCTCTGTTCAGGCTCATCAGCCCAACCTCTATAAAGCTTTATTCCCTGAAGAAATGCTTATTAGCATCTACCAATATTAATTCCTTCTTGTATGGCTTTACTGTCTTTCAAAGTATGGTCTCTGAACTACCTGAATCAGAATCGTTGGATGTCTCTGAAAAATGTAAATTGCCGAGCCCGCCCGAGACTATTAAGCCATGTGGCAGGGCCAGGAATCCGCACACTCAGTTAGCTCCCTAGAGAACTCAGACGAGTAGAGAACCACCGCCGCAGGTGAAGGGACTTACTTTGCTCTGATTTAATTTGTCTATTTGTCTATATTATTTCATCTTTTATTCTGTGTCTCATCCTTTTAATTTCACTCTTTGAAAACATAAAAAGAAGACTCTATTCTGAAAAGAATCCATCTTCAGGACCGATTAAGAAAGTATGGATGAAATTTACTTGGTTCAACCATTTCTGTGACCCACTTTACTTTACTTCTCTTACTTTTAGGTATGGGATAAGAATCACCAATCCATAACCTAACCAGGCATACAAATTGCTCTTTTCTCCTGGATAAGCCTTTGCTGAACTTTTAAGCTGCCTTGCCCCCAACTACAGACCAATAATTCCTTCAAAGATTGCCTCTGGAGAAAACGGACAGTTTCACACCAAGTATAGGAACACAGCAGAACTTAGAGCTAAAATCTGACCCTAAATATCAATTCACTCAAGAGCAAATCATGCTAGGATTGTTTTCTTTCCCCTTTAGAAATTACTTTCTTTATCCTTTGGGACAAAATCATTTTCCTTTCCTTTAACAAACTACATTTCCATTCCTCATATCTTTAAAAAAATTTTCTTGCATGGAAATTAATTCTAGTAGGTTTCATTATATCTATTAATTAGAATTCTTAATCATTTGAAATCTTAATTTTTTTAGTAAAAATTAAGAAGTAAACAACTGTGAACTGTATTAACATTTTGTGGCTTGGTGAACTTGTAAATGCACTTTATAATTTTTAGATCTGCTACTTCATAACACAATCTTTCACTAATGCACAAAATATACATATTTACAAATAGACCCAAGCATATTTAGTCTTTCTGTAATAAGAGGCCAAAACTAGGTAAACTTAGACTTGTTCAGCAATTAATATTTCAGTATTTTATCCTATTTGGAAATGAGCTAGACGGTCAATGAATTCTCATCATTTAACTTAACTTAGCGAAATTCAAGTTTCAAGTTAACAAAAAGATTTGAGAAAATTATTTTTAAGTAGACATACAATAAAACATAATTATTTTTAAAGAGTTCACCTAAAAACTCTTATCCCACGTACATTTAATTTGCTTGTGAAAATTTCATCAAATTATTTTTCTTGCTGGCAAATTTTACAACAGAGATAACAAACTTATTTGACTTTTAGTAAACATGAGTACAATAAAAGTATTATACTTAACGTTGATAATTCTAAAGGCATGTCCATATTAATTAAAACAACAAGCTTAAACCATCTTTAATGTCCTTTTCCCAGATCACATGAACCTGCAGTTTATTTGGGTTAGCTTCTATTATATTTCTGAGGGTTTTATATAAGCATTTGCTTTTTAAAGCCAAATAAGTAGAGCTCTGCTGCAAATTAATTTTGGCAATACCATCCAGAGGTAGAAAAATGTATCTGTAATGAACCTACCCAGGCACACAAACAGATAGACACAAAGATGTCATAGTTTTCATTTTAAAACTGAAGTTGTGAATCAGGTATAATATAAAACTCATTTGCTTATAAATAACAATTGGAATAAATTAAGTGTACTTGCTCGGGTGGCTAAAGTCTTTTATTATTTGTGGAGGAGACTTTTAAGATCTGCATTGCTCCTTGACAAGAAATTTACAGAAGCTGTTTGGGCAAGAGAGTCCTTTTAGCAGTTAGTGTTGTAAAAGACCTCTTTTCCTCCTTTTTTCAGTCATAGGAATTGGAGGTGGTCTAGATTAGAATTCCCAGAGGGGTTACAAGCCTTTTGAGATACATAAAGGAGGTCTGGGGATTGATGAAAAAGAATGGGTGGCATTTGAACTGCCTGTATAGCTGCATTCCCAGTTTTGCAAAGATTTGAAAAATGTAACTTAAATGACACCGTAGGTTAAGCCACCCATCCAACTACATTATGCCTGGTTTTAAAAGGGGCTGTCGTTACAGGAGGTGGAGGCAGAATGGCTAGCATTCTGCGAGGGGTCAGTCTCCATGCGATAAAAAAGAAGCTCAGAAAAAGATGGACAGCAAGGAGAGCATGACAGCAAACATTCAGAGGGACAGGAAGGAGCAGAGAGAGAAGAGAGAGAGAGAGAGCTTTCAGAAGCCTCAGAGGATTTTTTTCCAATTTGGGAATCCTTTGAGATAACTGTGAGTTAGTTTTCCTGAGGAAGAAATAGTGGATTAATTATTGTGTTTGGAGGCCTCAAAATGTCAATTGAAATGTGTTTCCCATTCTTGTTGTCTTACAACCTTTTGCTAATCGACTGCACAAATAGACTAATTTAGGAATTTCAAAGGAGTCTCAAGTTGGCCAGTTTAACAGTAAATCATTCCAGGTAATCATAGTCTAATGAGACAAATACTTGCCAGAGGAGCGCCCACAGTTCTTGACATAAAACTGTCAGAAGTTCCAGAAGAAGGCTGCCCTGCAACCTTACCCTTAAAGAGGGAACCTCCCGTTATTCCAAGAGTAATTACTCACCAGAACAAATGGGAAATTAAGTCCCGAGAACAGAAGCTTGCAATGGAAGACACTCAAGTCAACCAGACCCTTTACCAAGACAGGAGGTCTGGGTCCAGGAAGACCCACCAACACAACCCAGGACCACTGAGGAGACAACAGAGCACAATGGATCCTAGTAGGACCTGACTTGAATCTACAGGGGGCTGGACGAGGGGGGAAGGTCACTCTGTATCCCCTTTCTCTGACACCATGTCATGTTGACCAAGATGCACAGAACGCTGAAGAGAAGAGAAGAGTTTATTTGAGATTTTAATCACTACAATTTGGAAGACACAGATTCAGGTAAAACTGAAAAAAGGGTTCTGAAGAAGAGAAAGAATCAGGGGCTTGCTTATAAAGGCAAAAGCCATGAGGCCGTCCTCTGACACAAGGAAGGAAATATTTGTCCTTAAGGGATAGGCTGTGGTGAGTTATTTTAGGTGAGGTTCTGATAAGTATCTGGAGTTTCAGGAACACTGGGCAGATGTTCTGGATGCCTGCATTAAGACAATAAGTGATCAAAAGGTCAGATTCTAGCCATGCTGAGACGTGCATAAGTCACACTCTCTCAATGGCCTCCCAGCTCCATTTTAGAGAGCTCTCTTAGCCACAGTGACACCATTTTGATTTTCCATTCACACCTGGCAGACCAACCCGCTGACTGAGCAGCAAACAGATACGAGGTCACATCTAAAAAAGTCCCTCCAAAAGTAATCACTAAATTTGACTTTTAGCAAACAATTGGATAATTTTAAGATCTTCCAGAATGTTTCTTAAAGAGGGGTTCAATAGAGGAAGTTTACAGAACAGAATTCCTATCATTCCAGCTTCTCACCTTTCATGGAAAGGGCCTTCAAAGAAAGCTCTTCTTGCCCAGTTTGCCTTATCACTGAAGCCAGAGAGAATCCTGCAGGCACTGGGATAATTCTAAACAGATCCATTTTGGTGTTGGATTCTCTCACTTTCTAAATAATATCCCAACTGTCTCTGACAATCAAGCAGAATTCCAAAACCCTGCCAGAGAACAGGAGACTTCCAACACACTCTGTCTCCTCAGAATTCATTTGCTTTTAAAAAAGAAGAGTTCTCTTTGACATCATTTTAGAAAGGTGTGCTGAAATGTTTGTTTCGGAATTTGTTTATTCTGTATTAGTTTTTTAGTTTTGAATCCTCAAAAGAGTATTATAAAAAATGGCTACTTCTCCAATTTTCCCAAGTTTGGGGTTGGGGGGAGTGACTACTTTGTAAATTTACTAAATCTAGGCTAGAACCTCATAATACTGTTTACTAACAGGGGAATTGGGAGGGTCCATCTTCTATGTCAGGTGAGTGGAGGGGAGACTTCACTGATAACGGAGGCTGTCCTGGGGCAGTCTCACCTACACACGGGTGCTACAGCACTGCCTGGAAGCAGAGCCTTAGATCAAACCTCCACATAAAATGAGAATAAGATGGGAAATGTGTCTTCCATCCTGCCCAAAGGGGTATCCGACATGCCCTGTCTTTTAGGGAACTGTCTCGGCCTCCTTTTCAGAGAGTGGTCCTTAGGTGGTTGGGATAGAGGCCAAGTTCCTTTCTTAGGATAGAGAACTGTCCTGAACAAAACTGCTCATTAGTGCTGCCCACCACCAGGGGAGGCATCATAAAGGGCTGATCATTGGAGAAACTTGGTGCCCTAAGCAGGGCGGAGACGCCCCCTCGGTCAGCTCTACTAGCACTAATTCCACGTCTGATTGGAAGCAAAGCTAGAGTATGCGGAGTGTGTGTGTGTGTGTGTGTTTGTGTGTGTGTGTGTGTGTGTGATGCCTGAACTCTTCCAGGATTCCCCACGTGGCCCAGGGATGAATGGCTTGTCAAGGAGAAAGCATTAGGAAGTAGGGGCATGGCTTTGGACTCAGACTAACCTTGGCTGGAATCCTGCCTCTGTCACATGCATGCTCAGTGACTTTGAGCAGGTTTCTTTAATTTTTCTCAGCCTCAGTTTCCTCCACCATAAAACAGGAATAATCATAACCATCCCGTAGAATGAGTGTGAAGAATAAATGCGACGGCACATTGTAAATTGCTCAGCACAGTATCTGTCACATAGTAAGCCCAGAATACAGGTGACCAGTTATCATTATGACAAATATCCAGGTTTCCTTCGAGTCCATGACAGAAGCAAACGAGAAAACTCTCCTCAGCAAGTGCAAAATCACTGTTTATACCAGGTTTGAGGCCAGCAGAAAAGCCAAAAGACTTGTCCACATGCAACCCTAGCTCTTCTGAACTCCCGAACGGGATGCTCAAGGCGGAGCTGTCACAGAGAGTTTGTGACCAGACCGTTGTACAAAAGCCAAACCAACTGCAGGCTTTAAAAAGGAGTTCTTTTCACGGGAGGAACTGGCAGTGACTGACGCAGCCGAGAGTCGGAGCGGGGCAGATTCTCATGGGGAAAGGGTGCTGGCAGCAGACCGCTGCCAGAGGGCGCAGAGCGCGGTGCGGCGACACCGGATCTGCGGGCGGCGCGGCGACCGCTCACCGGGGACAACGGACGGCGGTGGGAGGGTAAGAACACCGGTTCCAGAGAAGCACGAAACGATCACACGAGATCCCTGTCAGGGCCAGGCTGTCCCTGCGATTCTGCAGCACCTCTACCGATGCGCAGGTTCCGGAAAGACGGAACGACACGGGAAGTACCAGATGCCGCGCAAACGGCTCCTTATCTGTAACTAGAACTTACGCAGACGGCAATTTGCTGTAAATGCACCTGTGAGCCCCAACACGTCAATCTTGTACCTCGTGGCATGGGACGCTTGCGCTGTTTTACTTTTTGAACTGTCTTTGGCAGCTGCCCAGCAATACTTAGAGAGAAGCAGTCCCTCGCCCCGCCACAGCCCGCTGCTCCCGTGCAGCCTGTTAAACAAGCTCGTTGAGCAATAAGGGCAGGACGGAGAAACCTTCCTCACCTTCAGCCAACCTTTGCTTAATTGGGCAATCAATGTGCGTCCTTCCAGTCCCGGCAAAAGAGAAAGGCCCATTTGGCTTTCCCAGAGCACGCCATTCAGGCTGCAGTTCATTCATCTGCGTCCTTGTGTCTTAGTTGCACAGACTTAACACCAAAGAAACGGCCTCACCTAGACGTACACACTCTTCATGCTTCCTCTTCCGTGCTTCCTTAGCAAGCAGAGGTTTAAAGTCATCAGCTGAGGGGGCAGGGTATAGCTCATTGAGTAGAGCTCATGCTTAGCATGCACGAGGTCATGGGTTCAATCCCCAGTACCTCTGTTAGATTTTAAAAATAATAATTAATAAATAAATAAGCCTATTACCTCCCCTCCAAACCTCTCCCCAAAAAACAACTCATCAGGTGAAATAAGAAAACACTCAGTGTTTAAATGTTACCCTTTTATTCACCTCAGTCATTCAGACTTGTGATGGAAACAACAGCCAAAAATGGCTGTGACTAATTATATCTGCACAAATATATTTTTATTAAAAAGAATATTACTCAATCATGAAAAAGAATGAACTAGTGCCATTTGCAGCATCATGGATGGACCTAGAGATGATCACACTAAGCAAAGTAAGTCAGACAAAGAAAACAAAATATTGTATGATACCACATGTGGAATCTAAAAAAGTGATATGAAAGAACTTATTTACAAAACAGAAACAGACTCACAGGCATAGAGAACAAACCTATGGTTGCCACAGAGGAAGAGGAGGAGGGATAAATTAGGAGTTTGGGATTAATAGACACATGCAGCTATATGTAAATTAGATAAACAACAAGGATTTACTGTAAAGCACAGGAACCACACTCAATATCATGTAATAACCTATAATGGAAAAGAATCTGAAAAGAATACATACATATATTTATGTATAACTGAATCCCTTTCCTGTACACCTGAAAGTAACACAACACTGTAAGTCAACTATACTTCAAGAAAAAATTAAAAACTAGAAAGAATAATGAATTCAAGTAAGACATTATTGGTGAGGTGTTCTGCATAATTAGTTACACAACGGAGACCTTTTGTTCACCTTTTTGTTTCCACGTAGTAGGTGTTCTCTAAATATTTGAAGTGGATTTGCAGATCAAGAAGTTACAGACTGCTCTGTGGACTAGGGGCAGTGGGTCTCAAACATCTATGTGCGTGTTGATCCAGGATCTGATTTTCATTGGTCAGGGAAAAAAAACAAATGAGAAAATTTAGGACATTCTAGTGAGTTTTTCATATATTTGAAAGTATTCCACTTAAAGGGCTGACTTTTATTCTCAGACTTTTGGTCTTCTCTGTATTTCCATACGCCTTTTATTTTTAAATGTACTTGCCGATGAAGTGCACATTCTGGGAACCATTACTGGAATATATAGAAATATGAGAGCCTGTCAGCTGAGAACTGGCTGAGCTAACTCTATGCATATCATGCAGACCACACAAGTCTAGCTGCCAGCTTTGGGTCAATCACGATCCGGCTGATCTAGCTGCAATTAGCCCCAGGCGGTGTCCAGCCTCTCATCCTTCTCCTATTAAATCTGTTCCCTCCCCAAATCCTGACCATCACTACGTGCCTCCATTTCAAAATATGGGACACCTCAGACCAAACCCATCCTTTATTTGAACCCAAGAAGAATGAGTGAGTGCTGCGTAATCCTGTGTGATAGAACAATCCGTGCAGAGTGAAAATGGAGGGAAATAAGTGTTCTCACCTCTCTGGAAAACAATGGTCATCCACATGAGAAATCCGCAGGCAGGCAGCACCATTCTGATTCAGCTAGACGATTTCAACCTAGTGAAAAAAAACATTTTGGCAAAGAATTATTTCAACAAAGAAGTAAAACACAGAATTCCGATCGTAGCTGAGGCCAGCTGTTATAAGCTACATGAAAGTGCATTGGAAGGAAATCTCTCTGTCCATTGCATTGTAGTATTATCAATACTCATTGGACCTCTTAACATTAAGCCTCAAAGTGGGCATCCGTGACTGCAGCACATCTTAGGCTGAACTGGCTGGGATATTGTATTCCTTAAAGAAAGGAAGAGCATGAGACTCAGAGGAGGAGAGAGATCCTGAGAGGGGGGACCCTGGCTGGGACTCCAGCCCATGTGGATTTCAGACCCTCTGATGTGTTTACAGTTCTACTCAGTTTTGCATCATTGAGGGGAAAAAAGTCCACAAAGTCCTCTCCTTATAGAAGATATTTTCAGATTGAGATTTTAGGTAATTCCAAGTTCTTTTACACAGAGGACAAGATACGTATGAAACTGTCCCTTTGATGAAGCCCTGGGAAAACATTAATATAATTTTATAATCCTACCTACAGAGCCATCCCTTATCCCCTCTTCCCCATAACCAATCATCTGCTCTAGTTAAATGGGAGCCTTCACGGTGATTCTTTTGGCTAGGTTTTACACCATAAGGAAAGTAGGGCTTCTGGATTTGACACACAGAAAATTCCTTGGTGCTAGGAAGTCTAAGGAACTGAGAGCAGTGACTATAAAACAGAAGTCTGGGGCAAGAGCTTGTGGCAGTCTCCTCTTCCCCATCTTCTGTTCTCCTATTTCCCGCTACCCTCCCACACACACACCTGCGGTCTGAGGAAGCATCACTCAGTGTGATGAATAATGGCTTTTGAGTAGCTATCTGATGCTCACAAAGGATGTTCACTTTCCTGATATATTTCATCATCACAAAACATATGGAGCAGATATCCTTACTGTCCTTGGCTTATTGACGAAGAAACTGAGGTTCGGAAATGGATCACAACACCAAAAAATGTGGAAGAACTGGAACTCAAATATCAGTTTTCCTAACTTCATATCCTGTGTCTTAAGGGGCACTTGAGGCTCATTAGCTGTATATAGTCTGAGGGAGGACTCTCAGCTTTTTGATTAAGTATATTAAGTATACTTCTTTTTCCCTCAAGATTTGTAATTCCCTGAGTTCCTAAAACATAGTTAAAAATAAAACCAAAGAAATAAACAGAAAACAAAGAATACAACCTGAGAATAGCAGAGACCGCCCCATCTAATTCTGCCCTTCTCTTAGGAAATGACAGCAAAGAGCAGGAAGGAGGCAGTGGGCAAGCCAGTAAGGCTCTGAAAGATACAAGGAGAGAGAGAAAAACAGTCATGTTAACTCACAAGCTGCACCAGTGAAGCTGTGCCCTGGGCCTGGAGAAGCAGGGCAAGAAGCCAAGAAGAGCGCCCTCTAAGGGTTAGAGAAGCTACCCGCGGAGAAGACGAAGGAGCAGCGCCAGCCTGAAACCCTGGCACGTCTCACCTCTCCCACATAGACCGTGTTTGAACAGAGCAGACAAAATTATTGATTCTCAAAAGCTGAAATAACTAAGACTCTGCAACATTTGGGGGAAAACTAACACCTTAAAACAGAGACCAAATTCAACAAATAAAGTGTCTTGAAGAATCAGAGTTAAAAGAGCTTACAAGGTTTTAGAATACGTATAAAAATATCTCTGGAAAGACAGAGGATATTATAACTAAAACATTGACTGAGTATTACAGGAATTAAAATTTTGACAATCAAAATCGAAAGATCAATTTGGGAGCTACATAGTAGAATGGACACATATGAACAGCATTTTGAAATACCAAGCTAAGGAATTCTCTCAAAATATAGTTGGAAGAGACAAAGACGATATGAAAGAAAAGTTAAGAAACAAGAAAGACTGACTCAGAGATTTCCAGGGCCATCTAATAGGGGTTCTGGAGAGACAGAACAGAGAGAACGTAAAAGAGGGGAAATAACTGAGAAATTAGTAAAATAAAATTTCTCAGAGAAAGAAAATATTCATGTTGGTATTGACCAGTCTCCAAGCAGGATAAATGAAAAAAGCACTTACATCTAGATCCATCCTTGTGAAATTTCAGAACAAAAAGAATAAAGAGAGTAAAAAACAGAAGATCAAAGATCATATTGACATCAGACTTCATCACTAATACTGAAATCAAGAAGAAATTGGAACATCTTCAAAGTTCTGAGGGAAAAAAATTGACCCTAAAATTTTAACTTAGCCAAACTATAACTCAAGTGTGAAAGCAAAGACATTTTTGTAAATGTAAGAACTCAAAAAATTTCTCAACCGTGAATCAGCTCGGGAAAAAACTAGTAAAGAATGTATTTCCAGATAATGAAAAATAGATCCAAAAAGAAGATGTGGGATAGAAAACCCGGGAGACAGGGGGACGGGTAGCGAAACTAGAATGGGGGGAGGTGGAGCACATGCTTAGCATGCACCAGGTCCTGGGTTCAATCCCCAGTACCTCCATGAAAAAGAACCCAGAATAAATAACAGTTAAAGCTTAATAATTGTTGGGAGAGCGATAAAGATTTTCTCAGCATAGAAAATGGCAGCAGAAACAGAAGAAGCTGGTAAATCAAAGTGTGCAAAAATTCGTTTCCTCTCAAGGTGGAGTTAAATGCTGGATAATTCTAGACATAGACAGAAAAATGTGTTTAAGAGGCATATGACACATACAAGAATAACCATTCAAAAAGTAGAAACAGATTGTGTCACTTTAGAGAAACTAAATGTAACGAAAAATGCATAAACAAAAATCAAAACATTTCTCCACCCTGGAAAGAAACCTTTTATTCATTAGCAGTCAGTTCCCATCGCTACCCCCTGTATTCACCATCCTCCACCCGTTGGCATTCACTAAGCTACTTTCGGTCTCTACTAAAAGTAGATTTGCCTGTTCTCTACATCATATAAATGGTATCACACAATATGTAGCCTTTTGTGGCTGGCTTCTTCTACTTAACATGAATGGAAGTTTGTTTTCAAGGTTCATTCATCTTATAGGATACATCAGTACTTCAATCATTTTATGGCCAAATAATATTCCATTGTGTGGACATCTGGATCGTTTCCACTTTTGATTACTATGAATAGTGTTGCTATGAACGTTCATGTACACATTTTTGTGTGGGCATGTGTTTTCATTTCCTTGGGTATGTATCTAGGAGAGGAATTGCTGCGTCTTATGGCAACCATGTTTAATCATTTGAGGACATGGCAAACTGCACTTTTTACACTCCCATCAGCAATATGTGAGAGTTCCAACTTCTCTACATCCTCACCAATACCTGTTACTGTCTATCTTTTTTATTATACATACTCTAGTCGATTTTAAGTGGTATCTCATTGTGATTTTGATTTGTATTTCTCTAATGACTAAAGACAAGATCTTTCCATGTGCTTATTAGCCATTCATATATCTTCTTTAGAAAAATGTCTATCCAAGCCCTTTGTCCATTTTTAAGTTATTTATTTACTTAATTATTGAGTTGTAAATGTTCTTTATTCTAGATATACAGGTGTCTTATCAGATATATGACTTGCAAATATTTTCCTCCTGTTGTGGTGGTCCTCTTATTTTGACGGTGTCATTTGAACATTCTTAATTTTGATGAAGTCCAATTTATCGATTTTCTCTTTTATCACTTGTGTTTTTGGTATTGTATCTAAAAAATCATCACTTTACCCAAAGTCATGAAGATTCACTCTTGGTTCCCTCCAAGAGTTTTATTTTTATAGTTTTGACTTTTTCATTCAAATCTATGGTCCACTAGGGTTTATAGTCTAAGTGTTGTCACTCAAAGAGCTTGGGAATTGAGGAAGGGGTGGCGGTTAGGTTTTGGTGGGGTCATGTAATGCCATTCAGTGTGACTGGCCCTGTTGGCAGTCTACCCAACTGTCATTCCTTCCTTCCATTCCTTCTTGCCAACAGAACCCCCATTTCATTGAGACATGGATATCTGGGTCTTTTCTACCTCTAACAGGTGAATTTTTATTGATTTAAGCCAGTCATGGTTTAGACAGGAGCATGTGATCTATAAGTCTGGCTAATAATACATGATACACAGAAGCAGGTCTGCTGGGGTCGGGGGAGTGGTGGCTCAAGAAAAGATTTTCCTTACAAACAAGAGACCCACTGAATGAAAGGACTCTTCTTCTACGTGACTAAGTCATGTCCCTATGAAACACCCAGAATTACAGCAGTCATCCTGCAACCACGAGGAGACAAGCCTAAGGACAAAAACCGAGACAGTGAGGACGACAGAGCAGAAAGACAGGAAAAAATTCACATCCTTGATAATGCCATTGACCACTAAATTAAGCAACCTCGTAATTTCCCTATACACTTGTCTGTTATATGAGATAATAGATTTTTGCATATTGTTTATATATATTTGATATATAATTATCTACATTCATATTAATTGACATATAGTGTATATAGTATATTTACATCTTTATTAATGCCTTTGATTTAAAGTCATAGTTATAGGTTTGGAAATGGCCTTAAAAGTCATCTATATTCTGGTCCAACTCTTTCATTTACTTACAAGGAACAGCTTAGACAAATGCGGCATCTTGCCCAAGGTCAAAGTTAGCAACTGATGAGATTCTAGAATTCAAGTCTTCGGATTCCTTTTTGAGTCTGTTGGGCTGTCTACTCCTCTAAATAATGAAGATAGTTCAAAAAATTTTCAGGACATTTGATGACGGGAAGGGACATAGGGTAACAAATTTCCTGACAGGGAGCGACTGATTTTCATACAGTGAAAGATTAATTCAGTCATTTTAATATGGGCTTCTGCCAGAGACAGACAATTCCCACCCCAGAATCAGTCCCCTCCCCAGATTCACAGAACTGCTGCAGACCTTTAGCAAGAAACATGAGCTATTATCTCATTTAAATAAATATGCAGTGATATTTTCTCCTTAAGTATCCACAGGTATTCAGAGAGCCACATACAGATATTTAGGCGTTATTTCATATAGAAAACTTTATAGAAAGAAATCTTCATCTCTTGGGAAGTGACTTTCGAAAATAAAAATATGTAAGCATTTACTTTCTTCTCATTATGATTTTCACACCAAGGAAGCCAAAATGGAAAAGAAAAAAAAAACTCACCAAACAAACAACAAGAAAGCATTATCTAAAGTAAAAGCAGCGCTGTTGGGCGTTATAGATTGTGTGGCTTTAACAGTCAGCTTCCCTGTTCGAATTTGAATAGTGTTGCCATTTTACCCACTTTAAATTTTGCACCTTTTCTACAGGTTTTTATGTCTTCATAAATACAGCACTGTGGTTTGCAAAGATAAGGGCATTCTCTGGACATCGTGCTTTTCAAATACAAAGAATGATGGTGCACATTTTTATGTAGTACCCATCATAAATAAATACAGCACAATCTTTTTGCTAAGCACATTGCTGATTAATCACTATGGATTAAAATAATTCCAAATTGAAAACAGAAGTTTTTAAAAGGTTAATAGAAATAATGTCCATATGGTCTTGTTGCTTTAACAGCTCAATCTGCAAATAAAAGAGCAATTATAATAATTTAACCTCTAAAAAAAAAAACAGATTTATAGAATTTTTCTTTCATGAAAACAGCACCACCACCTGGATGCAAGGAAAGAATTAAATTACAAGGTTTCGTTTTCTTTAGTTTTAGCTGGTAGAAAAGAAATTTGTCTCTTCCTGAGACATTTTACAGGTGCAAATAAAGCAGAAATAGCATTTTGTTGTCAAGTGAAAAATAGCTGTACCCCCCATCCACCACCACCACAAGGGATCCAAGTCATTTGTATCCTACAGAAATCAACTAATTTTTAATAGTATCAGACTTTCACATGATTTCTTTTATAGCTAATGTTATTACAAAATTAATATTTCAACAGGATTAATCTTATACGCTTTCCTGACTATGCATTTTCTCCACAATAGAAAAATACTTTTTTTCCCTTTAACCTAATGTTAAAGAAGTTTGATGTTCCAATTTCTTAATTTTCTTTCAAGAGTAGAGGTTAACTGAGGCATGTGATTTAAAAAATAAAAAATGGACCCAGTCCTCAAAAACTGAAAAATTTGTGAAAGAATTTTGAGCAGTATACAAATGTACAGAATTATTGTTACCATTATTATATATAAATCAAGGGACCATTAATAGTACAGCATTTATAGATCCCCTACACAGGTGGATCAAATGTAACTGTTTGATAGTATATACAATTATGCAAACCTTAAGTTCTTCAGAAATGAAAAACACTATACTATATAATGTTTGTTAAAATCCCTGATATTCTCATGAATGGAACAAAGCAATTGATTCAAGAGTCAAAAATCATGTCCAACACTCCAAACAATCATTTTCTTGTATTGTCGTATTAGGATGTTGTAATCAATGGCTTAATTGACATTGTTTTTTCCAAAAATCAGCCTTAAAACTGAACACTCCAGTGTTCCATTCAGTTGCCAAAATCAGTCTCATCCTCCACCGAGGCATGTGCATCCTCAAAAATGGAGCCAAGAACAACTGTGTTTCCTGGAAAACAAAGATCCCAGCGATGTGGAATGAGCCCCACTGATAAACGGGATTTCACGTCTATTCCCGATGTCACGCTTGCATTTCAAGGCTCTAGACTGTGACTATGTCGCCAATCAGCTCATTTGATACTCTTTTCTCCTTTACCGCTGTTATTCTGAGGAAGCTGGGGCCCAGAGAAGTCAGATAAATTTGCCCAAAGTCACACAGCTAAGAAGAGGCATACCATGGCTTCCAACACAGGAAGTCTGGTCCCCAGTGCCCTGATTTTCACCACTCGAATGCTGCCTCTCAACCAGCGTGTGACGGCAGCGTCAACGGTGGACTTTGACTTTGGCTACCACTTTACATTTTGTTCATGTTAATCCAAGCCTATCTTATTTGGAGTAAATAGCAAATCAATTTGTAACCCTTTTCCCCATACTTATTAGTACTTTCTTGTCTCCACGTTTAAATTGCTCTCTCTTCAAAAGTCATTCGATATTCAATAACTATCTGGAAGTCAGTTATGTAATTTCTAAAATATTGTCAAACTATAAAAAAATCTATGGGTTCAACTGGCATTATCTATCAAAGTGTATGATGCACCTATACTTTGAACAATTCCACTGCAATAATTTTATCTTACATATATTCTCCCGTACATCCTTAAGGACAAATGTCTAAGGATGTCATCATTGTAAAACGTTGGAAGCAACCTACATGCTCACTCACAGGGGACTGGTTACATAAATTACGTTCCAGCCTTGCAATGGGATACTATGGAGTCATTTAAAAGAATGAGCTAGATCTATACATAATTATATGGAACTAGATCTTGTCTCTTGACAAGATGCAGAAGAGACACTTAGGATATTCCTATTTATGTAAAACAAAAAGTATACACATATACCCATACACAAATAGAAAACTTTCTAGTCAATGTCTCTGGAAGGAAGTTGTAGGAACACAGACACATCTCAGTGTTCACTCTTTTGCTATATAAATGCTTGCTATGTTCATATGTTATTTTTAAATTGAAATAGAAAGTAATGATAGAAGAAAGGAAGATTCTATGCTTCTATGAGCAAAGCACTGCATCTGGAGCAAATATACTTAATTCCCTGTCGCTGCCACCAAGGAAACTGGCACTTGTTATGGAAGGAGGCCATGCACACATGGTCTTCCTGCCAAGCAGAAACTTACGTGCTGTGAGTGTGCAGGTTTCGAGTAAAAGGAAGGAAAGCATGCCTCTCTGGGGTGAAGAGAGAAGGTACAGAGGGCAAGCAGTGTTAGAACTGGACCTGGAGGTGTCTCACTGAGGCCGTGGAGAGTGGATTCCGGACCCAAACCCCCTGGATTCCAGTCTGGCTCCAGCAATGATTTGCCACGTGATCTTGGGCAAGTTACTTAACTTCTCTATCCTCAATGTCCTTATCAATAAATTGGGGGTTGGGGTGAGGTATAGCTCAGTGGTAGAGTGTGTGCTGAGCAAGTGCGAGATCCTAGGTTCAATCCCCAGTCCCTCCATAAAAAATAGAATAAAATAAAATAAATTGGGGATAATAATAGTACCTGTTTCATAGTGTGGTGATGAGGTTTAAATGAGTTCACATACATAAGGCATGTGGAACATTGCTTGGCATACAAATCACAACTCAAGTATTTGCTATTACTATTTAATTAAATAATTTTAAATTAATTTAAAGTATGATAATCAGTTAAAAATAAGGGGAAATTAAGCTAAAATTCTATTCCATACCTTACATAAAAATAATTGGCAGGTGGATTAAAGACTTAACTATTAAAAAACAAAATTATAAAGGTGTATAATATAAAACATGGTGCTTGAATTTATTATCTTACTCATGAAAGACACCTTTCTAAATATGATCCCCAAAGCCAAAACCTTATAAAAGGAGATTGAACACACTGAAAATTAAAAACTTCTTTAACACACATGCACACACAAACTGCTGTAATCAAAGTTCAAAGAAAAACGAGAAAATATCTGACCTCACTAATGATCAAAGAAATGCAAATCAACCACAATGATCAGGGCTCATCAACGCTGCAGAGAAATGTGGCAAAACAGGAACTTGTCTACAGTGCTGACCAGAGTGGAAAATGTTTCTAAAACTTAAAAATACATGTACCTTTTGGCTTAGCAATTCCACAATTAGAAGTTTATCCTAGAAAATAATCAGACGTGTGCAGAATCCAAGACAGCCTTCCCAAGACATGTTTTTATACCAGTGAAAAGTTAGAAGCAACTTAAAATGTCCATGAATAGGAAACTGGTTCAATAACTTATGATACATCGAGGTAAGAAATACCACAGAATTAAAACATTCATTAATATGGAAAATGACCAGATTTACTTTAGGTGAAAAAATCAGGGTGCAAAGCAGTACGATTTGTGTGATTTATTTTTTTGTAAAAAATATTTTGGGGAATGGATACAGGGGGAAAAAAGCCTGAAAAAAATATATATTGTTACAATGCTAGCTGCATTAATGATTAGATAATACGTTTCCAGGTGATTTCCACTTTCTTCTTTACAAATCTCTTTATTGGATGCATTTATTTTACAATGATTAGGCATTATTTTATAGTATTCTTTTAAAACAATACTTGCCATTGGGGAAATCAAAACAGAAGCAGATGTTGAAAGGTGAATGTAGGTCTGTCTGTCAAGGATGTTTGTGTGTGTGGTGGGCAGAAGGGTGAATGCAGACTAGGGGAAAAGGTCTATTTTTATTACAAATGTAAATACTTAAAATACTTAATAGAAGGGTTTAACCTCTCAAGGCTCATTTAAATATAACCATCCTAGGGATTTTTTTTCCCCACCAAGATTCAGCAGAAGAGGTCTCATAATCTCCTTGATCATCAGGTGTTTTAAAGGTTGCTGATGGAACAATGATATTTTTGAACAGCACCATAAATAGGCTCACTGGCTACACCAGACAAGGTCTTTCCTTCAAAGACTTAGCCTCCCAACTCAACAAACATTAAACCCTGACTCTGTGCCAAGCACAGAGGATACTAAGTGCAAAAACACAATTTCTAGTCTAGAGGGAGGGTATAGCTCAGTGGTAGACCACTAGCATGTATAAGGTCCTGGGTTCAATCCCCAGTGTCTCCATTAAAAATTAAGCAAATTAAAAATTTAATTACCTCTCCCAAATAAGTTAAAAAAAATTTAAAAACACACAGTTAACTCTGATAGATGCAAAAGTGAGAATGACAAACAAAGGGGTACAAAGAAAGTCTACTTGGAGAATAAGTGAAAAAAAGCTTTATAATGGAGTAACTCTTGAGCTGGGCCTGGGAGAGACAAAAATCTCTGTCTTTAGCAGGGATGGGGCTCTTGAAATTCAAGGTCTGGATTTAGATCAAACTCCACCAACTCAGTGATCTTGGGCAAGTTACTTCTATGTTTTTATCTCTAAAAAGGGGATAATAATAGTACCTAACTCATGGGGTGGTTGTGAGGATTAAATGACTGAGGCAGGTAAAGAGTTCAGAGTTGCGCCTACCATAAGGTGAGTGGTCAGTAAGTGTTGGCTGTGATTTTTATAACAAGTGGTAGGGCGTGTCATTGACAGGGTTCAGGACACACTACCCCAAAATGGGACACCTCCTTGGCATACTGAGTATTTCAAACTGAAGAAGTTTGAGAAAACAGCAGAAGCAAGACGGTCACTCTAAACTCCCATACCCCGTCCTTCTCTCCCCAAACAAGTCATAAACCCATCATATAAGAGGTGCCCTCGCTATACCTGGAGGAAAGGAGCATCCTTACCTCTGAAAGCAAAGGGACTCTAAGGAAAAGAACCCTAACAAACAGGTCTTGCCAAGTCTCCCCAGTTCACTATACTTACTCCCTACTCTTTGACCTATCACATTTCTCCATGACTGTCCACTCTTCATCAAACCCAGTACTTTTGTTTGTTTGGGGGGGGGGGTAATTAGGTTTACTTATTTATTTATTCTTGGAGGAGGTACTGGGGATTGAACCCAGAACCTTGTGTATGCTAAGCATGTGCTCTACCCCTTGAGCTATACCCTCCCACCTCGAGCCCAGTATTAAAATACTCAGGTCTGACTGGTTTTTTTTTTTTCCTTCCTGGTCTTCATTTCCTTTTGAAGGCTCCTACATCATGTGAAACTTGTATTAAATAATCTGTATGCTCTTCTCTTGTTAATCTGTCTTTGTCAGTTTAATTTTCAGCCAAGGAGCCCTAAGAGGGTTGAGGAAAACTTTTTCCTCCCCCACTTCATCTTTCACTACTCTTATACATAGTTTTATGGCTTCTCTGGTTTTTCATTTATTTCAAATGAACCAAAAATAATTCTGTCCACAAAATCTTTAGGATCTCTATTCATATATGCATAGAATGTCTATCTGGAAGAAATCACAACACGCTTATAACCATGGTTTCCTCTCTAGGAGGAAGTAACTTGGAATTTCACACAACCGATTTTTAACATGTGCATATATTACTTTAAAAAAATTTTTTTAAATCTCTCCTGAGTTGTTTTTAAACATCTTAGTATTCTATTAAAAAAAAAAACTTAGTATTCTAATTTGAATGGCATTCACATATATTCTAGACTGGTTTTGTGTCCTTAAATAAGAATCTGGGTGCTACTGGGTTATTGAAAGTGGGCTAGTGTGGCTGAGGAGTGGAAAGCTTCATGGAGGAAGACTTAGAAGGATGAATGCGTGCTCTTCTGACGAAGGAGAGTGGCGAGGACATTCCAGAGGTTGGGAATGGCCTTGCCTGAAGACAAAGCTATATGAGGAAGCACTGCATGTGAGCGGCAGAGCCCCGGGTGTGGGGAATGGCAGGAGAAGGGGGAAGGACTGACTATGGGCAGAGAAGCTGGAGGTGAGTCCTGCGATGTAAGACAGAATGTGATACAGTGAAAAAATACGCTTTTTTTTTTTCTCACCCAGGGAATTCCAAGATGGACAGAGGGAAAGGCAGGATCAGGCAGCCAAAACAAGGCACAACTGTAATCTCTGCGAAGACAAGGACCACATTTGTCACACTCACCGCTGTACTCCCAGTTCCTAGGACCTTGCACACAGGGCTCCCCACAAGTATTTGCTGAATAAATGAGCGAATGAATAGAAAGCACATCCAAAACAGCAGTAAATATTTTGAGTGAGAAATGAAAGCAGATGATAACTTTGAGTGTATTAAGAAGAAATTAATAATATGTGGCAAATAGGAAAAAAAATCACAGAGCAATCTGTTGCAATACTCATGATAAATATGTGATGAATACCTACCGAATCAAAGAATGCATTTAGTGTGGGTCTGAGAGCATCAGGAAAACTACTTTTTTTGAGGGAGACAGACCCCCCCATCAAGTTTACTTGAAAACTAGTGCTTGAAAATGAGTTATTAAAATGACGTCACCACAGTAAGTGAGGTGGGGTGGGAAAGCAAAATTGCAGAGCTTTCAACAAAAGTCAAAGATGCAGAACTGTCCTGAGAGAGATCTGTGGGGCAGCTCCTTATGGTATTCTGTCGCCACTGGAGGATGGAGATAACAGGTAAATCCGTGAAACGAAGAGGCTGTTGAGTTTGGTGGAAGCAGCCCTGGTGTGGAGTCAGGACAGCTGGGCTCCAGTCCCAGCTCTCACACTCACTCGGCAGCCCCTGTTCCCAGCTCCTCCACCTGTAAATGATCCCTAAGTTCCCTGCCAGCTCCGATAGTCTGTGATTCTAAGTCACCAAGAGAAAGGACAGAAGTTCCGCAGGCTGGCAATTTAAGGCTAGAACATCATCCCTTGGCGGTTGCAGTCATTTTAGGAAAGAATCATCCATTTAGTCAACAAATACTTATCTGTCTCATAAGGCAGCACGCACTATCCAGTGACAGAAAATGAAGGCAGCATAAACTCGACTCACAAGACGCTTACAATTTAGTAGAATAGAGGGAAATGAATATGGAGAAGTAAAAATTCAAGGCAGAGCACCATGGAAAAAAATACAAACAAAATGCCACTGAGTATCAAAGAGCAGTTGGGTGAGGCTGCCAGTCAATACAGAGCACGGTATGGAGTCAAGCACGCTGCAGGGAAAAGGATGGCCCTGCCATCCTTTCCATCACCACACCTACCCAGTTTGCAGCAGCATGACCTGTGGAGTTGAGTTTATTCCCAGAGATACAGTCGCTGTCAATGTAGACAGTTCCCAATCGACAGATAGCTGAACTCCAGAAATTCATGCATTAGTTAAGTGCTGGGTATTCAGAATCCACACATCATGGCTTATTGGTGATGAGGCCCTCAGACGAGTCAAGACAGGCCCATTAAAGCCACAAGGTAACTGAGATACAGGATTGGGACTATTTTAACATCATTTAACCCCTTACATTCAATATTGTACAAAATGCAGTTCTGAATTTCAAAAATAAGAACATGTAATTTCAGAACACAATGGGCTTCCCCAAAAGCAGCTCTTAAGGGGGATTGCTCCATTTATCTATTTCTGTGGAATATACTGGGGTATATTGGAATATATATTGGGGTAACAAACTACACAGAAACATGGTGGCTCAAAACAATGGCCATTTGGTTATATCATAATTTTTCAGTTTTGAACAGATTCAAAAGAGAAATTTTCTCTACTTACAGAGTGCCTCCTTGAAAACTTTTAATTGAAAAATGAGATTTTTTTTAACTTACATGAGCCATCATAATTGAGATGAGAAGGAAAAAAATATTTTTGAGGGCATTTGGGTGATTCATCTGTTTCTTGTGGTGTTAATGGAGGTTGCCCAGTGGTTAGCTGGCAGATAGTGGATTTGGAGGATCCAAGATGGCTCATTCACATGTCTGGCGCCGTGGCAGGGTTGTCTAGAAGGCTGGACCCAGCTGGGACTGTCCACCAGAGCTCCTGTGTGTTGCCACTCCAGCATGGGTCACGGGTACTGGGACTTCTTACAGGCCTTAGCCTAAAAGGTCACACACACCGTCTAGACAAGGTCACACCCTGTTCTGTTGGTTGAGGAGTCACAAATCTCCCCAGATTCAGGGGAGGGAACACAGATGCTGCCTCTTAATGGAAAGTAGGTCAAATAATTGAGGGCTTGTTTTAAAACTTCCAAAGCAGGGGGGTGGCTATAGCTCCGTGGTAGAGTGCATGCTTAGCACGCAACGAGGTCTTGGGTTCCATCCCCAGTACCTCCTCTAAAAAAACAAAACAAAAAAACTTCCAAAGGGATGGAATTGATCAGAGGATAGAGGTATATATACCAAAGCACAAGGGCAAACTCCTAAGTAAAAGGGTCCCTACAGAGATTTGACTGTAGGAAAAAGGGAAGTTAACCTGACTGAACATTCCTAGTACAAATTTACTCCTATGTGCTAATCGTTGGTAAAATGTGTTAAAGGAAAACTTAGCCTCAGATCTCTTTTCCATTTTAAAAGATGTATACAATAGCATATTCCTCCAAGTACCCGTGACAATTTGAAAATAATTTTACCTAATTTTCAAATAAGGAGTTATCAGATTAATAACATGACTGAATTAATGTTTCATGGGTCACATTTTCTTTCCACCTGGCGAAACACCAGCTGGGGTTTTTTGTTCACACATTTATGTTTTCTTTCCCTTGAGTACCTCTTTATGATCCTGAAAAGACACATACCATATAATTGTGGGAGAAAAACCCTTTAAATTGTGCAATCTTAGTCCTTTCCTCTTTACTCTTTTGATCCCATAGATTTATTTCTTACGTTTATCACTGGCCTGAATTCTGAAGTACTCGTCCTGGACTGTGGAACTGTTTTCATGATTAACAATGTCAGCTGCTATGCAAGTTAATCTACGAAAGGGCAATGCCTTATTTTATACACCAAAGAGGAACAGTGTCTTCATGTTAGAGGTGGGACTAAGGATGGCCCTGTTTAAGAATGTTACTGACATCACGCCCCCTTGGTTTCCATGGGCAATGGCGTGTGCAGTGCATCCTGGCTTTATTCAGGACTCAGGTTTTAAGAAGAATTGAGACAAATAAGCGACTGATGGATTCAGTATGAAGGACATCACTGCCGATCTGGAATGGACCTGGGAAAGAAAGGTAGTGAAAACAAGGACTTGATGCAGGGTTAAGAGTCCTTCCCAGTTTGGGATAGCACAGGGAGCTACTATATTCAATTTCTTGTAATAAGCTATCATGGAAAAGAATCTGAAAATACGCGTATGTATATGTGTAACTGAATTGCTTTGCTGTACACCTGAAATTGATATTGCAAATCAACTATGCTTCAATAAAAAACAAATTAAAGAAAATAAGAGTCCTTCCCAATTTGGGAATAGACGTTTCATTAGTTGGGAACAGAAGTTTTATTAATATGCGTGCCAAATCTTGATTGTGCCAAGCCCCCACTGAGTTCATAAAGGAACTCCCTTGTGAGGTCACTTGGGGCCCACAGGGGCTCCCAGGGAAAGTCTTACACACACTGAAGACAGTCTGGGTCACCATTTGCACTAGTCTCTATGATGCCATTTGATGCAATATTTTTGAGGGACCTTAGAAAATGTTCAAAGGTGTAAAACTACATAGACAGGTACCACAGAGAAGGTACATTATGGTTTATTGCTAAATCTGGTGGCTTCTGGCAATCCAAGCCACGGAGCCACGGGCCTCAGTCACTCCAAGCTCTGCCTGGTCCCTACCGAGATGCAGATTACTGCTCATTATATTGGCTACTGATGCTAGCCATCTTCACCATGCTCTGACATCACTGCGATGTCTAGCAAAGTGAGGACGATGCACTTTACTCTCTGTTGGCAATAATTTAG
This sequence comes from Vicugna pacos, assembly GCF_048564905.1. Classification (NCBI taxonomy): domain Eukaryota; kingdom Metazoa; phylum Chordata; class Mammalia; order Artiodactyla; family Camelidae; genus Vicugna; species Vicugna pacos. The sequence continues at coordinate 15,169,113 of NC_132998.1, forward strand.
ACTCCCATTGTAGAGGGTTGCTTGAACTTCAGAACAAGAGGAATTTTAATTCGCACGCAGAGATCCAGGATGTTGCAAAAGACAGCAAGAGTTCAGAGGCCAAGGCCACAGCAGACACGAAGCAACAGCTACCCTCCATCCCTCAGTCAGTCCTTTTGCTAAGTTCAGCTCATCATACCAGAGCCCACCTTCTTGCAATATGATTTCTATCCTGTCCCCTGACGCACTTCAAACGTGGCCCACATTCCCACACCAAATATGCTCGAATATGTTTGCATTTAATTTTAAGCACACATTCTTCTCCACTCTTTTGTGTGGAGAGAGTAGTTTCTTAGGGAAAGAAATGTTGCTTTGTTTCACGTTAATGTATCCAAGCTCAATTTCAGCCCAACTAAGATGGCTACTCTGTCCCTAGAATTACCCTTACAGTTCAGTGTCATAACTCCTCCTCCACTTGTCTGTCTCCACGTCTAGACTGTGAGCTGCAATAAGGGAGGAGACTGACCCAAGTCTCTTGGTCACCAGCACCACCTTCTACCCCAGTACTCAGCATGGTCCTGGGTCCTGGGCACATGGCGGGTGTCCATAAAACATATGTTGAAGAACTGACAAAGCAGAATTCAAAATGATGCCGTGGGTCGATAAAATAACAGAAGAGTCTCAGTTATTTAAATAACTGTCAACAACCTGCCTTCAATAATAATAACCATTTAAGATTTTCTTCATAAAGTGACAATGCATCTTATTTAATAAGCTTGCGATAAAAGATAACAGTATTAGCTGGAACTCCAAGCACAAGCTCGTCAAAATGTAAAGTTTCAATTTGTTCATCTTTGTATCGTCTGTGAAATGTCATTGTTTCATACCTATAATCAGAGCCCTTTCTACAGATGCTTTTTCAAATCTGAAGCGAAGAAGACAGAGAGCCTAAGGAAGATTAAGTTTTAAAAAAGAGGTGTTCAAGGTCTCTGAAGGGGAAGGAACATTAGGGTGTGAAGAGGTATCTAAGATTTTTTTCCTGTAAATGAATGACATGCAAATTTAATGCAAGGACATGCAAACCAGAGGCAATTATGCCTAGTAAACAGCCTATTTTCCCAGCAAGCAGTAATTCCTTTCCGTAATGGGACTATTGTAGCAAAACAACAACAATAATAATATTAATCTCTGCCAAAAATATAATCAATAATAATACTTTTTTAAAGGGACTAGGGGAATGAGACATTTCCTAAAACAAAATCCATCAAACAAACAGAAGACAAAAATGCATTGATTTTCCTAAGTGATGTGCGAGCTTGAGTTTGTGAACAGGAGAGGCAGTTCACGCCAGAGCTGAGGTGCCCTGGTACCGTTCATTTGGGGCCACGTGCACAGGACAACAAGCCTCCTCACAATGGTGTGCCAGTGTTTCCTCACCCGGGCGCAGAGATAGAGCGTAGTGATGACTACGCTCTTCCTGGCCTTCTGCTGGGCCTCTCAACAATGGTGCCACTTGGTACCAACCCTGAGGCCCTGTGGCACTGAGAAGGGACCACCTCACTTCCTGTGGATGAGAAAATAGTCTGCAGATGTCCACAGGCAAGCCACTCCCAACCTAGATTGGATTTTGACAGGGATTTTAAAGATCCCTGAAGTTAGTCTTTCAAAGAGTACCTTCTGCTTAGGCAACAGCCATGCTTCAAAGGACATGGCATTTGGCAACTGACCTGATTGGACCTTTAAGGAAAAGCCAGAAGACACACAAAACCCTAAAATTACCTCAGGTCCCCCCAAAGAAAACCCAGCACCCAGCACAAGGGATAATGTACCATACTTACAATTATTAAAAAATATTTGGATTGTGCATTCTGCATTCTTTTAAACATTTCCACATGAAACTGGAAATGTAGACAAAATTTTATGATGCTGTGATTAGACAGAGAAAGAGAGGCTGTCTCCTCCGCAAGGCAGCTGGATTAACAACCCGGATAGAACTGAGGTCAATTCTTTTAAGCAGCTAGTCAATTCAGCGAAACAATAAGTCATTTCAATAAATGCTTGGACTGTTTATCTCTTTTTCAATGAATTAACTGGTTGCTTGATGAAAATGCTCAAAGGGGTTTGATATTTTAACACTGGTAGATATAAGTCAGACTCTTAACTTTTTGAAAAGGGGAAGGGGACATCAAAACTGTTTGGCATATACATGGGGAGGGGAACAGCTCAGCAGTAGCGCTCATGCTTGTGTGCACAAGGTCCTGGGTTCTATCCCCAGTACATCCATTAAAAAAAAAGTTTAAAAAAAAATGTCTAGCATATATTTTACGTGCTTCTGTGGCACTTCCCAAAAAAGGGTTTGAAAATTTCCCTCCCCTTTCATTTCAACTGTTCAAATCAACTGCATGGCAGAGCAAAACGTCTGGTGCTGGGTGATCAGCGTCCCATCTTAGTTTAGTGGGAAGAAAGGGGATTCAAAAAAAAATACCGCAGGGCAATCCATTCTCTTCCACGACTCACGCTTCTACCTTGGCCCATAAAGTAAGAGCTGCCTCCTTCATTCCCTTTCCTGTCATCACCCCTGCCCAAGGGGAGAGAAGTGGCCTTCCCAGTCCATGTGATCGGGACCCCTAGGAAGCAGGAACTGAGTGTGCCGGGCACAGCCTCTGTCTGTCTCTTCCTCTCCTCTCAGTCTCTCCGTCGCTCAGAACGGCCTGACCTCAGGACAGACACGTTCTCTGCCCCAACATGCAGGGAGTGACCCGCCCCTGGGAGAGAGACTCACAGCCTGTAATGGTCCAGTCTTGCCGGCAACTGGGTGGGTGACCTCCGCTCAGGAGCAAGGGGTCAGGTCTCCCCCTTGGCCACAGAGCTCTGAGGTGCCCTCTAACCAGGTTTGTAAGTAATAAAGTCGAGATACTGATCTTCTGTCTTTCCCTTGATTCCAAACTCAGGAGGGGAAAAAGGGGATGTTATTAACTGCCCCTCCCAGAAGATTCAATACATTTACATTCTAAGGGTCTACTGTAGTAAATATTTTGATTCCTTATTTGACTTTCTAGTTCTGGCACCACATTAAAGCTGAATACAGGAGTGGGAAAGCCTTGAATACCTATCCATAAATATAGACGTGCTGGTTAACATCCAGCAACCAGCTTTCTGGGAAGAAAGAGCCCTGGTTCATAGTACTTGATCATTTCTGTGTTGTGAATACTGCTACCACGGCTGACTTCGAACTGCCAACGTAGGTGATGTCGCAAGGCTCACCATGGGTTCTTTCAAGCGGGGACTAACCGGCTACAGCCCACTGCTCTCTATAAAGCATGCTGAACTTCCGTTGTTTCCTGAAAATTAAATCCCAAGGATTACTGCGCCATTTTTATAAACAAACTATCACTTTATCATCTACTGAAACTAGTAAGTGACTGCATTACGTATCATCCATCTATCTGTTAAAGAATCACCCATTTCGACACGCAGATCAAATAAAGGCATTAGTTGGACCACCCTTCTTGTCTTTCCCCTGTCTTTTCATTTTGCCTTCTCGCTTCTTTCCTCCACAGACCAGACTGCCTTGCTGTCAGCAGTAGCAGCAGAAACAACCCTGTGAAGGACTCTTCACAGCAGTTTGAGAGATGCTGATGACCGTGTTCACAAAAATGAAAAGTCAAGACATATTAAGGGGCATTAATACTTGTGAAATCCCCTAGCCAGGCCTCCCGATGTTTGGAGAGCGTACAGCGTTCTGGAGAGAATGGACTTACAGGTGAGACCGAGTTGGATGCGAACGCTAGCACTGATGGGCACTGGCCCTGCCGCCCTGGAAAGGCGAGTGGCAGCAGGCTTGCAACACATTCTCTCTCTTTATTGAGGAAATGCCCCTGGGAAGGAAAGAAAGGAAGATAATCTGGTCAATTTCCTTGCAAGGATGTAATGACAGACCTCCAGGCAAACACACTGCTGCTGTCTGGAATGGGAAAATCCTTATCTATGGAATGTTTTGGGCAGGATAAACCTGATCTGTCTAGGATTGATTATTATGGTAATCAAAGCTGCAATTTACGGATTTATGGAATTCTGTTCCCTAAAGTCATGTAATCTGTGTAGCTATTGGAGTATAAAATGGAGATATTTCATGAAAGAAACAGCTCTCTTCTGCATCAGCGATGTGACTGCACATATCCCTTAGAGACCCTTTTCGTTAGTCAGGGCCAGAACTAGTCCCAAAGCAGCAAGAAATGACCTGGGATCTGTGTTGGTGGGTCCCAGACTTTTCCCCGCTTCGTCTGTGCCCTGATGTTACTTGTATCTGGTGACCTAAAACAGACCACCAGTTATTTCTCCAGCAAAGATGGATTTATTCAGGATTGGCAGAGAACTGTAACTTGAAATCTGCACCCATGGCAAGCCACAGGCAAGTGTCTGCATGGAAGGGGAAAGAGACTGCGTTTCTAGAGGGGAAAAGAAGTTGGGATGGCTGTAGTAAACAAAGAGTCCGTGGCTCTTCACTGGCTGAATCTTTGCCAGGAAAGAAAAGGAGTCTTTCTTCTCTTTGGGCTCTGCTATTATTGCAGGGCAGGAGAGCTCCCCCTTCTGGTCTTCCAACTCTATTTAATTGAGGTTTCTGTTCATTAATTATTTTACATTTCCCTCTTTTGATCAAGATCTTGTTTGAAAGCACCACTGATTAAGAGCCAGGTTTCCCAGTTTCAGTGGCTTTTTGTCCCTTGATGCCAGGAAGGACCTTTCCAGGGTGTGATGTCTCATGTTGGGGAGGGACAATGCAGACTGGAAACCTATTGAGATCACATGTGAGTAACAAGAAGGGGTAGGAGGGAGCACTCTCAGGCACTTTTTATCTAAAGTTCACATGTTTCCCAGATCACAGACACTGCAGACCATCTGAAAATTTATGGCATCATCAAAGGTTTGTCAACAAACTCCCAAGAGGCCTAGTCTGGACATCTTGGGAAAGCTGTCTCATCAGATGCCGTTGCCTCTATTCTGGGACATCTTTACTTTCACGTCACCAGATGATGTGCAAGGTTCAGTCAGGGTTTGGTGCTTTTTTAGGTATGTCACATGAACCCAAGAGTCTATTCCCTGAAGTTCAGTGGCACTAGGGTTGGTTAGAAGTAGCTGATAAGGGCCTTTCCAGCAAGCTTCAGAAGAGTCTTTCTGGAGAAGTTTTCTATTGAAACTCCAAAGTATAGGAAGACATTGTGTGTGTGTGTGTGTGCGTGTGTGCGTGTGTGTGTAGGGAGTTGAGGGGGTGTTGGGGCAATCTTTTTTGCCTTCATTTTTTAATTGAAATTTTTATTAAGAGAATTGTCACTTCACATGCAGTTGTAAGAAATAATACAGAGAGCTCCTTTGTTGAACCAATTTAACCAATGGTAATATTTTGCAAAACTACAGAATAATATCCCAACCAGTATGATGACACTGATACCACCCACCTATCTTATTCAGATTGGATTTCCCCATTTTATTCGCATTCATGTGTATGTGTGTATTAAGTTCTACACAACCACCTGTATGGGTTTGCATATCCATCATTAGAGTCAACATAGTGCATAGTTCCAACACCACAAGGATCTCTCACGTTGTCCTTTTATAATCACATCTGTCTCCCTCCCCTGGACCCCAGTTTCTACGACCTAGCAATCACTAATCTGTTCTCCATTTGTAAATGTTTCCTTTCATAAATGTTATATAAGTGGATGGCACAGCGTGTGACCCTTGGGATTGACTTTTTTGGCTTAGCAGAATTCCCTGGAGATATATCCAACTTGTTGCATGTATCAAAAGTTCAATCAGCAATTCCATGATTCCATTCCGTGCTGCAATTTGTTTAACCAGACACTGGTTAAAGGACATCTGGTTGATTCCAATTTTTAGCTATCACAGAAAAAGTTGCTATGAACATTCGTGTACAGGTTTTTGTGTGAACATAAGTTTTCATTTTTCTGGGGTAAATGCCCAAGAGTGAGATTGCTAGGTTGAATGGTAATTGCATGTCCAGATTTTTTAGGGAACTTCCCAACTGCTTTCCAGAGTGACTGTATATTTGCATTCCCACCATCAGTGTATGTGTGATCCATATTCTTACTTTTTGATTTCCTTTCAATCTTTGTCTAGCCAAAATGTGTTATCAAAGAATATGAAAATGAATACACACACACACACACACACACACACACATACATGACTGGGGCATTATGCTGTACATCAGAAATTGACACATTGTAGGTGGGGAGAATGTAACTCAAGTGGTAGACTGCATGCTTGGCGTGCACAGGGTCCTGGGTTCAATCCCCAGTACCTTCTTCCAAAAATAAATAAATAAATAAACCAACCTAATTACCTCCCCCCAACAACAACAAGAAAATTTTTAAGAAATTGACACATTGTAACTGACTATACTTCAATTTAAAAAATAAATTAAATTAAAAAGAAAAAAGATGTGCTATCAGAAGGTAGATGTTTCTTTAATGCCCTTAATTCATGAAGGTTCCTGATCAAATTCTAAAAGCAAGAGGATGAACAAAAGGAAACTGCTACTCTTCTGGATAATAATAATAGTAGCTAGTATTTACTGAGTATGTATACCTGTATGCCAGCTTACTGTATGCCAGGCACTGTGCTAAAGACTTCCTATGTACAAATCCATTTATTACTCACTACAGCTCTATGAGTAGGTCCTATTATCATCCCCATTGGAAGCTGAGGTTTAGAAATAGAAGTGCTTGGTTCATGGTTACACAGCCAGTTAAGTGGCAGAGCTAGGATTTGAACCTAGGGGGATGTGCCCTCAACCACAAGATTACACTCCCTTCAATATAATAATGAAAGAACCATCTCTGTGTTCCCAGAAGCAGCTGTGCAGGTTACATTGTAGTTAAGAAAATGGTTTTCTTTTTAAATATAATTGTAGATTTTACCATCTCTGGGAATGAAAGCATATTCTTGAGGGGGGGTGTGTGTGTGTGATTCAATAGGTGTGCACTGATTTTTCCTCAAAGGCTGCACACAGCCCAGCTGATGTCCAGTCCCATCCTTTCTCCTCTTCAGAGAGGGAGTCAGAATTAATAAATACAGCAACCCATCCTCATCTGCAACTTAGAGGGGACAACTTTGGTCATATGGAGAAGAATTCACCCATGATATCTCAAAGAAAGTAGAAAATCTTTGCAAATATTTTCCATGTTAAGCATGAGCAAGAGGGAAACAAGCAGTACACCGATCACACAAATACACTAGCACAAAAAAAAATTAAAAGAAGAGAGGATAAGGACAAGAATATAAAAGACAGGTAAAGACCTAGCGTAAAACAATGTATGACAAAAATCAGAACGAATTCCCTGCCAGTGTTTACACTAAAGAAAAACTTAATAAGATCTTAAAGACAAAATGATAAAACAACAGAGATGAAAAGGGAAACAGCTGAGACTACAACTTGAAGACAAAAACGCCGCCATGAGAAAACTAATCAATGAGAAAGATCAGAGATCAAATAGGCTGAAAATGGACTTGCAATACTGACAGGGAGGGAAGGCTTAGTCTGGTCACTGCACATTCAGAAAAAGGGATGAAGGATTTGACGACTGGAGAGGAAGGAACAGATGTGAAAGACAGAGAGCAATGATCTTGTACAAGGATAACTGGTGTCTTTGGAGTAGAGAACCCAAAAAATGAAACAGAAAAAGTATTTTTTAAAAGAATATTTCCCTAACATTAACAAAGAAGTCATTTTGGATATGAAACAGGCAGTTGTGCTCCAGGAAAAACTGATACAGAATCATTAAAGCAGATACACAGCCTGGCCACGTGAATTACCTGTGGCGATTAAAAGAGTTAGAAGAATCGAGGTGGGGAAAAAAAGCAAGTCAGCTACAGGGGACAGCAAAGCTGGACTCGCCGAGATTCTTTCACAGCAATCCACCCCGGGAGAGAATGGAGCTTTGTCTACCGACGTCTGAGAGAGGGAAGAAGTGTGACTTAAGAATAGCCAGACAGTTTTTGCTATTTGAGAATAAAGGCAAGTGTACACATTCTCAAACATGAAAGGCCTTAGGAGATATAGCCTTTCTTGGAAAAACTACCAGAGACAAAATCCAGCTCTACAAGAGACGAGTGGACACGCTGCGGGGAAAGCATTGGTATTATATCCAGTGTTAAGAGGAGGCAGTGTGTGTAGCGGGTAGTTCAGCTATCAGACCACTTGAATTTGCATCTAGGCTCTGTCACGTCTCATTTTTGTCCTCAGAGAGATTGTTTAACCTGCCCCAGTAAGATGAAGATGATAATGTTGTCCTGGATATCACCTGAAATAATCTATGTAAGGTTCTTAGCATAGGACCCAGCATCAGATACCATTATTTAAAAAAATTATAGCCTATCATTATAAAAACATAATCCCTTCAGAATTTTAAGACTTTTTATAATCTTTTTGTTTCTTAATCTTAGGAACTAATATCTTTGTGATAAAGACACTTTTTAAATCCTGAACTCTCTGGAAAGTTAAACAAGAAACTGCTAACACGGTTACCTCTGGGGAAGGACACTGGGTACAGAAGATGGGGTGGGGGGGGCGGAAGGTGGGTTTTCAATGGCTTTTCACCAACATGTAGCTTTTGAAATTTGGACCATGTGAATATATCACCTATTTTTTTTAAAGCAACTAAAATTAAAGAAACATTTACCTAAGATTCCATAATTCTTTCATCTTTTACTCACAATTTCTTTTTCTTCTCTTTAAGTTCAAGTTGAACTAAATTTAATACTTCCATGTAAAATTAGCATGCACAGGATGGTCCCATTTTTACAAAGTTATTCTGAGCCAGCCATACCTCCTTCTGTATACATGCAAAGAAAGAGGTCTGAAGTGATACTGAATGTTAACAATGATTATTTCCTAGGGGATGAAATTTGGGATATTTTTTTCCTTATTTGTATTTTTTCCCAAATTGCTTAATTTTTTAACTAAATATATATCATTTTTAAAAAGTCATTATTCTAAATACATAAAAATTGTTACCAGTTGTGACCTTGGTTGACAAGGAAGAACAAGGGGTTTGTCCACACCTCCCAAGGGACTGGGCACTAAATGTCAAAGGCCACCCTGGAGGGTCCCGCTGATGGCCTGGTTATGTGAGTCTGTGCTCTAACCCTATTTAGCAAACGCGAGGCCAGGGGTTGTGATGTCCCACTGTGCACCTCGCTGGCTGTTTAAGTGGACGGTCAATGCCTGAACCCTCCAGCCAAACTGGACCACCTGTCCTCTCCCAGTGTGCCTTTGCTCCTGGCGCTCCGGTCACCTAGACAGCCACCTCCCTGACCCTCAACCGCATCTTTCCTCCAAAGCCACAGCACAAACCGTGCCTCCCATGTACCTTTCCCTAACCTGTAGACCAGACTTCCCCCAAAGCACATTTTAACAACTATTTATGACAACTCATTCATTCAAAAAATGCTTAATGTACACACTCAAGTGCCTTATGGTGTATTTGTTTGTATACGTCTTATTCTCTGCCTCAGAACAATTACCTGAGGGCAGCAAGTGTGTCATACTCTTTTGGTATTTCTATGGCAACCAGAACAACACCTTTAAAAGAAAAAAGGTCAAAGACTGTTTGTTGGATAATTAAATAAAGGGGCACTGTGAGATAATAGGAAGTGTATATATTGGTCTCTGCCCCAGGTGCCTGACACAGAGCCCCCAAAACCCTTGTTAATTCCTAAGTGAGTGACAAGAACACTAGGAGCATCTTCTGTTCTAAGGCAGTGACTCGGGGTTGGGGGATGGAGGGGGGACCTCCTGGATGGATGGCTCCTGGATGGGGGCTTGTCACCAGAAAGACCAAGCCATGATCAGACGCCTGGAATTTTTAGCCCCAAGCCCCTTCCCCCAGAGAGGGAAGAGGGGCTAGAAATTAAATTAATAATTGGTCATGCCTGCATGAAGAAGCCTCCATAATATCCCCACAGTAGGGGTGTTGGAGAGCTTCCAGGTTGGCAAATATGTCCATACTGGGAGGGCGAGGCACCCCAACTCCCAGGGGACAGAGCTCAGGGCTCTCCCAGACCTCACACCATGTGTCTCTTCATCTGGAACTGGTAAACGTGTTCCCCTGAGTTCTGTGTGCTGCTCTAGCAAACCAACTGAACCTGAGAGTAGGGGATCTGCAGTCAGGTCAGACAGAAGTTACGGGTAACCTGGGGATCTGCTGCTCACAACCGGCGTCTGAAGTAAGGTGGGAGCAGTCTTGTTGGACTGAGCCCTTAACCTGTGAGATCTGACACCATCTCCAGGCAGATATGTGTTAGAATTGAGTTAAACTGTAGGATACCCAGCTGGTGTCACAGAGAATTGCTTGGTGTGGGGAAACCATACCCCACTCCTCCCCATTCAGTGACCAGAAGTCAAGTGTGTTCTGTGTAAGCAGTGAAGGAGACAAAGCTGAGTCCTAACACAAGGACTCAGTAAGTGTTTGCTGAATTGAGCTGAATACTTTGTCCTTACATATGTTTTGAAGCTTTAAGACAGGCTTTAAAACTCAAGTGATTTACGTGCCTTCAGAATCGAGTTTTTCTAAAGAGCAAATATGTCCCTTTCCTCTAAAAATACTGGTGCGGATCAAAATCCTCACAAAGGGATAAGGTCCATACAGCTAAGTAATAGACTAGTGATCTTTATTCCCATCTGTTTCACTTGAGGAGATACAACAGCAGTCTTAAAAACTGGCAACAGAGAAGACAATTTCACCCTAGTGCCACCATCCCTAATGCCCAACATCGCTCAGAGAAGACCTTCCAGAACAAGCTCACACTGCTCAGGGTTTTCATCTCCTAACTAGACTCTTCAATCACAAAAAGCTACATTTCTCAAAACCTAAATAAAGCTAATTTGGCACATCCAATGGTGTTATCAGTGATAATGTGAATACAATTTAAAATACAGGAATTACAAATATGAAATAATATATAGAATTAAGGGAATACCTTTATGAGATAATGAAGATTATATATAGAAACCATTTGCCTTTGCTCTAGTCAGGGCTATCTGTCCAAAATAGGGTTTATTGAAAACCCAATTACCCATCTTTTTTTCCTTAACGGTGAGCAAAAACTAGTGTGCTGCCACCTACTGACAACTGAATGAAAGTGTAGCTCAGAATACATTCAAGGTGTTTTAATTTTTTTAACTGGTAAACCAAAACTTACATTATCTTTTTTAAACATAGTCATGGGCACCTGCAAGATTCTTAACTTTAGGGAGGTAATTATCTGCAAATTGGTGTAACTGAAAAAGAGTATCAGTGGATGAATGCGAATGACACACAGATTAGAAAGCTTAGCTGCGTGCTTCAGTAGGGGGTTGGAGTGATAGGTGAATCCTTCCATTAACAAGAAAAAGGGACAAGAAAACATAGGCAGTTCTATACAAGATACACTGGTGGTCCAGTCAGTCCAATGTTACATCACCGAGGAGTTTGGTGCAGGAGGGAGATGGTCACTTGTGAGGTCAGGGTATGCTACCCATCCAGCGGAAAGGGCTCTGTCCTCAGACAGCCCAGTTCTCCCCTCAGCGGTTCTCTACATATCATTCACAGAGTGAACGTAAACCCTCCTTGAAGGCATGTTTGCAGCTGGTCTGCTCCTTGGGTGAGCAAATCTTCCCAATCAGCACACAATGAATAAGACAAACAGAGGAGAGTTCTCTCTCCCCCCTCCCACCCCCACCAAAATAAAATAATTAAATAATACAATAATAAATCAATTAATTTTTAAACAGAATGAGCTTAGATAATAAGTGGGACCAGGTAATAAAAGACAGTAAAAGGCAAAGGAATTGTCAGCGGGTCAAGTGCCAAAGTTTGGCTTTTAGTTTCTTGTTTAGAATTCAGAGTGATTTTTTTTCACATGAACAAAGGCTACAAATTGTGACCTAAACTCATGAATAGCCCTAATACGCACATTCCTCTGTTTATGAGATGACTGGATAGATAGATCCATAATTAATTTTCAAGCATGTCTGTTCTCTCTTGGGGAATTTTAGTTTTTATCAATCTCTCAGCAGAATATTGGAGTAAGTTCAGCTAAGCCCCCAGAACAACTCAGCAATCCTTTTAATCAACCTTTGGTCAGTTCCCTTTCCTTCCGTCTTCAGTGACCATTTCAAGTCTCCATCAGTCTCCTTAAAATCCTTGCCACTGTTCCTGGTAGCAAAGGACTTGAACCATCACTTCCTGATCAAATAAAAACCATCTGTGAATTCCATCAATGTGTCAGCATGCCCCCCAAATGTGTATATCACCCCTCTTCTAAATTTCTTTTCCTCCCCTTACCTTCTATCCTTGACTCTTTCCCTCCCTGACCCTCCCCTAACTTCCTTTCCTTTCCCTTTCCTTCTCAGTCTGTTCACCCTTCCATCATGAGCACTCCCACATCTACAACTTCAATGACAAGTACACTGATACCTCCTTAAATCTGTATCACCAGGTAAAATGTCTTCACTGAGCTCCAGATTCTTCTCTACAGCATCAGAAATTTACAGAAATTTCCCTCGGATATACCCTAGAGACATGGCCAAAATGAAACCTGCCATGTATGGTAGGCAAAACAATGGCCCCTCAAAGATACCTACATCCTAACCCCCAGAAGCTGTGAACATATTAGGTTTCATGGGAAAGGGGAATTAAGGTGGCAGATGGAATTAAGGTTGCTAATCTCCTGACCTTAAACCAGAGAGACGACACTGGAGTATCTAGGTGGGCCCAATGTAATCACAAGGGTCCTTAAAGGCGGGAAAAGAGAGGCAGAAGGGAAGAGTTAGAAGGAGACAGTGACTAAGGGAAAAAGATCAGAAAGATGCAATGCTATTCACTTCGAGGTTGGAAAAAGGGGGGATATGAACCAAGGAATGTGGGCGGCCCCTAGAAAACGGAAAGGCAAGGAAATGGATCCTCTTCTAGAGCCTCCAAAACAAACAAAAAGTTTTAATCATTCCAGTAAGGAAGCAGCCAGAGCTCCAACCAACATTAATTTCTTTCACAAGTTTCTTTCCAAACTACCACTGCTATTCCTCCACCATCTATCCAGCCCAGATACTTAAGAACTATCTTAGATTCTTCCCTCTCCTTTACCCTTTAAAATATAGTTGATGCTAATTATTTGCAGACTCTGTATTTGCAAATTCGCCTACTTGCTAAAATTTATATATAACCCCAATATTAATACTCATGGCACTTTTGTGTTCATTTGCGAACACATGCTGAAAAAGGAAAAATTTAAGCCACCCCATGTGAATGGTCCCAGCTGAGGTCAAGCAAGGTGAGGCTCTGTCTTCTTGTTTCGGCTCTCATGCTGTAAACAAGTGTCCTTTTTGCTGTCTATGTAGTGCTATATTTTTCTCACTATTTTGCTTTCTGTTGGTGATTTCACTGTTTAAAATGGTCCCCAAGCACAGCCGAAAATGCTGTCTCATCCTCTGAGTAAAAAAAAAACTATTATGTGCCCCACAGAAAAAAAAAACACGTCAGATAACCTTTGTTCAGGCATGAGCTATAGTGATGTTGGGCATGAATTCACTGTTCAGGAATCAACAATATATATTCAATAAGGTATCTTTAAACAGAAACACACATAAAACAAAGTTATATACTGATCAGTGGATGAAGAGGTTATGACCTGAGGCTTGCAGGAACTCAGTCCTGCATTTCCCCTAGGAACGATGGTTCGGTTTTCACTAATTCACTAATCACTGTTCCTGGTGATTTAAGTGCTGTAAATAATGAGAAGCGACTGGAATTTATTATCAAGTCTCAAAGGACTATTTGGCAGGGCGACTATAAAAGATTGAGCTTTCTGGAGATTTGGCGCTATTAAGATTTGAAGACTGGGGGAACAGTACAGCTCAGTGGTAGAGTGTGTGCTTAGCATGCATGAGGTCCTGGGTTCCATCCCCAGTACCTCCATTAAAAAAATTAACAAACCTAATTACCTACCCTCCTAAAAAAAATAAACAAAAGGAAAACATCGTACTAAGCAAAAAATTATTGTTTTAAAGCTCTGAATATTAATACTAACGGGAATACATCTGACACTGCACTCACGAGATGGTGTGGCTTACCCACCGGACGTCACCTTGACGTCAAGAAGACAGGGAACAAGTCTGCTGTATTTACAGTTACGTTCCCAGAATCTATCGTAGAATCGGACACAATAAATATCTGACTGAGTCGTTCACTCATTCATTCAGTAAACATTTATTGAGCTTCTACTGCATGGCAGACTTTACGTTGGACAATGGATCTATACAGTAGTAATAAAACAGGAACCTTCCCTGTCTTACCTTCTGGTGGGAGAAGACAGACAATGAACAACAACTGAGAAACATAATATGTTAGGTAATCATCTGAAACAGAAAAAATCAACAGGAGATGAGAGCTCCATCGTTCCTCTCTTAAAAGAAAGAAAAATAAAGCTCCTCTCCAAAGAAGAAGGGAAAGTGTATGCCTGGTTCTGTAGCAACACCAAACATCCCTACTTATATTCTTTTGGTGAGAAAGTCCTAGAGTAATATTAAATAAACATAGCATCTATCATCAAGTAGAATTCCCTGCATCTGAGAGGAGGCATTCCTCCTGGGAATGAAAGGGAGCAATATCACTGCAGTGATAAGAAGGTAAAAAACAGTCTCCTTTTTCTCGTCTTAAGGCCTATGTATCACACAAAATATAACCCCTGGAGGATGTCAACTATTGACGAAAGCCAAGGGTGTGCCTTTAACGTACGACGCTTGAGTTCTGAGCAAGAAGCTGTAACTGCTGTTATCAATAGAACCTTGTTTTCCAGGAAAGCGAAAGTCACAAAGAAAGAATACAAAGGAAAACAGGAAGCAGGTACAAGGTAACCTTCTGGAATGTTTCAACTTTATTAAACATACATTTCTTTTAAAAAGAAGAGAGAGGTGTATTTCTCGAGTTTCCCATAGCCAATATGATGCATTGTGTTACCATTTCTTATAGTGATCAACCAAATATGCAGCTGAGGAATTACAAACCTGGCCGTTAGAGACTAAGAGATCATATGTCAAAGTATTCATCATTATAATAAACACATAAGTAAGATTTCATTTATTTTTACAGCTCACACCATCATCAAAATTTAAAAGTTAGATCCAAACTGTTAAAAACAAAATCCTGGTGGAAATACAGAACAGCGAGGCTGGAGTATAATTGTGTGCCTATAATCTAAACACTGATAAAGCAGTCAGCACTTAACGGTGCTCCTTGGGCCTTCATGCATCTCAAAAGAGTAACCCACCAGAGACCTTCACGTCTGGCACAGAAGGGAAGGAAAACAGTAGCCAAGGGACACTGCATTTTTGGAGAGACTGTCATCAGTGCATCTGGCAAGAGCGGTCTATTACAGCCCATTGCTCCTGCCTGTGAACAGATGGGTAGGGTCACACACACCAAATTACAGCATCATAGGAATTGTGCATCGTAATTAGTAAATGAAATTGAATTTCAAGCCTAGAGCCAGTAGTTGAAAGAATTCAGGTCCAGGTACCATAAAAGTCTCCCCAGGAATTCCACCCAAAGCTTTCGGGTAGAACCACAAGGACCAGGCTGATGGCATATCAGCCAATGGCCAAAGGAAATCCATTGCCACACCAAAATATTGCCACCCTGGTACCACTCTGAAAACATTGCTTACTTGAAAGAACTTTAAAAGACCCAGAGACGTGCCATTTTATGGAAATAATACTGAGCTGAGACAGACACCAATTCTGGCTCCACATGCAAGTTTTATGGGGAAGAGAGTTGGGCCATTTGTGTTTTGTGTTGGTCTCTTCCTCCCTCTCGCTCTGCCAGAACCCTCTCACATTAACGTTTGCCTCCAGGGTTCACAGCAGCAGCATCTCTGTGGTCTGGCCTATGCACATGAGTAAAAGTCAGTTTGCCATTTGCTAAATTATTTATGAGCTCAGCTGCTGCTTGGATTTTTTTTTATTGAACAATTTTTTAAAATAAATATTTTATAAGTAGCCAGAAGCTATTGGTATTTGACGCGTTTCAGAAAATTAAAGAATAAAATTTAAACCACAGTGTAAAAAGACAAAAAGATCACCGTCTCTTTGTTGATAGAACACTCACACTACACACACAGTGGATGGATTTAGACATGGTTTAAACAGGCAGCTTATCAAGCCATGTTTTTCGAATTTAGATAAATTATCCTTTAATAGAGGAATAAAAAATTATAGCACTTCAATCTCCTCTTTGATATTCAGCACTAAGTTGGATTTTTATCTTCTTGGTGCTTTCAGAATTAGATGTAGATTGTAGGCTTTTTTCTGCACTTCAAATTTGCCAGTTTGCATTGCTTTAAAGCCATTGCTCTAGTAGTGATTTTTATCTATAATAAATTGCCTACTATTTTCCAAATCTCCTGTATTTCACCTAAAATAGAAAGTTTGGATTCCTTTTAAATATGAATTTTGTGCTTATAAGCTGCAATGTGAAAAACACAAAGGCTGAAAACCCAGAGGTTAAATGCCTTTAGAAACCCACTGAAAAACGACAAGAGAGACGTCAAATAAAACATGGAGATCCCAAGCCTGTATGTCTGGGAGAACAATTGTAGCAGAAATTGAGACAGGAGAAGATTTCACTTAGTGGGAGAGATGAGTTTACTGTCAGGCATGTTGAAAATTATTTGAGATGCTGACAGAGCGCTTACATCATGTCCAGCAAGTATCTGATCATGTGGGACCACAGCCTTGAACTGTGGAACAAACGAATGAATGAACACAGCAGTCAGATCAAGCCAATATTATATTATCAACAAATAATGTTACCATTAATACTGCCTTCTTCTACATCCACTGTTAATACCAGGATCACTTTGTATATCACAAATACTTTATCTCACCTTGAAAATTAGCTAATAAACCTGCATTCATTTTTACTCTGCGGAGCTGAGCATGTAAAAATCTTTCGGTACAAAATATGGTAACAAATCCAAGATATGATTAAGCAAATGCCTTGGATTGCATAACACATCTCTTGTGATGTAAAGTACGTTCAGCTTATGTGAAACTTTAAGCAAAATAGCCAGTATTTAACTTTAAAGCTGACTGTTAACCAAAAAGGCTATTTTCTTCATGTAGATTTCTTCCTGTCAATATTAGTCAGTGTTCCAACCAAAAGTGTTATATGTGTTTATCCAAAATATGGATCCATAATATGTATTTAGATGACCTTTTCAATCAAGAAACAAAAATATCCTATAAATGTGTACTGTTTCCCTGGCCACATTGCATATTAAGAATTGAGTTCCAGGACTGAAGACCCGGATAGAAATTAATTTTGTTCAGTTTTTCCCTGTAAATTGCCTTGCTTCTCCAGGCTGTCGCCTTTTTGCTATGCTCTCTTGTCTCTAAATCCCCAGCCTGGACCTATTCTTAGATCCCAGTTCAACACGGGCCAGAGACAAAGATCAGGGTTGTTAGTGCAAACAACAGAGTCCCTTCTGGTTACTTTAAACAGAAAAGGAATTTTGTAGAGGAGGAGTCAAAGGGCTGAAGAAATAGATTTGAGGCTGCACTTCCAGGAACAGGGCCCATAACCATTGCCGCTGCCACCAGGCACTAAAAGCCAGGAGCTCAGCTTCCCTGAAACCGCTTCACTTCAACTGCTGCTACTTTGGTATCAAAAACTCACGTCTGCAACCGCTGCTGCTGCCACACTGGCAAAGTGGGAGGGCCACGCACAACCCCTCCCTATCACTGCTCGTTTCCAAGCTGGTTTCTGTTGGAGTCATCTAACTGATGGAGAACAGGTCATTCACATGCATCCCAGCAATTTATGTCCTTTTTTTTTTTCATATCTCACTTTTCTTAATTGAAGTATAGTTGGTTGACAATACTGTGTTAATTTCTAGTGTACAGCATAGAGATAGAGATTTAGTTATACATATGTGTATGTATGTGTAGCAATATATATATTCTTTTTCATACTCTTGTTCGTTATAGGCTATTACAGGTATTGAATACAGTTCCCTGTGACATACGGAGGACCTTGTCGTTTACCTGTTTTATGTAGAGTAGTTAGTATCTCCAAATCCTGAACTCCCACTTTATCCCTCCATCCCTCCTTTATGTTCTGATACCTGTGTTTCCTGAGTCTCCTTTGTTGCTTATGAAAACCCGGGATTCAGGATCCTAGGATGACCATGGAGATTTTCTGATAGCCCATGAGTCACAGCTGCCCCTGACCCAAGGACCCAAGTTCCCAGAAATGAGCTTCTGCTTGGGTGTCCTGTTCTCATTCTCTTGTTTCCCTAAATATTGGTGTCCTGACCTTTCCATAAGCCTAGAGCCTGGGGTTCCGCTAACCCACCTTGCCCTGGCCAGTTTCCTTTCTATAGCCCTGAGATGCCTCAGAACCCCACGGCACGTAGTAAATGTGCAATACATGTTGAATAAAGAAAACATTTCTACCAACAGAAAGACCTCCTAGATGACAACTACGTAACGTCCCAATCCCTTTCTACTGGGTTTTGTTCAGGTATCAGAATCCTGACGCGTCTCATTTAGAACCACCAATCTGCCGTGTCACCCACACAATGCACGTCTCCACCTGTTACCTGCCTGCATTCAACTTTCCTGTTCCCTCAACCAATAGAGATCTGGCTGCACCAGCACCATGTGACGTGACTTTAGACAAATCATTTAATCACAGACCTCGTGTTTCATCTCTGCAGGGCCAGAGTTGTCCAGATTCTGTGCATGCTTCTTCTAACTTTTATAATTGTACACAATATCTATATAGGATATTACTAGAAAACAGGATACACCTTCTTGCTTTCCCCTTTAATATAGTGTGAGGATCTGTAACAGTCAAACAATATCGTATTTTTTAACCGACATACTGAACTTCCTCCAACAAAGGAACGAAGCCAACTACAAAGACCCCTGAGTCACAGCCAGATCTTCGTATAAGCCCTAACATCTCTACTTACTGTGTGTCACTGAGCAAGCCATTTAAAATTTCAGAGTTAACTTCCATGCGAAATAAGGATACTAATCCTGTGATATTGTGATTCATAATAAAATATACTTTGGTCTTTGTCAGTGGTTCCTGGCTCACAGTTTCCAAAAACCCTTGGAATTTCCTGAGCAATGAGAGCAATGGGGGCCTCTTTTGTTATACTATTTGGAATCAATTACCAATGGCCAGGGATTGAATCAATCGTGCCTATGGAATGAAGCCTCTATAAAAACCCAGAAAGGAAAGGGTTTGGAGAGCTTCCAGACTGGTGAACCAGAACATTTCCACATGCCACTGTGCTAAGCCCCAAACTTCAGAGGGAGAGAAGCACCTTTGTCCGGGACCCCGCCCTATGTAATGCCCTGCATAATAAACCAGTAATCTAATGAGTAAACTGGTTTCCTGGGTTCTGTGAGCCACTCTAACAAATTGATTGAACCCAAGGAAGGGGCTGTAGCAATCTCTGATTGATAGCCAGTCAGTCAGAAGCACAGGTAACAATCCGGACTTGTAATTGGCATCTAAAGCGGAGGGCAGTCTTGTGGCACTGAGCCCCTAACCTGCGAAATCTGATAGATAATGTCAGAATTGACTTGGATTGGAGGACATGCAGACGATGTCTGAGAACTGCTCAGAGGTGTCAGGGAAAGAACCCACCACGACGGAACTGGGTCCAGAATTGTCAAGCTCTACCTACCCTGTGCGGTTCAGACAAGAACATTGATGCAAAAATGCTCTACAAACATGAAAAGCATAAAACAAATATAAGCTGATATTATTTATGTTGATATCAAGAGTTTGTAGTCATCCATATTTCTAAAAGTGCTCCCAAATAGGAATCAGAGAGAAATTAACTTAAAGTTTCTCCTCCTTTTCAGTTCGTACACACAATCTTTGTAAAAGGAACTTGCACCATCTACATCGTGAACCGCTTCACGGAAGCTGGGTTAGAGAATTGTCACAAAAGAGCAAGGGGATACATACGAATCATGCCATGATGCCTACGCACCTGTAGATACGTGTCCAAGACGGAAGCAGAATAACTAAGTTGGTAACAGAATTTTCCTTGAATTCTCTTAATTAGCTCACACCAGGGGAGTGAATATAATCCACTCTCCCCGTTTCCAGAGGCTTCCAAAGTGTCAGGAGTCTATTTTTATTACATGAACTGCTTTACCATAAACACAGTGTGAAGCATCAATGTTTTATAAAATCTGCATTAATGCACCAACTTATTTAGAAGCCAAGATGAGAATAAGAGCACAGCCTAGAGAGAATTTAATGGGCCCAGCCTGAACGTTTTCGCAGCCAACAGCATTGAACACCTGTTAACAATCATGAAGAAGTTGCAGAGAATGTTGAGCATCTAAGCACTTTGCACCAAATTACCATACTCCAACAGTGTTGATTTATTTTTCTCCTGAGGTTCCCATGGCTAAACTTTCTCAGCAAAGGGTTGTCCTTGAAAAACCCATATCTGTCCCTACAAGATTTTCAGAGACATTTAGGATGGGCTAACACTGAAAAGTAACCAGGCTTAAAAAATCTAGTTATGAGCTGAGGAAAATTTAATTACATATTTTTTTTAAAAAAAGCTTTTTCTTGGAAAGAGACACTATAAACAAAGTAAACATAAAATCACAAATTGAGGGGAGACGTCATTTCAACATATATCACTAAAGATGTAATAGTCCTATTATGCAAAGAAATTTTAAATATGGAGAACAAGAGATACATTAATCCTAGAGAAAAATAGGCTGGAACCTAGAAAAAAAATGCAAATGGCTCTTAACCATAGGAAAAATGCAAAGGAAACCTGAGATATAATTTCTTAAATATCCAAAAGTATAACAAGGCAGTCTGTTGGAAACGCTTAAGGAAATAATACACATGACAAAATCTAGAAAATTATACATGAATCTATCCTTTATCCAAGAATCCCACATGTAGGAATCTATCTCAAAGATAACACTAGCAACATTATGAGCAGCTATATGTACAAGAAATTCATTACGAAGTTACTTGAAATAGAAAAATAGCAGGGAGGGTGTAGCTCAAATGGTAGAGTGCATGCTTAGCATGCATGAGGTCCTGGGTTCAATCCCCAGTACCTCCATTAATGATAATAACAATAATAAACAAACAAACAAACAAACAAACCTAATGACCCGCCCCCAAAAAGGGGGGAGGGTATAGCTCAAATGGTAGAGCTCATGCTTAGCATGCACAAGGTCCTGGGTCAATCCCCAGTACCTCCATTGAAAAAGTAAATAAATAAACCTAATTACTCCCCCTGCAAAAAAAAATTTTTTTAATTTAAAAATAAAAGAAAAATACTGAAAACAACCCTACTGTCAATCAAGATAGGGCTGATTGAATGGGATTCTTACAAAAAGGCCATGGACTCACTGTGGTTGAGTGAGTCTCAAATTTCAGGTGCATCAGCATCACCTGCAGATCTTTCTAACACACAAATTGCTGGACTCCAACTCCAGAGTTTCTGATTCATTAGGTCAGAGGTGGGATCTGAGGATTTTGCATTTTTACCAAGACTCCAGGTGATGGTGGGTGACGCTACTGGCCCGGGTGCCACACTTTGAGAACCACTGCTTAGTATGCCCAAACAATGGGAAACTTTGCAGCTGCAAAAAGGAAGAAAGAGAATCTCTGCATATCACTACAGAGCCATCTTCGGGGTATAGCTTTTAGTGAAAATAAACAAAACAGAAAAATGTGTGCATTGTTTGCAACTCCTTACTTAAGAAAAGAAGCATACATATACATGTATTTGCTTGTATTAAGAAGATAGACCATAAAGAATTTTAAATAGTTACATCTATGGGAGAAGAAAACAGGGTGGAGTTAGACTTCTTGGTATAAATCTTGTTTTATAGATTTGACTTTGGAAGAATGTAAATATTTTAATTATAAAGCAAAATGACTTTTCAATAACATCCCTAAAAATAAAAACTAATATGAAACAAATGGACCTTAATGCACATCCAGGTGGTGGCAGAACAATCATTCCAAATGACCTTACAACACAGTTATTTGCACAGCCCTAGCGGGATACGTCTGATGAAAACATGTGTGAAAAATAAAATACAACAAAATTTCAAACTCTTTTCAGGAGTCATATTATTGGCAAGACTGTAGGAATTGTTATTTAGAGACTATTGTGTATAACACAGAAAATTAATAATTATAGGATATTTTAAATATTTTTAATTCTATCAATATCAGTGCCATTGATAAACAGGAACCTCGGCGTGGGAGAAAGGAGACACAGGTAAGATAGAATAGTGTATGTGCAAACATAATCTTGAATTTGAATTGCAAGTATCAGTATCGACTCATAGTTTATCTTTAAAAAAAAAAACACAAATTAAAACACTTCTTAGCTCTTTTTCTAAAACGGTTACCCAGACTATGATCTCTAAATACCATTTTCCACTAAAAGGAAAAATGGCTGATTTCAGGTCAAAGTCAGGAAATGTACAAGATCTCAGGAAAACCCTCAAAAGCAACTGGGGTCAAGTCCAAAGGATTCAGAGTCAACTTAAAGAGACTCCCATGAGCCAAAGATAAGAGAACTTGAAGCTCAAGAGAATAATAACTGCAATGGATTGAATGACATCAGATATATCTGAATCCATGAGTTCATAATAATACTGAAAAAGAAGTAAAGAAAAAAAAGAAAAAGAGGGCCGTACTGGTCACTAGTAAGGCATGCTAGTGAACCAACTCATTATTTTAAAAACATATAAAGGAGGATTCAAACACTTATCTCGCCTTTTCTGTACAAACTGTACTACTGGGTTACCAAGTAGAAGATGAAGGAAGCTCTCTATTTACAGAAGTATTCTATAATGAAATACAGTCAGAACATCGCCAATCTGCATGCCCTAATGAAACCTGGGGTTTGGTAGCAATCAGCAGCAGCTTACACCATCACCAAAACTAGAGATAACCAAATATTATGCGGCTCCTAACAAAATAACATACTGTAACCCTATAAAGTAGTCTGGCCAAAAAAATTGAACCTGAGCCTGATTAAAACTCTGGCTCCAACAACCAATTTACAGGGAATTCAAAGGAAAAGGGAAAATGTGTAACTACACTCTGAGCATACAATCAGCAAAGCCTACACTGTAGGGAAAGAGAAACAAACTGGGTTCTTCAACACATTGCAAAGTAAAAGAGAAGGCAGAGGTGGAATCTATGTGCTAAAAGAGACGCATCTCTTATGACATGTGTCCCAATTACAACGAGAGAAGCTTATTTGAATCCTAATTCAAACAAACTTAAAAAAAGAGAGAGAATTGGAACTCTGATCCCTGATTGGCAATTTCATATTAAAGAATTATTATTAATTTTATGTAGTATTATAGTTATGTTTAAATAAAAGCCATCCTTTTCTTTGAGGGCTGAAATATTTATAAATGAAGTAACATCGACTGAATTTGTTTCAAAATAATTTGGGACGGAAAAGTGAGAAGGGTGGCAGTGTGCTGGTAAACGGTTAACAACCAGCTTGGGGGTGGAGTTGAGGGAGGGCTGACTTAGAGTATTTGCATCATCTGCTGATTACCACAGTGTACTCACACCATGACTGATTTTAGGCTCTCAAGCTGCGTATGAAGAGATGCTCACGGTCGACCCTCTCCGAGGTCTGAGCTGGAACCAGCGCCCCATCGGGGAAGGTGTACAGGTCACAAGGCTGATCAGAGTTGATAGGTCCTTCATCTCAGTGGGAGGATACAAGCAATTTCATAACCTTATTCTACATGTTTGAAGTTCTCCCATAATAAAACGTTTTACATGAAATGATTAGATTTCCCTCTCTCAGAAAATATGCAAAATAGATCACATTAGATGCCAAAGTCGATAAGAAGTAGGAGATTTTTCAGTTGTTAAGGGCTGTTTTGTCCTTAAGTCTGTTCTCAATCATCATCCAAGTTAAGTAAAGGGTTCTTGCTCACTCTTGCTTTTCCTAAATTACAGGGGTGAGAGTGAAATGGTATTTTTAAAAATATGTGTATGTATGTATGTATCTGTGTGTTTGTGCGTGTATATAAATATATCTCCAATCCTCCATGTGGCTTGGGAGACCTGACCTTAGAATGTACCTGATTTAGGCAATGATGAATATAGACGACCTTCACAAGTATTTCACTACAAACTACAAAGAAACAAAGCTTCCCAGATAAAAATAACTTTGGGGCTATCTCCTTACGATATTCTTCCCAACTGAAATAATGAAGAAAAGATATCAAAGTAGAGGCTCCTGCTATACTGGGACATACTGAATAACATATAGCGTTATTGACACCTAACGGTTCCTTTTTTCATCTCAAAAAAAAAGTCTCAAAAAACTCTATGATGTTTTATATTAAATTTGGCAATTTGAAATCTAGACTTTTAATCACAAATATAATAATGATGACATTTACTTAACATGTACCAAACGCCAGAAAACGGGGCTAGGCACTTTAATGAGCTCACTAACAATCCCTTCAACAACACGAGGCAGCAGGTACCATCATTATCCCCATTTTACAGATTAGGAAACAGAGACAGAGAGGTTAAAGTTATACTACTAGTAAAGGGAAGAGCCAGGATTTGAACCCACGTAGCTTGGCTCCCAGAGCTAAGCTCTGGACCCAGCATTCAGCCAGAGAGATGAGCCTCACTTAAGTCATCAATCCACCAAGAGGCCGCTTGGAGCAGAGTGGAAAACACATCTGAGCAGAGGACGGACTCTGCCTCAAAATGGCTGTGTCGTTCTGAGCAAGTTACTAAATCACTCTGAGTTTCAACTTCCCATCTATAAAATGCAGATCTCTAAGGTATTCATAATCATTTTGATGAGTGATTTTATTAGCACATGTTTAGTCAGTTTCCAAGAGTCTCGCACACTTTCCCAACTTTGTCTATAATGAAATACGTCTAAAGTTTATAGAACCAGATACCTCAGCAGCCTCTCCTGCAGTCTAGACCCTGCATTTGCTGGACTTTATTTTCCTACTATTTCCCCCCAAGATGTTCCTATACTCAATTTCAATCCAGTATCTCTAATGCTTATTTTTTAAACTGCTATCCAAACAAATGGGAAGAAAGCATTGCCTTTGGAAAAGTTAAGTCCGGTTTTCTCATTTCACTTATACACAGCCATTATTTACAAGTTACAGTGTTATTGTCATTCAGTAAATATTTTTACTTCTAGTTCCTAGTCTTCCCCATTTCACAAAGTTGATAGGCATCAGCTTGAACTCATTTGAATGAGAGGGTTTGGATGCAAAGAGAAACTGTCACCAGGAGTTTATTTCAAAAGTCCTGCCTGCCATTATCCAATTGCCTCTTTGACATCACCAGATATTCTTAATAAAGCCTGTGTTTCAGAATACTTTACACCACATAATTTATGCTGAAGTTTACAATCCAAAGGGCAGCTTTTTATTTTCTGCTGCAATTTTTAGCTTCCCTGGGTCTCTACTCCCATTGTTCTTTTCCCTTTATATTCAAACACTCTTCTGAAATGAACCTAATGCAACATTTTATGTTGCTATTCCATCACCCACTCTATTAACCAAGATATTAAACATGGGGTGAGCGATCCCACTCAAACCCCATTTGGAGTTTCACATATTATTATTACCACAACCTCTTTATCTATAAACCCTCAGCCAGTTTTCATTGAATCATTCCATTTTGAGATTGCTCATGTTTAAGTCTAATTTGAATTATTTAAAACCGTATGAGGAATTGGCAAATGATTTGATAATGTTCAAATATAATTGTCATCCCATAAGGGAATGATTTTATAATTCTATCAAAACTGCTATTGGTTTTGTCGGAAGCAATTTGTTTTATAGAACCCATTGCTTACTCCAAATTACAGTTCCCTTAGCCTTTGGACATTTGCATTTTCTTTTAATGTTTCTGACATTATGTGATGGTGCTGAGGTTAGATAAAACAAATTTATGGCCATCCCTCAGTATTTAAATATGATGGCTCACTGCTCTATGGGTAAGAACAGCTGAGAGACTGAAGGTGATCTGCAGCATCTGAGTGTTGTACACAGAGGATATTTATCAAATATTCTCCTGTGTTTGGTTTTGCTCTAAAGTCTGCATGGAATTTATGCTGGACTTGAGCCACCCAAGTCTCCAATTGCAGCATCTCAACCTAATCTGCTGACTCCTAACAGCAATCCACTAAGGCTCCATTACCCACACTGGTATTTTACCCCAGGCCACTTGCTTTCAGATTTCGGGGGCATCTTGTTGTCAATCATTACTGCTATTGTTACATTTCATTGTCATTATAATCACTATCATCAGGCAACACATCCTGAACTTTACATACACTAGACTGGCACATATTACAGAGAAGGCTGATTTTCTGCTCTTGAAAGAAGATGAAATGGCTATGTATATTTCTTTTATCACTAACCTTGTTTTACTGATACCTATCATTTATTATTATGTGCTAGAGGCCTTGTTAAGCAATTTATAAGCATTACTTTATTTAATCCTCAAGGCAGGAATTTTTATCTGTACTTAACAGATGATAAATTGAAATTCAACGAAGGGAGGTAATTTGCTCAAGCTCACAGAGAAATGCGTTGATGGAGCCACACTTTAATTCTGGTGGGTGAAGGATATGTAGGGATGGAGGGACTTCGGACCATAAGGGGACAGAGGGAGATGGAATCTATGTCACATCTATAGACATTGTATATAAAGTATGAGGCAGATTGGAAAGTCTCCTAAGTGGATTGATGGAAAGAGAGCAAGAAGGGAAACAGGAAAGAGTAACATTGTTATAGAGGTCTTCATTTCATTAATACAGAATATCCTCCTTGGTTTCATTTAATATTTTTCACCTTGAATTCTAATGTATCTTAATTTAATGCAACAGTTATACCGAATGAGCTGAAATTAATAGGATACAGTTATAAAACAAATGCATTCTTCCCCACCACTCCTTACTAAACTTGCTCCATCAAACAATCCAGTCTCTGCCCTTGGATGAAATCTTTATCAGGTCCCATAGTTCTTTGGATCACTCTTAGATAATATACAGATCGTCTTCTTGTTTGGACACAGAGAGGACCAGTCCAGGGTGATGCTGAGAACTGTAAGGCCCATTTTACCCAGTTTCCTCCGTATGCTGACTCGGGTCTACTCCAGTCCTGGTAGCTGCAACAGGGCAGAGGAGTGTGGTCTACTTCTTTCTCCTCTACACACCTCCTTCCTCCAGAGCTGGGAAGAGTATCAGCTTCAAATACCATTGTGATCTGGAGGTTCCAAGCTGACTCTATCTCTTGAGCAATTTTGTGGGTTTCTCAGTGATTGCCCCAGGGGAAACATCCCACTGTTGATCCCTCGATACCAGCTAGCTGCTTTCTGCTCCTTTCTCAGCCCCAGGCTCCAATGGATCACCGTTAAATTGGGTACCATCATCCCTCTGAGCAGTCCTTTGGGGGCAGAGTCCTCTTCTAAACTTCAGTCTAGCTCATCCATCCCACCCTCACCCCACGCGGTTTATTTTTGGTCCGCAAGAAACATGCACATTGCCCTAAGCAGCCCTGCCTCTCACTCATCTGCTTCCTCAAGCCAGTCTAGCCCCAGCTTCTCAGACAGCCCCTATGCTCCCCTAATTCTAGAGGCTCCAATTAAACTCTCTAAATGAAGCCCTCCACAACACCAAAACACATCTTTCACTCCCTCTACTCCTTTGGAGGCTGGGGAAACAGTCCTACCATTTCTTAGCATGTCCTGTTTGGAGAGTCTGGTTTCTTGCTTTAGACTGTGGTGTCCTTGGTACCCATTGCATTGTGTTTAGCTTTGGGGCTCTCAACCACAACCGAGACACAGAAGCCACTTAACATCCTCTCACATCTGCACTGTTGGTCCTGCCTTCTCTGTGTTAGTATTTGCCAATATCGCTTTTCCCACCCTTTTACTTTCAACGCCCCTGTGTCATTTTGTTTTGCATGTGTCTATTACAGACAGTCAGTTGATTTTTTTAACTGAATATATGTCTTTGTATTTTAATTTGGTACATTTAACTCATTCATTGTGATGTTAAATTCATTTCTGACATCTAATCTTTTCTGTTCTCCATGCTTTCTGGTTGTTTCTTTATCCCATCTCCCATCTCTTATTTATTTATTTATTTATTTATTTATGGCTTTGGATGAGTTAATTGAGTTTCCTGGGTTGTTTTTTTTTTTCTCAAATGGTTTGAAAATTGTATAGTTTACTTCTGTTAATGGTTTCTCTTATTAACATACATATTAAAATGTCTTTTCTAACAATATCTAGCACTAATCGGAATCTATATCCCCTAAACAATACAAGGACCATAACAGAATGTTACAGCTCTCTGCATCCGACCAGTTCTCCCTCTCATCACCCGCGTGGATTTAAATCTCCTTGGATTGTAACTACAGATTGTTGTTAACTTTTTTTTACAACCTATACCAGTTTCCAGGCTATCAGGCCAATTTTATAATGCTATTTCCCTGAACAGACTTTTGAGCAAGTGACCATCTTCCTCTAGACTCCGCATACTTTCTCCACAAACTTGTCTTTGAAAGCAAATTGGGACAGTTCCTACTGGGAGAGGCAGTGAGGGGAGCGGGGAACACCCCTGTGGCCGAGCCTCGGCCCCTGGCCTGGATCTCCACGGCTCCTTTGGAAGGAACATTTTTTAACCTCCCTTTGTTTCCTGACCTGCTCTGATCTGAACATGGTCCTGACCACCCCTCTATCCAGGCCTCTATGCAGTTACCCAATTCTTATTCTTTATTTTACCTCCTAGCATTTAAAAAAACAAAACCATATTTAGTGACTTCGGCATGGGATCCGGGAAGGCGGGGAGTCTGCCTGTTCCACCTGCGGTCATGAAGCAGTTCTCGCCCCAGCCCAGTTTCCTGAGGTGCCAGCCTCCATCACTGTCCTCAGACAAAGCGGGACGTCACTTGGTTGTTCGCTAAGGCTCTGGGTTTTCTGACATCCTGCTTGTCTTTCTCTAGGTAGTCAGGCAGAGCAACAGCCTTATGGTCTATTGCTTTTGCTTCTCATCTGGCTAATAACTCTCCAGGCCTGAGGAAGCGACTCTTCAGGCTCCCCAACCTCAGGCCGTGGCACCCTCTAGTGGCCACTGGCGGGCTTGCACTGTCAGCACTGAGTCCTAGACGTTTGCCTCCCAGCTGTTCTCAGAGGCATCACCTGCCAGTGGTAGCAATCCAACTGCAGGAGCAAGGATAGGAACTGAAAAGAACTCCGCGAACGCTGCTGCCATCGCCTCCAACATGGTCCCCTCTCCCGCTACCACTCTTCCTGAAGAAAGTCACAGACAGCTGGGAGACACTCTAATTGCCCTCTTTGGAAGTGCTTATCTATGGTTTTCAGGAAAGGCAAGAAGGTTGTCTCCTGGTTCTCCAAGTTGAAAGGGTACCTGAGGTCAGCAGTGCTTCTCTCTGCTAGCAAACAGCCAGAAAACCTCTCTAGCTCCTTCTTTAAAAAAAAATTAGCCAAGTTTTTCTTTTTTTAATGGAGGTACTAGGGATGGAACCCAGGACCTCATAAGCACGTACTCTACCGTTGAGCTATACCTGCCCCCGCCCCAGCTTCTCTGCAGCATTAAGCTGCAGGTTCAGCTTCCCTACCTAGTGGTATGACCCCTGACATTATCTGCAGACTTTGCCAGGAATCTATCAGTGAACTCCACCCGCAGGAGCGGCACCTCACCTAAAAGCTGAAAGGGAACAATTCAGTGATGAAGTTCTGATTCTCACAAGGACTTCAGGCAGGCTGGATGAGAGGAGGTAGCACATATTGCCAATAGCTCGGGCTGGCCCTCCCTCCAAAGGACCCAACTCTGACCCTCACCCCGTGCTCCAGCCACATGCAGTGGTTCCACCTTCTCATGGCAGGATGGTTAATGGGTGGCTGTCTTCTCCCTAGGTAATTAGAGGCTCAGAGATGTTGGGCACCTCACATGACACAGGCTGCCCCACTGCAGATGAATACTAAAATGGGTGACAGAGGACACTGTCATGGGGAGAGGAGGTGCTGCCCTTCCCACCCTGTGGTCCTTGGTCCTACTTGACTCAAAGTCCACGATCAGTGATCTCCTAGGACAGGGGCTAGCAAAGTATGGCCCGTGGGTCAAATCCGGACTGCCAGCTGGTTTTATGCAACCCACGAAAAAGGGTGC
This sequence comes from Vicugna pacos, assembly GCF_048564905.1. Taxonomy (NCBI): domain Eukaryota; kingdom Metazoa; phylum Chordata; class Mammalia; order Artiodactyla; family Camelidae; genus Vicugna; species Vicugna pacos. Next base: position 15,199,386 of record NC_132998.1, read on the forward strand.
CTTTTACATTTTTAAATGGCTGCGGCGAAAATCAAAAGAAGAATAACATTTCATGACATGCCAAAGTGATACGAAATAAAAACTTCCATGTGCATGAATAAGGCTCTGTTGGAACATGGCCATACTCACTCCTTTATAGACTGCCCGTGGCTGCTTTCACACCACAATAGCAGAGCTGAACAGTTGTGGCAGACACCATATGGCCCACAAAGCTGAAAATATTTACTATTTGGCCCTTTACAGAAGAAAGCTTGCTGCCTTCTCTCCTAGAAGATCTATGTCTTCTAGTCCATTGCAGACTTCATGGACCCAGTTGGATGGGGTAAAGAATGTGTACTGGAGTCTTGCAGGGAATGAAGGTGACTTCACATCATGAAGCCCCTAACTGAAGACTTTGGATTTAATCCAGTGGGCCATAGGGAATCTTAAAGTCAGTGCTAAGATCAAAGCAGTACCTTCTGGAGACTTAACATGGCAGTCGTGGGTAGGAAGGATTGAATGAGATAATTCTGAGCTAGAGAGACTGGTGGTGAGGAATAACAACTGAGGGCTTGAAGTAAGAAGAGTCAGAAAGAGGAAGGAGTGGCTACTAGCGGCATGTTAGGGACAGTGACAGAGAGCGGCAGACAGGCTGTGGTCAAAGAAGCAAACACAAGCATGCTGAGGCCATCAGTGACTGTAGTAATGAGACACCAAGAGCCTGTGTCCACAGGACCAGGGATCTTCCCAAGGGTAATCTGGGTTTGCCAACTGGTATCATTCTTAACCAGGTAGTCCTGCAGGTAGATTTACTTTTGCTTTCCAACAGCATCTTTAAAATACAACATAGCACCTGAAAGATTATGGACATGGAACACAGAAGATAAGCAGCTTGAGACTGATGGGCATCACTGCATAAATTCATGGGTAGAACTATGGCTGGGGAACTCTGAAAGCTAGTAAGTCTTTTCCTAATCCCTCTAAAGTAATAACTTCTGCCCAGATACCCCTGGGCTCCTTGCCATATACTTTCATTAGACTGAAATTAACTGGCATGATCAGAGTTATTAAGGAGAGGAAATCGTCATAATTTCTAAAGAAAAGTAAGCTCCATAATTGTTCCTACAAAGTTATAATGGAAGATAAGCTGTAATTGCTGCCCTGAAAAGTTCCATGAGCAAATCTCATTTACTGCAGGGAAGGGTAAAATCATGAAATTAATATTTTTTTTAAAAGGAAGCACATTGCAATATGAAAATCACTTTATCATATTACTTGAACTTACACAAAGTACTAATTACACCATTCAGAACTCATCCTCAGTTTGTAAATGTACTAAAAAATGTAAGGTCCAAATTAAACTTTGAGTTGTAAGACTTCAGTGACGTGAACTGCAGAGGAAAGGACAGTTGATTTTTGTCTTTCACATTTCCATTGTAGGGTGGAGAAATTTTTTCGACAAGAATGAGTTAATAGTAGCATAGATCATCGTAACAGGAACAGATGGGATTTGTAAAATAGCGATTCGTTGCTGTTAAACAGTTACAGAGTACAGATTTGAAGGTAAGTCCCTAAAATCTTTGTGTGTGTTTAATTTTCTTTCATCACCTGGAATTTCTTACACTACTCTTAGTTTACTAACTTACTAATACAGACCTTACTCTCTCAAAATACTTTTCAAAATGATGTTACATCTAAGAGTCTATAAGACAGAAAGACTTTCTGAGATCTTAGCCAGAAAACGCCACTGATGCTTATAGTTATGTCCAAGGCTATAGCAGAAGCAGTCACCAGAATTAGATGATGATTTTCAGAACACCTGTCCTACAAAAATGTGAACTAGTCCAAGTGGCCTTTAAAAATCATTATTTAAAAAGTGATTCTTTTTTTTTAATTGATGTACAGTCAGTTACAATCTGTCGATCTCCAGTGTAGAGCACAATGTTTCAGTCATGTATATACATACATGTATTCATTTTCATATTCTTTTTCATTAAAGGTTATTACAAGATATTGAATATAGTTCCCTATGCTATACAGAAATTTGTTTTTTAATGTACTTTTATATATACATTTTATATATATATATATATATATATATATACGGCTAACATTTACAAATCTCAAACTCCCAAATTTATCCCTTCCCACCGCCTTTCCCCCAGTAACCATAAAATTGTCTACTATGTCTGCGAGTCTGTTTCTGTTTTGTAGATGAGTTCATTAGTGTCCTCTGAAAAAGTGAATCTTCACGTAAAACATAAACACTTTAGATCTGTATACAGAAATTACATACTGAAAGAGGTAAAGAAGGAAAGAAATTTAAAAATAGGAAAGATATATGACTAAAAGTCAAAAACAGAGGGAACACTGGCCCATTTTTTATGTTCTTTGTGTCCTGGTCTCTCCAGCACTCAACGATTCACAACAATTCTCCTTCCTCACAAAAGACTGTCAATGAAGCTACCAGAATTATAAAAATTACAAAAGGAAAAATCTCACTGGGAAGACAAACCTACTGTAAATGTAGTAGATCACCCACTTATAAAGCTAGTAGGAAGGTTAAAAAACAAAAGTATTAAAGTCACCTATATTCACAAGTAATTAAGGAATACGAAAAACAAAAAGATGTAAGATATGATGTCAAAAATATTAAATGTGGGGGGAAGAGTAAAAACGCAGGGCTGTTAGAATGTGTTTGAACTTAAGAGATCATCAACTTAAAATAATCGTGTATATATGTATATAGGTTGTTATTTATGAACTGCATGGTAACCACAAACCAAAAACCTATAGTGGATACACACACACAAAAGACAAATCTTCTACACAGTGAAAGAAACCATCAACAAAATGAAAAGGCAGCCTACTGAATGAGAGAAGATATTTGTAAGCAATGTATCTGATAAGGGGTTAGTATGCAGAATACACAAAGAACTCACAGAACTCAAATCAAGAATATAAAAAAGTCCTATTAAAAAATGGGCGAAAGACCTAAATAGGTGTTTTTCCAAAGAGGACATAGAGATGGCCAACAGACACTTGAAAAGATGCTACTTAGCATCACTAATCATCAGGGAAATGCAAATCAGAACCACAATGAGATACCATCTCACACCTGTCGGAATGACAATCAACAAAAGGACAACAAATCACAAGGGTTGGTGATGATTTGGAGAGAAGAGAGCCCTCATGCGCTGTTGGTTGGATTGTAAATTGATGCTGCCATTATGGTAAATAGTATGAAGTTTCCTCAAAAATATCAAAAATATTGCCTTTAGAATAAAAAACCAGCAATAATAAAGCCAATAGTCACAGCAAAAAAAAAAAAAAAATTAAAAATAGAACTGCTATATGACCCAGCAATTTCACTTCTGGGTATTTCCTCAAAGAAAACAAAAAGACTAATTCCAAAAGATATGTGCACTCTAATGTTCATCGCAGCATTAATTACAATAGCCAAGATAAGGAAGCAATCTAAGTGTCCATCATTAGATGAGTGGATAAAGAAGATGTGGTATAGACATAGAATGAAATATTATTTAGTCATAAAATAAATGAAATCTTGCCATTTGCCACATGGATGCCATCAAACATGGGTGGATCTAGAGGGTAGTATGCAAAGTTAAATAAGTCAGATAGAGAAAAACACCATATGATCTCACTTATATGTATAATCTTTAAAAAAAAAAGTAAAATGAGAACAGACTCATAAATACAGAGAACAAACAGGTGGTTGCCAGAAGGGGGTGGGTAGGTGAAATAGCTGAAGGGGATTAAGAGGCACAAACCTTCAGTTATACAATAAATCAGTCACAGGGATGTAATATACAGCGAAAGGAATATGGTCAATAACATTGTAATAGCTTTGTATGGGGGCAGATACGTACCAAACTTACTCATTTTATAATGTATGCACATGTCAAGTCATTATGGAATACAACTGAAACTAACACAATATCGTCCATCAACTATATTTCAGTTTTTTTTAATGTAATATTTTCTTTGGAGAAAATCAGATAAAGTAATTAAACAAGAAGTGCCAAGATAATCTATGGAAATTTGAGAGTACTTAGAAGAGCATTTTACCCAGAGTATCATTTCAGAACAATGTAATACACTTAAACAGAACAAATTAATATAGCACAGGGGTTAAGTGATCATATTTTGGGGTAAGAGGGTTTTATTCTGAATTCTGCAACTTGCTCATTTACTTGAGTGAGTGACTCTAAGCCTCATACTCATCATCTATAATACAGGAATGACATTATAATGTATTATATTTACATGTCACAGGTAAATATATAATACATATTAATGCTGCCTTATAAGATTGCTTAGAATAACTAAGTAGAGCAATAATGCTTAGCATGGTGTTTTGCATACAATAAGTACACAGTAAATGTGAATTATTATTAGCTTCCCTTTTCTAAAAACCTCATCTTCTATAGAGTAATGAAGAAGCAACTTGTTACTTTTGTGTGATAACAAGGTTTTGCCTTTAATTTTAGTAAGGACACAATTTTAGTGTCTCCTATATGCCAGGTGCCTTATATCCTGTATCTCATTTAATCCTCAAAGGACTCCTCTGAATATGTGTTACCATTCTCACTTTATAAGTTAGGACCCTAAACTAGAGATGTTAAGTAACCTTTCCAGAATCGCACAGATTGTAACTGTTAAACCTGGAATCAAATCCAGATACGTCTGACTTCATAGCCCACATTCTACAGCAGAGATAGCAAATAGATTTTAATCAAATTTCAAGTTAAGAACACAAAAAAGCTACTGGGTCATGTCAAAAGGACTTTGGATCCCATCTGAAAAGGCCAAAGATGAGGCAACTGGAGCATCAGAAACAATAATGACTACCATAGCTGAAAAACAGAAAATGTATTAAAATTCCTAAGTTTATGAATTTAATCTAAAGACAGTTCATTTGACATTTCTGGAGGTTGCTAGGACACAACGTCATCATTTTGAAAACTGGTGAATAAAAGGAAAGAATCAAACTCTTATCTTGCTTTTCCAGTATCAATTATCCAGGTGAGATATGCAAACATCTGACCAATTGTAAAGGCCCGAAAAGGCACACACTTGCCACATTCAAGAAACAGCAAGGGGGAGGGTATAGCTCAGTGATAGAGTGTATGCCTAGCATGCATGAGGTCCCGGGTTCAATTCCCAGTACCTCCACTAAAAATAAATAAATAAACCTAATTACCTCCCCACCCCACCCCCGCCAAAAAAAAAAAATGAAAGAAACAGCAGAGATGCCACGTGGATGGATCCCAGTCCCAGGGGGGGAAGAGTAACCTGAGATGAGGTCAGAAGGGGAAATGGGGTCAGAGTCGGTGTACAGAGTTTGCTAAGCTATTATAAGCGTAAACCGGAAGCCACTGCAGGACTTTGAACAAAGAGGTACGTGGTCTGACTTCTGGTTAATAGAGTCACTCTGATTGCTGTGTTGAGATTACACTGATGGGGGAAACAAGAGGAAAATCTGGGGGGGGAGCAATTAGGAGGTTATATAATAATCCTATGTGAGATGATGGTGGCTTGAACCAAGACAGTAGCAGGGAAAGAGGTGAGAAACGGTTGAATTTTGAGATTTATCTTAAAGTTAGACCTGGCAGGAGTTGCTGATGGACTGGGTGTGGGGAAGGGGAGCAAGAGGAAAGACAAGGATGAGTCCAGGGCTTTAGTTCTGAGCAAATGAAGTATGGCCTGCCTTCAACTGAAATGGAGGAGACCAATGACGAGCAGGTGTGGGGCGAGGAAGAACAGGAGCTCAATTTCGATGTTACGTTTGTGAAGCGTATTATACATTCAAGTGAAGTGACAAGTAGACACCTGCATTTATGAGGTCTGGAGTTCAGGGGAGTTGTTTGGGCTGGAGATACATAGTCAAGAATTTGTCTCATAAAGAAGGGAGTGTCAGCTGTATCAAATCCTGCCGACAGGCCGAGAAAGACAAGGGAGAACTGACCATTGGATTAAGCCACTTGGAGGCCACCGATGACCCTGACAAGGAAACCTTCATTGGCATGGTGAAGGTGAGAGTGCAGTTGGAGAGAGTTCATGAGGAAACAGGAGGAGAGAAATTCATGAGAGTCAAGTGATTTCTTTTGCAGTTTGCTGAAAACAGAAGGAAAGAAATGAGACGGTAGCTGGAGAGGAAGGTGGGATCCAAACAGGGTGGGTTGGCTGGCTGGCTTGGTCCCTTGGTTTGGTTTGATTTAGGGTTGTTTGTTTTTAAGATTGGAAGAATAATAGCATGTTTGTACCTCATGAGAAAGATACAGTAGAGAAGGAAAAATCATCACTGCAGGAGAGGGGGAGAGGAAAGTTGCTGGAGTGATGTCCCTGAGCAGGTGACACTGGTTGGAAAAGCTGGCTTTGCCAGAAACACAGACAGTTTAGCCACGGAACTGGGGAGAAGGAAATGTATCTGACACAGATGCAGGTAAGAGCCTAAACGTGGTGGTGCCGACTGCTGAGGGTGGATGCATAAAAGGAAGAAGGTAAAAGCTTCCAGAACCCCCAGCAGCTGCAGATTTCCCCAAAGCAGTATCATTGTTCTGAAAAGCACCCCTGTCCTAGAGCCAGAAATCTGCTCTCAGCTTTAGGCTCTCTCTGGCCCTGGCATCCACGGGGTCAGGGATACGTGGCCACCTGCAGCTTGTGCCTGTGGCACCCTCCCCACTCCAGACCACCCTCCAGGCACTTAGACTCCAGAATTCTCTTTGCCTAAACAAGCCATCTTCCAGAGTCTGTAGATGCCTCTTCCCCTTGTCTGTCCTGCTGAGAGCAGAGCTGAGCCCTCCCACGCATCCCCTCTTCCCCAAGGTGTGCTCCTCGAAGCCTAAGGGGTGGCCGCTGGGTTGTGTGGAAGAAAGGAGCTCAGGCAAGTGAGCTAGGGGGTCCATACACACACGTGCCACCCCCTTGAGATGCAGAGCAGAGCTGCAGGGTCCTCACTTGTGCACTTTGTAGAGGGACAGTTCTACTGAAACGAAGAGCTCGTTACTCTTGATCAGGAAGATGGTAAAATCTAGTGGTTTCAGTCACCCGTGAGAACCAAGGGTGCTATTCTGCAGAGACCCCATTCCGCAGCAAAGAGTGGCAGTGAAGTGGAAAGACCATGTTATTTCTAAAACCAAAGTCTGAGCCACCTGACTTCTATTCCCCGCTGAAAAGCGGTAGGATGAAGGAGAAAGATCCTGGGAGACTTTGCTGTGAGGCCCATCAACCTCTGGAAAATCAGAAACTGAGATGACATGGCCCCCAGGGGAAAGGAAAGATCAGATTTAGAGAGAAGATGTTGGCAAAAACAACTCTAGGAATAGGGTTGCCAGCTAAAAATACAGTATGCAATAGTTGTGATATTCTTATATTAAGAAGTTATTTGTTGTTTATCTGAAATACAAATCTAACTGGTCATCCTGTATTTTTATTTGGTGCATGTAGCGATCCTACCCGGGAGAGGCATCAGAAGCGACTCTGGCTAATTCCTCTACATCTTACCCTACCCACCCCCATCTCTCCTACATTAGCCAGCAAATATGAGTAACAGAAAGGCAGGCGGGAAGAAGTGAAGGAGGGGGAGAGAGACAGAAGAGGCAGGGAAGACAAGGGGGAAAGAAAAGAAGGAAAGCTAAGGGAAGAAACAAGAGAGACAGAAAGAGAAAAACAAAGAAAGACAGAGGCATGTAACTAAAACACAAAACCAAAAAAAAAAAATCCAGGGAAACAGATTTTTTAAAAGTTAAAGAAATAGTTTCAGAGAAATTACAAGCATGACCTTACATTAAAAAGAGCCGAGAAAAGAAGAAAAATAATTCAAAAGAAGAGCTGATAAGCCAACAGAAGGAGCTTCAAAAGAAAGTGAGCCAAGAAAGCTTAGGAAAGAAATGAAAGAAAAATTAAAATGTCACAGAGATAAAAAGCCACATTAGAAGGAATAAAAATAAAATAAAATTTAAACACAGTTCTGGGGGAAGGATGCATGAGGAAATAAAACAGAACGAATCACAAGGATAGTTCGTGTGAGCATGTTATGAATAGTAGACACGGCAGATACAAAATAGCCATTATTTGTGTTTCCAAGGATGAAAGCAAACAACTGAAATTTTTGTTTAAATCTAGTAACAACAATAATTATAATAATAGATACTATTTACTTGAGCGCTTGCACTGCTCTAAGCGTATTGAGGATGACCTCATTTAATCCTCATATCAATCCTGGTCGGTATTATTATCTGCTCCATTTTAAAGATGAGGAAATTGAAGCAGAGAGAAGTTAAGTAACTTCCTTAAAGTCACACAGTAGTAGTAGAGCCAGGATTTAAAACTAGACAGCCAGATTTAACAATCTTTACAACTTAACCACTCAAAACATTTCTAAAATCAGGGAAGTCTTGAAATTGCAGATCTAGAAAGCATTTCTTATCTCTGGAAAAACTGATTCAGTGTAAGTAACACTAGTTCATCTCTTGATATAGAGACTAAAATTTAAGGATAAAGAACGATGGGGCATCCACGTGGGAAAAGCAAGTCATAGATGAGGGAAAAAATTGATGTGGCCTCAGATTTCACCATAATTAAACCTAAGGCTGTGTGGTAGTGCTGCAGTCTGTAAGGGTCTGAAAGGCAGGAAGCTTATAATAACAGGCTGTGTTGTTCTCTAAGTATGAAGGTAATAAGAAATATTTCAGCATGGAAGATTTCAGGAACTTAAGACAGTTAGCTTGCATCATTCTCCTGCTGTAGACCACTCAAGACTGTGGTTCAAGTCCAACCTCTATGGTCAGCCTTTACACATTCCTTCACAATCTCTTTTCTACCTACTTTTTCAGTCTTATCTGGGGCCATTTCTTCCAGAGCCCTTGCTCTGCTAAAACATCACGCTCAGTTCTAAAGCTTCCTTCACTGCTTTCAACTCAGTAGATACTCACCAGACACCTCTGATGCTGCAGGCTCTGTGCGAGGCATGGGGATACAGCAATCCTGTAACCAAGCAGGACACTATGGGGCTTTCCCAGGACAGGCCCCCCACCCACCCATGTCCTCTGCCTGCCTCTTATTTGTAGAAAAACTGTAGTCTCCTAGGCCTCCCCTGAGACACAAAAGCCTAGCTCAAGAATTCATGATTGAAAGGATGTGAACATGTAGTGACAAAAAGAGTGGTTTGGCCAGGACAACTGGTAAGAATTTAAACAGTAAATCAGCCACATGACAGTTAAAGAATCTTTAGTTCCTCCCCGAAGTACCTGGGTAACAGTACCTGTTGTACATTTCCTGAGTTGTTCAACAGATGCTAAAACCCCCACCAGATGGAAGAAGTTAACTACTTGATGACCACATGCGCAGGAGCCTGAGGACTGACAATGTTAACCCTGGTGACATCGCCCTGTTACCATCAACCAATCAGAGAATTGTGCACCAGCTGATCACACACCCCGTGACTCTCTTCCCTCACCTTGCCTTAAAAATGCTTCCCTGAAACCTGTTGGGAAGTTCGGGTCTTTGAGCACAAGGCACCTGTTCCCCTTGCACAGCCCCTGCGATAAATCTTTCTCTGCTCCAAACTCTGACATTTTGGGTTGTTTGGCCTCACTGTGCACCAGGCACACAAACTTGGGTTTGACAGCAGTCCTGTCCTTAGGCAGTTTATAATCAAGTGAGGGAAGTCAGATTAAACAAGGAATTGCAAGTAGGATGAATGCCACAGATGGAGAAGTAGTGTGCTGTCTGGGGTGCCAGGGAAAGCCTTCCTGCAAAATCGGCATTTCCACTGAAGGATGAAGTAGATTTAACTGGTCCAACAGGGTAAAGATGGAGTTTGGGGCTAGAAGAGAACTGCAAGCAGAAGGAAAAGACCCAGAGGTGAGAGAGGGTATTATATCTATGAGGAACTAAAAAAAAAAAAAAAGAAATTCAATTTGGCTAGTATGCAGCAATCAAGGGAAGAGAGGCATGAGGTGTGCAGATGGGAAGCAAAGGAGAGCAGACCAGCTATATCGATAAGTCACGTGAACATCTTTTTATGGGTGTCTATGGCCACAGCTGTTTCCTGTTTGTCTTAGGTAAGAGTTATTAATAACAAAGACGACTGTGACTGCTGAGGGCAGAGCTCTACGCCCAGAGCACCGCACCACGGGGGTCTCCTCCGCCTTGGTGGGCACAGTCTCGTACGCGGGCAGCCTGAAGACCTCACCTACCTGCACCACCCGCTAACACATCCTTATGTGATAAGTAAGTCCTGCATCTTTTTGAAAAAAAAACTTTCCATTTTAGAAGAGTTTAAACTTACAGAACAGTGGCAAAAATAGAACAAGAATTTCCACATATCTCCCACACACTTTCCCCTTTTGTTCACATCTTACATTAGCACGGTACACTTGTCACAACTACTAAACCAATATTGATACACTATTATTATCCTGGTTTCCTTAGTTTTTACCTAATGTCCTTTTGCGTTTGCTCCAGGATCCCGTCCACAAGATCATACTACATTTAGGCATCACGTCTCCTTAGGCTCCTCAGACTTCCATGTTTTTAGTGACCTTCACAGTTTTGAGGGGTACTGGTGTTTTGTAGAATGTTCCTCAATTTGGGGTTTGTCTGATGTTTTTCTCATGATTGGCCTGGAGTTTATGCACTTTGGGAGAGAAAGACTACAGAGGGAAAGTACCATTCTCATCACATCGTATCAAGGGTACATGCCATCAGTGTGTTGGTGTTGACCTTGATCACCTGGCTAAGGTGGTGTTTGTCAGGTTTCTCCACCGAGAAGTTCCTCTTCTCTTCCTCCTTTGCACACTGCGTTCTTTGCCAGGAAGTCACTATGCACAACCCACACTTGAGGGGTGGGGAGATACTCTCCACCTCCTTGAGAGCAAAGTACATATACAGATAATTTGGAAAGCTCTTGCCCAAAAAATTTATAATTCTCTTATTTACTTTTTTTTTTTAATTTAAGTACAGTCAGTTACAATGCATCAATTTCTGGTGTACAGCACTGTGTCCCAGTCATGCATATACATACATTCTTATTTATTCAGTCATTTATTTATATCAGTATAGACTCGTAGACATTTGTTTTATAATTTGGGTTAAAATCTGATACTAATTATATGTTTTGTGGCTAAAATTGTTCCAGCTTAGCCGTTGCGAGCTCTTTCAGTTGGCTTTGTCATACCTCATTGTTGCAGTTTTTATTTCTTTGAGCACTTTCTTACTTTCTGGAACTACAAAATGCTACCGCATTGTCATGTATGTTCCTTGTCCCAGCTCTAGAATAAGCCATGTCTCCAACGAGCCCTGGTTCCTTCTGTTGAAGAATGGTATTAGAAACCAAGATCTGAGTGTCAGGTATATTCATTATTACTGGGCTGTCGTAGCTTCTAGGCTCTCTTGATCTGACAGAGAAAGGAAATCCATGTTTGTGTGCTGTCCCCACACATATCTATGAATATTTCTGTAAGTATCCATCTGTATCTATATTAAGCTAAACATGAATTCATACTGACGTTTCTAAATCTAATCCTTGACCACATATAGATCATTCCAGCTTGTGCCTCTTTTCTTATCCATACCTCCTATTCCAGCAGTCAGAAATGAACAGCACCGTCTTCTCTTCATTCACTTAATTCCAGCATACATTTTTAGTGATTTCAGAATTGCTAACTCATACCTCCATGAAAAACAACTTCACCAACTAGAGTACAGTTCCGTTTGCCTTTAGTCTTAGGTTCCACTCATTTCCAAAGTTAGTTAGGTGAGCACATCCCCCATCCCACTCCCTGAAATAGTTACATTCTTTTCTCACAGTTTTCATTCCATCCTGAGATTCCCCAACCTCCTGAATGATTTTTAAAATTTGCTACCTTAAGATTCACTCTTTGTGTTGTAAAGTTCTATGGGTTTTAACAAATACATAATGCCATGTATTCATTATTACAGAGCCATACAGAATACTTACCTACCATAAAAAAAAAATCCCCTGTTTCAACTATTGAACCCTCCCTCCTCCAAAATTAATCTGTTTACCATCTATATAGGTTTGTCTTTTCCAGAATGTCACATAAATGGAGTCATATAATATGTAGCCTTTTCAGACTAGTTTCTTTTTCTTAGTAACATACGTTTGAGGTCACTCATATTATTGCATGGTTGATAGCTCATTCTTTTTCATGGCTGAATAGTATTTCATTGTATGGATAAACCACAATTTGTTTATGCATTCAGCTATTGAAGGATACTGATTGCTCTCAGTTTTTGTCAATTACGAATAAACTTGCTACCAACATTTGCATGCAAGTTTTTGTGTAGACATAATTTTTAAATTAATTTGGTAAATACTTAGGGGCACAATTGCTGAAACATATGGTAAGGCTATGTTTAGCTTTGCTAACTCTAATCTTTAATATTTCCTTCTGCTTGCTTGGGGTTTAGTTTTTTTCCTCTTATCTTCTTCTCTAGTTCCTTCAGGGGGAAGGCTAGGTTATTAATTTGAGATCTTCCTCCTTTATAAATATAGGTGTTTATAGCTATAAATATTCCTCTTAGAACTGCTTTTGCTACAACCCATAAATTTGGGTAAGTTGTTGTTTCTTTCTTTCCCCCAGATTTACTGAGGTATAATTGATGTATAACATTATGTAAGTTTAAGACAAGTTTAAGATTTGATACACTTATATGTTGAAAAATTATTACCAGCACAGTGTTAGCTAACACCTCCATCACATCACATAATTACTATTTATTTCTGTGATAAAAAAACATTCAGGATTTACTCTCTTAGCAACTTGCAAATATATAATACAGTATTATTAACCATAATCACCCCAGAACTTATTCATCTTATAAATGGAAGTTTGCACACTTTGACCATGTCCCCATTTCTCCCACTCCCAGCATCTGGTAACTGTTATGTTTTCATTTTTATTTGTTTCAAGATTATTTAACTTCAATTTGTTTCACTTTCATTTGTTTCAATTTTAATTTGTTTCAAGATATTTTCCAATTCCTCTTGTGATTTCTTCTTGGACCACTGGTTAAGATAATGTTTGTTTAATTTCCACATATTTGTGAATTATCCAGATTCCTTCATATATTGTGTGCCCATTAATATATTAATGTTTTATGCATTTGTCTTTTAAATCATGTAGAGAAAAAGAGGAGTTACAAACCCAAAATGTATTACTGCTAGCTTTATATTTATCCATGTGGTTTTCTTTACAAATGTTCTTTATTTCTTCATGTGAACTTGAGGTACTGTTTACTTTTCAGCCAGGACTCCCTTTAACATTTCTTATAGAGCAGGTCTGTTAGCTCTCTGAGTTTTTCTAGGAATGTCTTAATTTCTGCATTTTTGAAGGACAGTTTTGCTGGACACAGAATTCTTGGTCATTTTAGACTACTGCAACTATCATAACAAAAAACCACAGCCTGTTTAGCTTGAACAACAGAGATTTACTTTTCTCACAGTTCTGGAAGCTGGAAATCCAAGATCAAAGCATCAGTCAGGTCAGTTTCTGGTGAGGTCTTCCTCCTTGGTTTGCAGATGGCACCTTCTTCCTGTGTCATGAAGGCCTTTTCTCTGTGCATGCCTGCCCTAAGAGAGATCTCTGGCATCTTTATCAGATCAGAGACACACCGCTATAATTTTACCTTTTCACTAAACTTAAGCTTCTTGTTCTTTATTAAGGCTTGTTGCAAGCTTTTGTTTAGATTCCACATTCAGCTAGAAAAATTTCTTCTGACAGCTTTGGCCAGCTTATTCATGGCTTTTGTAGAGGGATGGACTTTTGGAGTTATCTACTCTGCCATTTCACTGAGAACTCTTTTTCCCATTTTAAAATTGGTTTGTTTTCTTATTTTTACGTTTTAAGAGTTCTGTGTATATTCTGAACACAAGTATTTTATTTGCTATGTGATTTGCAAATACTTTCTCCCAGTGACTAGTCTTTTAATTCCTTTAACAGTGTCTCTTGCAAAGCAAAAAAAAAAAAATAGAATTTTAATAAAGCCCAACATCCATTTTTTTTTCTTTCATGGATCATGCTTTGGGTGTTGTATTGAAAACCTCATCACCAAACTCAAAATCACATAGATTGTTTCATATGTTTTTAGGTACAAGCTTTATAGTTTTGCCTTTTTTTCTTTAGGTCTATGATTTGCTTTGAGTTAATTTTTGTGCAGGGTGTAAGGTCTGCGTCTATGTTTATTTTTTTGCATATGGATGTCCAGTTGTTCCAGCAATATTTGTTGAAAAGACTGTTCTTTCTCCATTGAACTGCCTTTGTACCTTTGTCAAAAATCAGCTGTCACTCTATTTCTGAGTTCTCTATTCTGTTTCATTGACCTACATGTCTATTATTTTGCCAATACTAAGTACTCGATCAGTGTAGCTTTAGAGTAAGGTTTGAAATGGGGCAGTGTGAGTCCTCCAATTGCATTCTTCTTTTTCAGTTTTGTGTTGGCTATTCTTTGTTCAGATCTGCATTTTTGACTTTATCTTTTCCAAACACACCATAACAGAACAACTGCTAAGGATGGTGAACTTTAAAGTTCATAATACTAGGTACATTATATATAGGTTTGAGAAAGAGGTTTAAGAAAGGGGAATAAAGGTGTTCCAAGGGTCCCTTGCTAGGCAACCATGAAAAACACAGGAAGATTTGTTGAAAAGACAGAAGGAAGGGCAGAAATTTTATGAAGCTTGCTCTCCAAACCACCGTGGCAAATGAAGAGTTATTAACATTACCATCCCAGATCCCTAGGTTTTATACGTGATTGCCAGTCAAAAGATTTGGTTAGGTCAGTGTTTAAAATTGTGAATCTACTCACCATAAACAAAACCTCTTATAATGCTACGATGATGACAAAGATCTAATTTTACTAGAATTAATACACAACATCTTCCAAGTAAGCCTATCCTTTTAAAAAATAGAATAACTAGAAGTGTTGAGATTTTGATCAAAAATAATGTCTGTGACAAAGATCACCTAAGAGATAGTCTGTCGCATTCTGTACAAGTTTTTCCAATTGGGAAATTTGAATAGGAGTTTGTTGCTAAGATGAACAAGTGTCCTATACTTATTCCTGATGTCTCGGGGAAAACTGAGTAAATCTGAGGAAAAGAATGATCATGACAGAAGATTCTTCTAAAAGACGGTAAGAGCTTCTTCAGCTTAAGGGGCAATTTAAGGCTGCCACATAATTAATGTTCTTGCTTCCAGATTAGTCAAACTACTCAGAATGATGGGTTTTCCAAACAAGTAAGAAGACTCAGTGAATTTTATTTTTATCACCATTTAAAAAGAAACCATGCACATTTCTTCCTTTGAGTGGTATAAATTCTAGTGTCTTCTCCTTAGTACTAAGTGTTTCAAAATCTTCAGGAAATGTTAAGTGTTAGAACTAAAACAATATGATATTTAAATAACCAGTGGGGATTCCACTTGAAAAAATCTGGTCTCTATTTAGGGGAAACCATCTATCCGATATCTTCCACAGCAGACAATATGGCAAAGTAGCACTTTAAGAGTCAATTATCTAACATCTCATTTCCTTGTTCCTCCAAAACACAGGAACTCTTCCTTATAGGCTCTATAATGAGAACTTTTTCTGTTGGATGCTATTAAAATTTCCTTTGTGTGCTTTAATTCGGGAGAAACGGTGCTAATGTTGGTGGTCTCTAAATTACGGTTGCGTTTATTTTCAATTGTGTTTGGGAGTGGAATGAGTCATTCTTCAACTTCCTTAAAAGAAATTAGAGTGAGTCCTTCTTTAATATAGACTAATACAAAACTCATTTTGAAAGTAGCACATTGTGACTTATGGGTAATAAAATACTGGCTTGCTTTTACCCCTTTTGACACTATCGTAAGCCAACCTGACTCTTACTTTATCCCCTTATCAGCTGAGGATATGTCATTTTACCAGAGGTTCTTTTACTTATTTGCCTCATTCACTCATTGACAACAACTTTAGGTGAAGGAAAAAAAAAAAAACAGAAACAAACTCTGCTGCTTCTTACTAACAGTAACAAGAGTAGAAAGGGCTTATGTGTCAAGATATTGAGTAAGTATTAAAATAATGTAGCCAAATTTCACTTGGCAGCACAAATTACATCACACTTTTGTCAAGGCCCAAATTTTACTTCCTAGTTACTGCCTAGTGATGGTGGAGAGTTTCTGATCTCTTGCAAAGTAACCCACCCCCAGTATTCCTAGGATGTCTCACTTGTCCTAAACTCCTACCATATTTATTCTATTAGACTATTTTCTATTAAAAAAAGAAAGAAAAGAAAAGAAAGAAAGAAAAGAAAGAGAGAAAGAAAGAGAGAAAGAAAGAAAAACGAAAGAAAGAAAGAAAGAAAGAAAGAAAGAAAGAAAGAAAGAAAGAAAGAAAGGAAGGAAGGAAGGAAGGAAGGAAGGAAGGAAGGAAGGAAGGAAGGAAGGAAAGAAGGAAGGAAGGAAGGAAGGAAGGGAGAAAAAAGAAAGAAGGAAAGAAAGAATGGACCCACAACCCTCTCCTACCATTCTACCTAACAAAGTAATCCTTTGCTGAGGACTGCGGCTGCCCTGGTGGAGCCCTGGTGAGAACCTAACACCGTCACATGCTGCTCCTCTGCATTGCATAGTCCCTCCTACAGCTTTGCCAGGTGCAGCACTTTTCCAGAGACAACCACATTTAGCGCTCACAGCTCCCAAGCTGCACTGTTGTCCGTAGCGAGGATGGGCAGATGGTTCTCTCAGATCTCTGACCTACTCTGAGTGCAGTGTTGAAGTGTTTGGGACCCAGTGTGTTAAAGATTTTAGTAAAACAGCTCTTACTGTTTTTACTTAAAGCTATTTAATTTTGGTCTGAGTCTCCCTAGGGGAGAAATGTCCCAGGGGCTAGACCCAAGGCAGACTGAGTAATAATCACTGAGCTATACTCAGAAACCTTAATCCACCAGCAGAAAAGATGGCCTTATCGCAAGCTGAGAATCTCTATGCTCAATTAAAGGGAAGAATTGACAAACTGTTTTTTCTTACTAAATATGTGGAGGAATAATGTTTAAATTGAATACTGAATTGAAGTGTACAGAGGGATAATATTTGAATTCTAAACTATTTTAATTTTTATTCAACAACTCTTTGTTACTCTTTCAGTTTTTTCATCATTAAAATGACATCACTGAACTTCCGGTTTCCAGTCCAACATACAAGGAGCTTGGAAGTCGCCAATCCACTCTGACAAGTAAAAAGCTGAACAAATTGAAAAATCAAAAATATCTTCGTAGATCTGTCCAAGAAGTGAGGTCATAGGGCAAACCACTGTTTCCCAAATTAGACAGACACGCAGACAAATACAAAGAGTCACAACTTACTGGAGCAGAAACCCACAAGCAGAAACCTCAGTGGCAACTATGGCCAGGGTAGGGAAACCGAAACTATCATTGATGAATTTCTGGAAGCTCATTGTGGACAATTCTGATAGTTAAAAACTCCAGGGAGACCCAGCCACAGAGGAGGACCCAATACTTCGATGAGTTTTAACTGTAGGAGCCTTACCAGTTTCTCACAGTGACTATGGTTGGGGTAGCGGGGTGAGGGTGGGGGG